>NC_031799.1:42302172-42558930 GCF_001522545.3 Parus major
GAACCATTTGGGTGTTTGGCAGAGGAGGCAAAACTGCCTTTGGTATCAAGAAGCAACCGAAAGTTCATCAGCTGATTACAAAAGAAAAGTTGTTTTTTTTCTAGGTGACTATATATGCAACATTTGTTCAGAATATCATTGGCTAGCTACTCTGAACCAATAGTGGGGTTAGATAGGCTTGAATCTGAATGGGCTCTCTGGACTCAGCTTGGAAGTGGAAAACTCTTTGTCTTCACGTGAAACCCAGGTTCCATTCCCCAATTTTTTTCTTGGATGAATTAATGAAACAAAATCATCCACTTCACAGTTTTAAAACTGAGATTATTCCAATTATACTTGTTTATTCTGTTACAGTCAAGCTAGAGTCCAAATCCATAAAAAACCTGAGACTCTATTATAGCCTGCCATTTCCCCCAATATCATGGAAGGTATCAGCATTTTTCTCTCATCATTAATGACCTATACCAAAGCATGGACAAAAAAACAAATCCTGTAATACCATAACTGATCTAGAAAGCCAAATTCCTCTATGTGCTCCAGATGTATGTACACATCATTTTAAATTTTGTATTTATACTTTCTATAGATCTATATTTAACACAGAAACACATTCAAGTTTTAAGGAAATTAAAGTATACCTCCACCTGCAATAGTTATTTATTCTTATTTAGTACTTTAGACACGCTGCTAAATAGTATTTGACATCATAACACTGGTGGATTTTACTAATTTTATCTGTGTTTGTGCACCTCTGCCTCGGCACTGCTGCAGTGATTCCCTGTTATTGAGGAAACAGAAATAAATTTTAGCCATGGATTTGTGGTTGCCAGATCACTGCCTGTGCTGACTCACATATGAACTTATTATTGCCACTGGTGCTTAGCAATGAACAAGAAATTATTACATTTCCAACTTCCATATCTGAAATATCATTGCATGGTGTTTTGGCAGGAGATGACCATCCACCCATTCATTGCAACTATCACACATCCAAACAAGAATCTGGAAACAGTTAGATTTCCTTACATAATTACCTTTATCTTTCTGACTAATTTAGTTGAGTATGCTATTCTGAACTGATGAAAATGAATTCTTAAAACTAATTTGAAATATTAGCCTTTGAGTATATAATTATATAAGCTAGCATACATGACAATGCTAGCCTGATGCTCAGTAGAAAACTTTGCATGGAAAAACATAGCTCAACAGCACAAAGAAGTAATTAAAGGATTGTGTTATTTCTAATGAAAATGCGAGTCACAGAACCCACTAAGGACACAAAGGAAATTTCAAAGGAGGGAAAATGAAACCTCCAAGAAAATATTTTTTTTTTTAAAAAATTGTATTTTATCTATTTACTTTGCAGAAATCAAAGAAACATATGTCAAAAGGCTATTTTGCACAACACAGAATTAAGCACCAGCCTTTAAATATCATCACACTACGTAGCACTTTCAAGTTTTTCCAGTAGGCTGAATAAATGGAAGAGTACTTTTCTGATAATGACTTTACTTCCAGTCAGTGTATCTACCAAAGTTTAAATAATGAACATCTGAAATAGCAGGTGACCTAATTAAATGGCTATGAAAGATAATAACACCCAAAACATAAAAAATCTGAGCTTACAAGGAAACTGAACTCATAGGACTTTAATTTAGCTGAAATAAAGTAATAAAACCATAGAATCAGTTAAGCTGGAAAAGACCTCTAAGACCACTGAGGCAAACCATTACCTCAGCACTTCCAAGTCCATACTAAACCACGTCCCTAAGTAATGCAACTACATTGTATGTCTTTAATTATCTCTAGGGATGGCAACTCCATTATTTGCCTGGGCAGTATGTTCTAATGCTTGATAACCCTTTTGCTGAGGAAGTTTTCCCTAATATTCAATCTAAGCCTCTGCTGGCTCAACTTAAGGCCATTTTCCTAGCATTCCATCAGTTGTTACCTGGGAGAGGAGACCAATTCCCACCTCCCTACAAACTCCTTTGAGGGAGTTGTAGAGAGAAAGAGAAGGTCTACCCTGTGTCTCTTTTTCTCCAGGCCAAACAGCCCCTGCTTCCTCAGTCACCCTTCACAGGATTTGTACTCCAGGCCAATCACCTCTGTTGTCCTTCTCTAGACATGCTCCAACACTTAAATATCTTTCTTACAGTAAGAGGTTCAAAACTGAACAGCCTCACCAGTGCCAAGGATGGGGGGACAATCCCTGCCCTGGTCCTTCTGGCCACACTATTGCTGCCATAGACCAGGATGCCATTGGCCCTCTTGGCCACCTGGGCACAGATGTTCCATTGCTGTTGACCAGGACCTTTTCAGCTTTCCAAGCAGTCTGCCCCCAGCTTGTAGCACTGCCTGAGGCAGCTGTGATACAAGTACATGATCCACCATTTGGCCTTGTGGAACCTTTTACCACTGGCCTCAGCCCACGAATTCAGCATGGCCTGATCTATCTTCACAGCTTTTTTACCTTCATTCTACATTCCCATGCAAGTTGTCTATGAACTTACTAAGGGTGCACTTGATCCCCCTGTCCAGATTGCCAATAAAGATGTCAAACATGACTGGCCCTACACTAAGACCTAAGGAACACCTCTTAGTGGCCAATTGCCAACTGGATGTAATTCCATTCACCACTCTTCTCTGGGTCCAGCCATACAGATAGTTCTTAACTCAGCAAAGACAACACCGTCCAAGCCATGGGCTGTCAGGTTTTCCAGGAGAATGCTGCGGGAAACAGCGTCAAATGCTTTCATACGGACCAGGTAAACAACAACCACAGTCTTTTCATCATCCAGTAGGCAAATAACACTGTATTAGAAGGAGATCAGGTTTGTCAAGAACTGCTTTTAATAAACCCATATGCTGACTGGGCCTGATCATGCAGGTTCAGCACGTGCTATACGATGTCACTCAGGATGAACAACTCTTGACCTTCCTGACCAGCACTGAGGTCAAGCTGACAGGCTGTAGTTCCCTGGATCCTCCTTCCAGCTTCCTCAATATCTTCATGTGGATCCCATCCATTCTCACAGAGTTGTCTGTATCTAAATGCTGGAGTAGGTCACTGACCATTTTTCATTTCCATTAGGAGGGTTTGGCTCTATTTCCCATCCCTGTCTTTCAGCTCAGAGGGCTGGGCACCTTCAGAACAACTGGTCTTAATATTAAAGACTGATGCAAAGAACATAAAAAGCACCTCATCTTTTTCTTCACCCTTTGTCACTATGTTTCCCTTCGCATCCAATAAAGGACTGATATTCTCCTCAGCCCTCCTTTTTTGTTGGCCATGTATTTATAGACACATTTTCTGTTGTTTTATGGCAGTACAAAGATTAAATTCTAGCTGGGCCTTGGCCCTTCTAATTTTCTTCCTGCATAACCTCACAACATCCTTGTGCTGCTCCTGAATTGCCTGCTTCTTTTTCCAAAGGTCATAAATTCTTTTTTTCCCCCCAAATTGCAGTCAAAGCTCTCCATTCAAACAAGACAGTCATCTCATCTTTCCTCACAAGGGGACAGGCAACTCTTGCACCTTTAAGATTTCTTTCTTGAAGAATATCTATCCTTCCTGGACTCCTTTGCCATTCAGGACAGCCTCTCAAGGGACTTAGTCTTCTGAGGAGACCAAAGTCTGCCCTCTGGAAGTACAAGGCGGCAGTTCTGTTGCACCCTCTCCTAACTGCTTTGAAAATTGAAAGCTCTACCATTTCATGGTTGCTGTGCTCAAGACAGCGTCTGAAACAATTATTTCAAAATAATTTTACAAGATTCAGTTATTTCTTACATTTTTAAAGTATTTTTATTGTGTCCCTAGTTATAAACTGTCAGAAAACAGCAAAAAAAGTGACAACCCCATAGATTAAAGCAAAATAATGAAGACCAAACAATAAATATTTTTGAGACAAAACAAGAATTTCATAGAAGTTTATCACAAGAATGAATGCCTAAGGAAGTATTTTCTTTAGCTGCATGAAATACAGGATAATAGAAACATGAAAGAAAAAAATTCCAACAAAAATCAGCTACATCCCACAAGAAAAATGGATTATATAAATTTTACCAGAATCCAAGTGAATCAGCTCTAAGAATTATGTGTTGGCAGATGGCAGAGTCAGAGACACTGAGGAAAATTTTGGAAAGCCAGAGATGACTGTAGGGATGGAGATACACTGGGCAAAAGAATGTCTAATGCACAAAGTCTCACCACCAGACCACTTATCTACTTGCTGAAAATACATGTCAACCTTCCAGAACATTCACTCGTCAAAGATCCCAGCATCCTCAACAAAAATTTCTGGGAAAGCACACAGCAGATAGAGGATGTTACTTCTCTTCAGCAATTCCCAAGAATGCCTTCCTTCACTTATTATCTATGTTATATGCATATGTGTGCATATGCAAATCCCCCGCAGTAATGCATGGCCTAGCACTCTAGAACTCACAAGCAGAAAAGTTTGGAAATTTGTATCTGCTTGGATATAGACTGCACTTGAATGGCTTGGAAGACATTAGCAGTGGCAAAGGAGGTGGTGAAAAGCTGCCAATGCTACTCTCTGTAACTTCTTCATTTGTAGCTGCATGACATAGCTTTTCTCCTTCGTCTGGCCTTCCAAGGGATCACTAGACCCAGCCAATCATACTTCGTAATTTCAAAGACCACAAACAGCTAGTACAAGAAATAGCAGCCCCACTGCTTTGCTTATAGCAAATGTTTCAGTCTATAGTTAGAACCACAGAATATTTGGTGGGAAGGAGCATGCAGAAAATTTACAGAGCTGCCTAAAGGTTCAAAGTCAATGAATGTATACATTGTGCAGCAAGACTGTGGTTGTACAGACACATTTAAGCATGGACTGCAATTTCCTCCACAAAATTCTGCCATCTTCCAGGTATCCTCTTCTAGCTATGAGGGTTGGTTTTCTGCACATGTACCCTTCCTTCTGCACTATACCATCTCTTGTACTCCATGTTAAGGTCATTTTGGGCACAAACTTGTTCACTTCTTGATGGAAATGTAAAAGATAATGTATAAAGGTAGTAACTTCTGCTGAAGACCTACTCCTAGGACATACAAGGAAAAATAGAGTAAGTATTATGAGGTGGATTTAATTTTTTTTCTTTCTTTCTTTTCCTTTTCATTATTTATTTGATTATATAGCTCTCCCATTACCATGTCACTTGTCAAGTAAGACAGCAAGCATCTTTCGGCAGGAGCTGTTTGTTTCTTTTGTTCTTGTTTATTCGTGCTTTGTTTTTCTCCAAGGTTAGGAAGGTTCAGTCGTGATGGGAACTATTGAGATATACTACAACTTATTTTCTAATACAACCACACTTGCAGATAATGCAACTTGAGAGGTAACACAGCACTCATAATTACCTTTTCATTCCAACTTGGTATTCCCCCAAACCTACTTACCCTAAAGATGCTTGAAGTAGAAAATCATCAAAGATATCTTAGTAGACCTAAGTGTCATACAGATACTAGAATTTCCCATTTATGTGTGATTTTCTGTGTGTGCAAAATAGGTGATATCTACTTTTAAAATCCTTTAGTGGTTTCTTCTGTTATGAAGGGTGATCTCATTCTGTTTCTCTAGAAGCTAACATGACACTAGATTTATTCCAGCTGAAATTCTACAGTACACTGATCTAAAAAAACCCTTTATAAGAAAAAAAAGATGTTAATATTGTTAATGCTACAGGACTGGTTAGTAATGTATAAAATCTCCCAATGTCATTTCATTACATTGATATCTTCCATATTATTTGCTCATGCTTTATTTCTGAAACAAAGACATACCTCATTTGCTGCAAATTAACTATATTTAAGTCAGCATGAAAGTTATTGACTTGGATTACAGTATTGTTTTAACTTATATTATTTCACATCACATAATTTCTTTGTCCATAACTCCACTAATAGTGTTATATTTTGACTCATGGCCAGCAGTATTCCATTCCAAGAATCTAAAAGAGCTTAATAATTTTGGATAGGGATGCAAGGAAAAAAACCAAGGATAATTCCCTTGTCAATAAAATCATAACATTAAAATTATCCTTTTTTTATTTCAAATTGGAGGAGATCAGTTGAGTTTGTTTGCTGTGGAAATTAAGAGGCTGTTTAAATATTTAAGCACACAATTTAAAGGTTGAGCTCTTGAATAGTTAGTAAAAAAAGTTTGTGGGCATTCATCTTCTCTACCTTTACACATGTTCTTTGACTGGGGCAGAAGGCAAGCAATCCTTATCACTGACATCTGCTTTCTGTACCCCTCAGTAGATCTCTTTGCAACTGTCTCCCCTAACAGATGGAGACTTGATTTCCTCCATCTACACACACACACATACACACACACACACACACACACACACACACAAAACTTTCTAGGGAGCACTGCATGTACTGTCTGAAAAAAGTAATTTCGAATAGACCACAAATTCTGTGATTCATTGCTGTAAAAACTAAGCAGTTGCCTCAGATGCCCTTTCAGACTCAGTGGAAAAATAAGTAGGAGATTAACCTTCGCTTCAGTTTTTGCTTCTGCTTCTTCAGGCTATAGACAAAGTGAACTGCATCCCAACCATTGGGACCACTACCCCAGATGTCATATTTGACTCCTCAGAACCTCTGGTCTAACACACAGATACCATTTAGAAATTCTGCTGGTGCTCCAACTTTAGCTTCAAGAGAATACATCCTTTTTCCAATCTTCTTTACAATTTATGCCACATTATCTTCTCTGGTCTCGTATACACATATACTGTATATCTCTTCATCTGAAAAATTGCTGCTCCTGAATTCTAGCTTGTTGTCTGGACTTTTGATCCTATTTTTCCTTGCTGAATGATATACTATCAAAGTTTTTGATTACCATTTTCACTACCCACTTTCCAAATTATTCTCTGTTCCAAAATTCATCCTGCTTCTCATGTTTCATTTATTCTGACAATGGTCCCAAGAGCCTGATAGTATCAGAAAAAATATACACAGTTTCCTACATCAAGTAAAGTACCTTAGATATGCCCTTTGAGCACCCTATGCTGCTGAAAAGTGTTTTTTGGAGAATGACTTCTACAGTGATGTGTTCTTTAGTAAGCTGTGCAGACGTGTAAACATGCAGTTCACATGCATTTCGTTTCACCTCTTCTCTGCCTATTTGTTTACACTTAGCTGATGAATGCCTCTGAGCATGATCCTGTCCTTGTATGGCTTTGAAATGGGTAGCCAGTGGGAGCTTAGCAAGGGATGCTGTTGCTAACAACACCTTGCCCTAGCTAGTGCTAGAATAGCTACGATCTGTAAGCATTCCTCATTTGAAGGTAACACACACATTGCCAGGTAGGATATTCAATGGGTGGAATTTGCTGGGAAAATACAATGTTATTGGTAGTGTTGCTAGGTACTGGCTCTTGAAGCTCAGTTTGAGCTTTTATTCTTTCCTTTCTCATATTCCTCACAAAGGTGGGTACAGAGCCTGAGTGATTGCTGAAGAACAGCAATGTTTAGCATATTGACCCACTATACTGACTTAAACACCATTACAGAGTTAAATGTTGCACACAGGCCAGTTTGTACAGACTTCTTTTAGATTAAGTTTGAGTTTTAGAAGGACTACTGTGTTTATTGATCTACTGGAGCTTGGAATTTTGGTCATATTTTCTCTGATCTTGGTATTGTTAAAACATAGAGCTCAAAATGATTTGATTTTTATACCAATAAAATGAATTAACTCCATTACAGCACTCTATAATTATTAATCATGTTATCTTTTCAGTAATAGTGCAATTTAAGCTTGATTTAAAATTATGTCTTAGGAGTTCAAGGGAAACAACAAAGTGAGTAAAGATATTAGGCCTTTTGTTTCAATGTGTAAGAACCATCATTTAAATTTTTCAAGTTAAGTCTTGCCATTAGCTAGAGAGAACTTGGCTCTGCTCAAAGGAACAGACTTCTGTCAATGACAAGAACAATCCTAAAGGGTAAAAACAATGAACACAGAAGGCTGCACTGCACCTCTGGGTTCAAAACAGACAGAGCAAAGATTAACATTTATCTGAGCTTTTAATTTGTTCCCACCATTGCAGACATATTAACATGTATACCATGACTTCATGTTGCTATGTACTCCTTCAGTGGAACAAAAGAATAACAAAGAAGAGAAATGGGAAATCAAATTGAACTCATGTCTGTAGAGAAATCAAGGTATCTATTTTTTAGTATAAATATTGGAAAAACTTTACTGCACAAGTCACAGTCAGACTGTATGTTAAGCGTTCAAAAGATTTTGCCAATTCCATAATTCCCCATGTCCTAATTTTGAAGTTCAAAGTACACTTTAGGTGAGAGTGTTACAGCTTTGACACTAGGAGGAGAGAGGAAAATATGAAATTGTCAGTACATTTTAAACAGGAAGATGTAAGTTTTTGCACACTCATCTGTGACATGGCTGTTTGTGAGGAGTACTGAGAGGATGAGGTTCTTCTCTCCAGAGGGCACTGGGAACACTGTATAACTGTCTCAGCATAGCCACATAGCCTCAGCAAACCCAATTTGAATGACTGCTTCAATTAACAAAGCAGATGGTCATTTCTCCACGGCATACTTTCTACTGGTGCTAGTGCTAAATGAGGCCGGTTTTAACTGCACTTGTGTAGTAGGGAAATGGAAATATTAAACGTTATTGCCAAACATATCTTCTTGTAAAAGTAATACTGCTACTGAAAGTTAGTTGCTTCTGTTGTTTAAAAATAATGGTTGTGCTATGTGCTTTTGAAGTAGCTAGTTACTCACAGAGTACTAGCAGCTAATTCTTGGAAGGGTGGCTAGTCATACACTGCTGGCTTTAGTCCTTGTTTCCAGCTCCTACATCACATGAAAGACAACTAAAAATACATTAAATACTTCACCATACAAGCAAGTAAAAATGCTGCAATAATGTTAGGTGCTGAAAGTAGAAGTGTTATGTGCAAAGTTATGAAGAGAAGCAAAGGAAATAAAAAAGATTAAAATCTTTCTGTGGAATTGTGGTCTGTGATACAGCAAGAGAAAATCTTGACAAGGTTTAATTTCAGCATGTTTTAGATATTCCAAAACTGTGTCAGATATTCAAGGTCTATCACAGATTTAACCAATGTTGTTTGTTACTGTTTAGCCTATACTTATCCACCTTTCAAAACTCATATGCCAAGGAAATAAGGTAATGCCAATTATGTTGAGTGTTCATAATAATAAAAAAATAATAATAGAATACAATAATAGATGCTTCCCAGATGCTAAATGGTTTATGTGGAAGTTAATAGGCTAAAGGTGCTACTTTGAAAGGCCGGAGGGTGTACTTTACTGGAAGCACAAATAAAATGTGCAAACACAAATTATGGATATGTAAATGTTAAGGTTGGAGCTGGCTACAGTTTCTGAAGTTGCCTTCCTGCCTAACAACACAGTAAGTTTGTACAGATTTGCATTATATTGAAGATTTAACTCATACTTCATATTCCTTGTTTTTATTTATACTGTAGGCCCACGGTAACTACCAGCTTAGGATTGTTTTTCTCTGTTTATAGCCTTATTGCTCCCTCAGCTGGGACATCTGTACACTTTTGATAAGAGTGATTCTTATTAAGAACTCAACTTGCAAAATATATAATGCTGGGAGGCACTAGAATCAAGGATTACTCACCTTAGACCAGTCTCCCATTCTCCAGACGTAGCATTTGGAATAGTCCTCACAGTCCTCTGCCTCTTTAGGTCTTGTGGACAAAACACATTTCTTGCGTGGATTGGTGCACCTCACAGTCCGATGCCGTACTCCCTTACCACACTTTACAGAGCACTGTTGAAGAAATTGTTTTTCAGATTTCTACAAAATTCACTTACCCCATTTCATCCCCTTCTATATGACTTCTGCCAAGCCAGCATAAATATTTCACAGCTCCAGTGATCTCCTAACTTCCAACCTTCAATTGCATCAACACTAGACTTATTAAAAGCAAAACTAAACAAAAATTCCTTGTGGGATAGAATGAAAATTGATTAATTTTTAGCTAAAATTAGATAAAAACTTGCTTAAGGAAAAATAGGCTTTTAAGTAAGAAAGTATCTGAAAAGTTATGATTAAATGAATGCAAAATGTTATACTAAAGGTATTAGGCAGTCTTTCTTCTTTGAATGAAAGGAAATACAATGAAAGAAAATCAAAATAACGTTCATAGGAATAAGATATGAATCAGCTTCAGAAAAGCTCTGTTAGTGTCCAACAGCCTTTTTGGTAGGAGTAAAAAAATTTAGAATGGAAAAGTAGATATTCCAAAACCATGCAAGAATCCAAAAATTCAAAGTCACTATATAGACAGAATGTGAAAGCTCTTTTCAAGTTGCTCAGAAGGCACTAATCTATGGTTTTTTTTCCACCATTCCCACTTACACAGCCAAAAATGATGCCATTTCCTTCTCAAAACATTATCACTGCTTTTGATCATCCCACTGCTTGCAGTTCAAAACTCTCCTCTGCCAAGCTGATTACAACCGCAGGAAGCAGTAATGGCTAGCTTCCTACATAATGGTGATAGTAGGAATGGCCACGGGAAATATCTCGCTCTCCAAAATATATTTATCACTTCCAACAAAAACATGCTCTCTCATTTCTCATCTCTGAAGTAAAACAAACTGACTGAACAATCTGTATATTTCTTTTTCTCACCTCTGTAAATGGATGCCTTTCTTCTCACAACCAGCCCTCGCATCATAAAACCGTGTATCACATCAGAAACTGCTGGTATTTGCATCTCCTATCTCCATCTTGACATCTGCTTTTCATCTTTGAAAACATTCCCTATTTGTTAGCTCTTTCTTGCTTGGGGATCAAGGTGTTCTGCTGGGTAGAGCAATTCAAAGAAGGGACTGCACCCACATTCTGAAACTGCTATTTGTATTTTGATCATGGAGGGATCTCTAGCACAGCTTCTAGTATGGAAGGCAATCACAATTGCCTTTACTCTTTCACTTAAGGGAGAAGTTCCAAACAACCCTTTCATCTTGTCCAGATGGCAATGAAAACAATGCTCTTCTTTCTCCAGTCAGTTAGTTTTAGAAGAAATTAAAGATGAAGAAAGCCAAATGGACAAGCACATTTAAAGATCTTAAATCAGTAATGCTTTTTGAACAAAAATTATATTTTACAGCAATCCTTCAGGATGAAACCTATGTGAAACGGTGTTACTTACAAGTCCATTTGCCTCTTGCTGCTGCTTTTGGAAAAAGAGCAGAGAAGAAAGAGGAAGGGAAGAAAACATCTTTCTTTGCCAGAGGCTCCCCTCAAAGCCTCTCTGAAGCAGGATAGCATCACCAATCTGCTGGTCAACATCCCTTGGTACAAAAGTACATCCCAGATGTTCCCACTCTGAACCCAAGGTCTTGTAGCTGATAATTGTTATCAGCTTAATTCTATTTGCCCCTGGTAGCATTACTACATTAATGCTACCATTACTACATTACTACACTACTAATGCTAGCACTACTACATTAAACCCATTACTACAGACAAGACACAGTTGATTATATGTGCCTGAGAACTGGCCAGAAGAGACTGTTGCACAACATTAACTAGGTAAAATGCAGTAGTTCTACACAGATGGTTTTCCTAGACCCTGAAGCCCGAACCTTTGCCAAAACATTGCATGAGGACCATGAAAACCAATACACTGAGCTGTGCTACTTGATGCTGAAAAAAACCTTATTTCCAAAAAATACTAAGGTGCAAATAACAACTATGGAGTATTTGTATAAATAAATGCAGTACCTCAGACCAGACGCCTGCCTCCCACACCGTCATGCAGTCCTGGCCTTCACAGCGCTGTGCAGAAGCAGGCTTTGGCCCCAGGCAATCCCTCTCCCTAGCTCTGATCAGGGTCCCATTTCTGAGCTGCTGTGTGCAGGCTACTTGTCTGTTCTGGGTTCCTTTTCCACATGTCCTTGAACATGGTGTCCATTCTGTCATCATCCATCTGCAAAGAAACACAGGCAGTGTAGTAATATGAAATCAGGAAGGGAAAAATACCATCACAACTTATTCTCTTGCTCACCAGTGTATACACCCAAGACACACTTGCATATTTTCAGTCTCATTTTACTGTCATTTTGCTAACAGAGTATTTATTAATCTAACATATATTACATTACATATGATATTAATGTAGCTATAAATTCCTTCCCCAGTCCACTACCCCTATGTTTTCAAAGTACTTTCCTCTAATTATAATCCCAAATTTCCAAAATATATGTACATTTTTAAAGAAGACAGATCCCTGATCAGCCTGCCCATTGTTCTCTGTATGTCTGTCTATGTCAAGTATATGCCAAGCATGTAAAGTCCAGCTTTCCTTCAAAAATACTCTGTTGCAATAAAAAAATCACTCAAGTGTGAAAGAGTCATTGCCCTGGAAAAAGCATAAAAGCCTACAATTCTTCATGTTCTTCAGAGTAAGGCCTAACAGGGTGCATGATTTAAATCACAACAGCAAGGAAGGCTGATGCAGTTTGGCAGAGCCCACATACCTGGAGAGCAATTGTTCTAGAACATTATTTTCCTCAGATGTTGTGTAGATCCACATTACGGCCCTGTGCCCTTAAAAATCAAACAGTTCTGCCCCTGATGCAGTACACAAGTGTTTTCAAAGAGACTTAGTTTGCTAGGAGAGTTTTTAGGAAACTGAGATTAAATGAATTTGTGTCAGCCTTCTATCATGTATTTGTAGCAAGAAAATAAAACATTCAGCTATGGGGTTTTTTTGTTATCTGTCCAGACACATAATTTACAAATCACGACCTGTCAAGATAATGAAATAGACTTTAGGTATTTCTTCATATGCCAATAGCAAATAAGTACTTAATGCAAGTGTATGCTTTAGTAACATTTCTGTTGAAAGCTAATAATATTTTATAATGGTCACTTACAGTTTTTCAAAATTGGATCATTAAATCTTTCTCTATTTCTCAGTACAGCATCTCTGAATATCAATTAGCAAAGTTTTAAAAATTTCCCTTAATAAGCTGGGAAAAAATACAGAATGTTGTGATATGTTATGGTAGATAATGCCTCAGAAAAAGATCAGATTATTCCATTTCTATCTATAAAATGAACAGTGATGTTAATAAAATAAAATAAAGGTCTACTCAAATGTGCATATAATTAAGTATAAATAATCCCTCCAAAGGATAACGGCCTAGTCTGGGGAAGACCAAATGTCAGTGGTTTTGTCTTAAAATGTATCCTATTTTGCATTTTATCAATTTCAGTACTTTACCCTTTCCACAAAAGCTATGTTTTCTAGTTCACTTTACATACTTCTTTCAGCAGTATTTGCATTTCATTTATTTTGCATTTTTTTGTTTAAAAATGCCATCTACATGTCGGAGGATGACTGCAGCAGACTGATCCCAGTGCTTACTCCTGGGGATTCTAGCCAGTTCTTGCTAGCTGCTCTCCCCTTCCTTGAAAGGTGTGGACTTGCTCTAACTTGCTTTAAACAAGTACAGGCAATTATTGAGGACCTCCTCAAGTCATAATTCTTAGCTGCCAAGTGGCACCACTCTGAAATGTGCCACCCTGGTCAGCCAGTGCAAGGAGCAGGCTCAGCTGCAGAGACACCAATAGGTGGTGAGTGGGCTTTGCTTGGCACAGGCTGCTCGTGGAGCTGCCTCCTGCCTCTTGCAATGTTCAGTTGTCAGAGTCTAGCTCAGCCTATTTGCTGATAAGGACTTTCCTCTCATAAGGGAGAAGAAAGAGAGGAGCAAGGGACAGACTCACTATACTTCAAGTTGCATAAACACAGAAAGAGTGATTAACAGGGGTTTATTTAATTATTTACTATTTAGGGTACCCAGAGTTTATTGAGAATTTGAGAGACGTGAAGCCTTATTTGGAAAAAAAACATTAAAACATATCATTAATTAAGACTATGAGACTAAATCCCACGTATGTCTTTATATAAACAGCATTTACATTTCAGTTTTGTAGCATAGATC
Organism: Parus major; assembly: GCF_001522545.3. Lineage (NCBI taxonomy): Eukaryota > Metazoa > Chordata > Aves > Passeriformes > Paridae > Parus > Parus major. Next base: position 42,316,202 of record NC_031799.1, read on the forward strand.
AGTCTGTGAAAATACTTCCTGAGGAAAGGAATTAAACGCTTTAATGAATAAGAATTGATTTAGTCCTGGTGCTTAAGGACTCTCATTAAAATTCAAGTGAAACAATTTCCAACCTTTCTATTTTCCCTGCATTTTACATTATAACATTTTGGATTAATGTACTAACTGCCTATTCATTGACAGAAGCAGTCCACTGTAGGATTTTTACATCTAGATATTACCGTTTAATTAATCAAATCACTATTACCTTGTCTGGCATGGCTGTTCGTTGCACTTGCGGATCTGTGGTTCAGGTTTTGTTAAATATTTGCACTTCTTGTTGTCCACAAGACTGATATTCTTGTTCATAATCTTCGTGCAAGAGACTGTTGTCTTTCTTTCACCTAGTGAAAAAAGAAACGCATTTGTGAGGAAACCAAAAATATGCAAATTGTTAAGGACACAGATACAGCTAGCTCATATATAGTTTGACTAAAAGAATTGAAAAACCAGTGTAAGATATTCAAAGCTAGCAAGGGTCTTGAAAGAAATCCTACAGTTTGCAGGGAAGACTGTGAATTTTAACATAGCCTTTGTACACCACCTTCAAGAGTTTTTCTGCTTTACTCCTGCAACTAGTTAGAGACCAAACCCTTACTCTTACTGGAATAATTTTCTTTCCCAGCTACTAAAACCCCAGCACTGACCAAAACTTGCAGAAAATTATAGAGAAGTATGGTTGTTTATTACTATATAAAATGAGGAAAGAAATGACGAATTGTCCCTGGCACTCTGACAAAGGGAATCAGCACATGCATCCTTCAGCAGGGAGCCTGCACCATTTCCATGAACTAAAGAGGCCAGATGACCTGATCTGCAGGGTCAGAAAACCATTTAGGAAGCTGGGTACTGCTGCAGATCCAGTGCATGCTCTGCACAGAATCCTTGTCCTGATGGGTGGCCTGGAGCCTGCTGTCTCTTGAAAATGGAAGCATTAGAAATTACTGACCACAAGCATTAACTTGCAATTAGAGTGGAGCCTAAATACTAGAAAACTAGCAATCCCTGAATTCAGAATTTCAGATATACGAAAACAGGCTCATAACCCTTTGTTCTTATAGTTACTTTTACTCTGCCTGGAATTTTACTGGCAAACAGGCTCTGTGCATAAGCAGGGCGGGCTTAAGGATGAACATTCACCAGAGGTCAAAAACGAGCCTGTGGACAGAGCAGTTAAGTTATAAATGAACATTATGTGCATGCCCACTGCTGACTTTTTACACAGCGCTTGTGTACATGAGAGCACATGCAACTAATCTATCATATCACAGTGTTTGAAATGTTTGACAATTCTCTCTGCACTTACATATACATCTATGTGGTCATATTCTCTCCCACAAAAAGAAAGCTTTTCTGCAACACAGGAGGTCACAGACCAGTTACATATATACACATAGACAAAACCACATGGCTTCATCAATAGTTTTATCTTGACACATGCTTTGAGCATTTAAGCAGAACTATTGATAATTGTTGCATTATTTTTTCAGATTAATCAAAATATTGATGTTAAATTTTAATCACAAATAGATATGGCAAAAGCTGCAGTATTTTAGTTTCATTATTGCTTGATATTTAAGCCAAAAAGTAAAAGAAAAGTGAAAATAGTTTTGTCTAAAGTAAGAAAAATCTTTCAGTACTATTTCAGGATATTTACTTTCTAGGGAACTTTGTAATAACTCGTCTATTTTAGACAATAACATAAAATGAAGGCCAGTTACAACAGAAAAAAATTATAAACATTAGAGTAAAACATTTAAATATTTATTTAAGCATTAATGTACAATAAATTACTGACATACTGCATTTTAAGATTTCTGTAGATAATAGAAATATTTAGAAATATCTGGGGCAATAACAACAGATTGTAGTAGCATTAAAATTATTCTAAAAATACATCAGGAAACTATAAAAACTGTGAATTCACAAGTCAAGAAGGATGCACTACTAAGAATCAGAGGATGCTACTAGCATCATGAGCAAAATACCTTCTAGGGAAGACGCTTTCTTACCAAGCCACAAAAAGCATGTTTATGTAAATTACAGCAGTCTTTCATGACACCAGGATTGTTCACACAGTCAGAAGAGCTAGAACACTCTGTTCTTTATGCTGATGTTATGAGAAAGAAAAGCATTTCTTTCTCATAGCCTGGAGGCTTTTCTATTCAACCACAAGGTACATAGCAGTTTTCAGAACTGTTGATCAGAGCAACCATGACTGTCAAGGTTGTCAGCATGAAAGACAGGTATTAAAAATCAATATGGTGTTCACAGGCTGACTAACTGCACAAGGTATGAAAAGATCACTGTACACTGCAGTAATTAAAAAAAAACCAACCCTCTCTGAAGTGTTTTTTAAGTACAATTATAATTTTAAATAATATCTTATAGAAAACAGCTTGAAAGTTTTTGTTATATCAATACTGTTCATATTCCAATATTTGTTTTCAGAATCTTATTTTGTTCTTCCAAAATCACATTTTTTATGGCTAATAAACATAGGAAAAATATCACATCAGCATGCTAATATCTGCTGTTGTAATATTTGTTCCATATGTTTCTGGATCATCTTCAACTCATGTTACTAACTGTACTTATTTGATCTGAGACTGGGATTCAGCTTTTCTGTGGTTTGAAATGTCTCTTACAGATCATTTATCTTCAGTAGTTCCAAATACAGAGTGGAATGCATTTTCTATTCTTGTTCTAGTTCTTGCACTTCTATTTCTTCTTGGAAACTGTGTCCTGAATTTACTTGTTAGCCTAAATTTTGTTCCTTCATTACCATCTTTTACTACTTTTTATATTTAGTCTGAATATTTTCCTAGAGCTATCGCAGTATTTTTAATGCAATCAGAAAGCATGAAACTGATGTATGTCTACCTTTTATGGAAACATACAAGAAACAATGAGGATATTAGTATTAAATATAAAACACTGACCATCAGAATCGTAATTACATATAGATGAAAAGTGTTAATACATGCATATAGGTGCACATTGTATACACACATTTGCACTGTGCAAATATATACATGCATATAGTATGCACATATTCATTTTTTATATATGTGTGTGTGTTTGTACATTTTTCTTATATTTTACCTCCTCCACATACGGCATCACAGTCTTCCCAGGTGGAATGTGTCCACATGAAAAGGGGCTCTGGTACTTTAGAGCTCTGATTTTCAGGGAGAGGATCCAGCGGGATTGTGTATTCATAGTGTAAACCATAGCTCTGGTCATGGAAGAGCAGCACCTGCAAGATACAGAGGAAAACCTTCCTACATACATGGACACTACAGCAGACAAACTCCAAACTGCAAGTAGATTGTCTTGAAAAGCACAACAGAATGACTTGATGCTCTACTGCCTTTCAGCCCTCCTAATGGCTTTGCTAGAAGAATATCCAAGTCAAGCCAATGGGAAGAGTATTTTGCTTAATTAAGAAAATTCCTTTAATTCAAAGGCTTTGAATTGTGAAGTACTTCCCCATCATCTCTCCCTCTTTCTTTACAGTGGCTATCAACTTTTCCTCTCCTACACTGAAATGCATCAAAACTCGACTTCTTCATGGAGAATTTGGTGATTCCAATTCTGAAATGGTGGTGCTGTCCTACAGTCAGCCAGGATTAAAAACACCTGAAATTAATTTGAATCTCTCTCCTTACTTGGCACATCAGCTTTTTGTGACGTTGGCAGGAATGCTGAGACCTTCAATCCGGCCCTGACAACACAAAGATTGCTTTTGGATTTAAATGCATTTTTTCACAAGCAGGCTGACAGACTCACTCCTCTCTCCTCACTCCCTCCTTCCTTCTTTTGTAGATATATACATAAACATAAACGCAGGTGTATCTTACATCGATCTCAATCTCTTGAGGAGTCTGGAAAAAGTATTTTTTACTATGCTATATCATAGGAATCAAGTAAAAAAACCAAATTGTCATACCAGTAAATGTAAAGGTGATGTTGTGGGACCTTTGGCTGATATCTTCTCCCAGAGACCTCTCCGAACATAATGGACTGTGGTCCCAGCAATATTGAATGTTCCAGAATGCTCTATCTTCCAATCACTATTGATTGACTGTTTTCCAGCATCCCTAAGAGCTGCAAAGTACATGAAAAAAGTCCAATATAAAAGATGCCTGCGCCAGTAGTGATTTTTTTCCCCTCTCACTTCCTGTTTAGATAATTTAAAAAATGGTTGAAATTCACCTAACTCTGATTGCAAACATAATTATGGATCCTACTGTACATGAACTTCAGTTGGTATGTGCTTCAGAAACAACTTCCAGAGGGAATGCCTGGCAAAATCATGTGCATTTAACATTACTTGAAGTTAACAGCAGTGTTTTAATGCCTGAGAAGATTGTCAAGCTCTAGCATAATTCATAATCTGAACATTGAATTACTTTAAGGCAAAGGGAACTATTCTCTGTTTCCAGGTTGGCCATTTCTATAATCCATAAACGCAAGGGAAATACAATTTTCACAAGACTCTTCAAGATTTGTGGAACTAGGCTAAAACTTAAAAAAAAATAAATTCTAGTTCAGAGTTCTTTCCTCTGTAATAACTACACTTGCCTTTTCTGCACCTTAGAATGTGATAATATTTTATACACTTTCACCATGTGATTGCATTCTTCTAACAAATAGAAAAAGCTTGTTCTTTTTGGCTGAATCATTTCTCATGCTGACTTAATTTATATCTAAAAATATGATCAAGCCAGGTAAGATATATTCCAGACACTGAGAACAAAGGATTTGTATCTATAGTAAATTGAACAGATTCTTCTGTGAATAATTTGTAATTTAACTTTGTTTTAATTTATTTTATTTTGTTCCAATCAGTTTTGAATAATCATGTGAAGTAGATTTGAAGACACCTTCTGTACAAGAAGTTTTACACGTTTGACTTCATTGAAATTGCATGTTTGGCATCAGATTGTTGTAAGAGAACCTCTACATGTTCCAAAATTTCCCTTTTTAAAGTTGTAAGTTAATGTGAGTCACTCCTGTAATCATGTCCTCTCCTATTCATATTTATACAGTTATGTTTTGTTTCTATGGGAAACAATGGCAACAGGCCTATGGACTGGCAGGAATCCAAGTGAATAAGACACCACTGATGTGTACCACTGCAGCACTGTGTAATAGATGTTAAGACCATAAAATCCATTAACACTGTATAACAGTCTTGTACTAAAAAGAACCAGTGATTCTACAAGATTTAACAACGCGTATTTTAAGTTTAAGCATTCAATTGTTAATGGTAATTAATTTCTATTTAGTGTTCAAACTGTTGGGGCTAATCCTCTTCTTGGTGGAAAAATTAAAAAAAATACACTAGAACTTGCCAAGGTCCAGCCGGGTCACGCTGCTCAGATGGAGCAGCATCCTCTCCCCAGAGAGCAGCAGAAATCATTCTGTCTGGTCTTTAAAATGAACGTGTGTGCCACAGCATGCAGACATGTGCAGGAAACTGGAATCCCAGCTCAGAATACAGAAATATGCCAGATCCTGCATTTTCTGTTTTCAGATTCCTCATATGAGTCACTGGTCTTAGACAAAGTCAGAAAGTGTGTCCTCAAGCCTTAAATTTGGACTTGGACTCAGGCAGTGCAGCTTCTGTTCTTGACTCTGTCACACCCCATTTTGTAAGCCAGTTCACTGCGTTTTATTCTATACTGCACACATTTTCCTATTCTTCTTAACTTTGGACAGAGGAGGTTGCTCTGTACAAAGTAACCCAACTTTGAGAATACAAATATCCGCTATCAGGTAGTTCAAGCAATACACCTGAAAAGCAATACAACTGAAAAGACAACCAAAGAGAACTTGAACTGGGAAAGCCTACCACAACTGTAACCACAACCACAATTTCAGTGCTAAACCAAGGAAACTAATTAAAACTGTATCTCTGTAGAGCATAAAACAGCCGTCGTAACAATGGCATTTAAGTGATGGTGATGAGTGCAATGAATTTTTTAATTACTGTGTCAGGACTATACACCCTTCTAATTTTAATGAGGTGTGAGAGGCTACACAGCCAGAAAGATAAAGCAAATCACAGTTCAGCTATTGTATCGCCTATTTCTCAGTGGGGAATAAGAGTGTTGTGGTTCTAGTCATCCACCTGGTAAATCAGTACCTACTAATAATTTTTTTCATATGGAAATACCACTCTACTGTGTAACTCAGTGATTTTTTTTTCCTGCATTGTCCAAAATACAGTTATATTTCCAGAAAAGTATCAAAGTAATGCCATTTTGATTGATCCTTCCTTTTCTATAGAAAATGTAAGATATCTGAAATTCAATTCTAAATGAAAGTACATTCACTGATATTTTTTGTCACGGAAGTAATTGCTTCACTTTCATTCAGGTTATCAAGTGTCCTTTTAATCCATCTTAAGAACATTAAGACTTAATATTCAAATAATTTTTGAAAACAGCAGTGCTAAGGCTGACTGATTCCTAGTTCCCAGTGTTCTCTTTATTATCCTAGCCTCTTCAAAAATCGTGCAACCATCCCTTTTCTTTGACCACCGGGGACTTCACTGGGCTGCCATGATTTTTCAAATATACTTGAGAGTATATATCTATATTTCATATTGATATAGGTATATAGATATGTAGATATATAGATATATAAATATATATCTTGAGAGTATATATATATAAAACACTACGTTAGCATGTTCCCTCAGGACATCTCATTAGGTACCATATATTTTTGTACTTTCACGTTGCTTGTGTTGTCTTAAACCTGATCTATGATGGGAGGAACTTCATTCCATTGTTCCCTGCCCTGATGTTGAGGGACTTGAAAGATGTGGAAAAACTGTTCACTACATAAGTTGAGACAAAACCTGCAAAGCATTGCAGCCTTCTGCAGGATCATCATAACTTTTTCCTGTCTTATTTTTCAGTGTGTATTGTGGGTGTGTATATATTCTTTACTATTCCCTTTCTGACTAAAAACCTGTAGAAACCCTTATTAACCTCCCCATTCCTTGCCAAAAACCAACACTACTTGTGGTTTTCCTGAACATATCCCGTATCATATATGAGCAGCATCCCTATAATAATTCCCAGGACATATGTCCCTGGTTCCACTGCCTGTGCATACCTTACAATTAAGGATTTAGTGCAACTTCTTACACTTTAGTTTGACCAAGAGGTCCTTACTCACCCATGCTGTTCTCCTGCCTTCTTTGCCTGATTTCTTATATGTTGGAATGATCAAGAGCTTTTGCAATCAAGGAAAAATTATTATCCTTAAGTGTTATTAAAAACTATTATCCTAAATCTTTAAAGAACTGTCAGCCCTTTTGCTCCTGTATACACAAGGGCAGTTTCCCATGTGGTACCATTTATCAATTCCTTAGACAACTGAAAGTTTGCTCTCATAAAGTCCTGGCTTTAGTCTTCACCTGGCCCATATTCCTAAAAATCCTGAATTCCAGCAGGGCATTATCATTGCAGTCTAGGCGGCCACAAAACTCTCTAAATAGTTCATCTGTGTTGGGAAGCAACCAACAAGGTCCAGGAGCACTATTACTCTGGTCTATAATTTCAATTAAGAAATTACCCTCAATACACTCCAAGAGTCTCCTGGATTGTTTACAGCTTGGTGTGCTGTTTTTCCAGTAGATATCAGGTTACTCAAATTCCCAAGCCAGATCAGAGACTGTAAGGATGATGATTCCTGCAGCTGAAGTAAGAGCACTTACTCCACTTGGTTAGGCACCCTGTTGTAACACCCAACAGAGCAGCTTCCTTTGTTAGCCTGTCCCTTAATTTTTACCTATAGGCTCTCAACCATTTCCTATGGCCCTTTATACATGAAAGGAAAACATGTTAAGTCTCAGTGGACTCTGGTTTCTGCTTTGGAGGGTGAGGGGGGAGAAGGGACCAGGTTCTCAACTGGTTTCCCTTGAGATCTGAAATTACACTCTGCAAAGATTGCACAGATTTGGCTCTAGGTATTTTTAAACTATTAACATTGTCAGAAATGAGGGATTCAAAACTTCTCAGACACCATCTGCTTTCCAACACACTCCTGTCCCAAAATGTGGCCCAACATGCTTTTTTTTTAACAGGGAAGCATTTAATGAAAGAAATCACATGGAACACAACACACCTATAGGCTGGATGCCAATAAGACTGTTGGCAATTGCAATGTCATGCTGTGCTACACTGCAGATCTGAATGGTCTATAGCCCTGAAGTAGCCTGATCACATATCTGAGAGTAGTGACACAGCTAATCCACTTTAGTTCACCTGAAAATGAACAGTTTCTCTCATTTCTGATCAGCACAAATGAATTTCAGGTTTAGGACTGTAAGTAATTTCCACAGCTATATTCCACTAACCCATCACATTAATTAATTATAAAGCCCGGACCTGTCAAGGCCGTTTATTCAAATATCTCATGAATGAGCTCTCTAATTTTAATGCCCAGGTCTTCTAAGAAAGATATTTTAATTTTCTTTTTTTGTATTCTGTATTAAAAATGTTTTTTGAAAAGTTGCAACACTTGCCAAATATGAATGAAAATTTAGTAACAGAGAAGGTATTATCTCATACCATAGGAATCCAGATAATGCTTGAAACAACTTTTAATAGCTGTTCTTACAATATTTAAGCAACTGATAGTGAACCAAGTATAAAAAACGGTTATCAACAGTGTTACCACTGCTAGATCAGTCTTTAAAAATACATAACAAAGTTCTATCTAAAAATAATTTTCAGTTCCAAAATTAGTAAGCGTATGCTTTAGGAAATATTCTTTACTTAAATAAATTCTCCCCAACCACTATACTGCTACATGTAATTACCACTCCTAAATACTGTACTGATAAAAGAAGGATCACAAACTCTTGTGCCATTTCCAATGTAATTTCAGCAGGGAGGCATACCTAGTTTGGCTGTATCAGTCCTCCTGCTTCTCCACAGGTGAGGAGAGACAGACAGTTATCAATGGGTCAGTGAGGAGAGACAGACAGTTATCAATGGGTCAATTGGTTCAGTAAACACAGTTTCAAGTTTTACCTTGTCTTTTGTTCTACGATGCCAGAGCTCCTGTTTCTATGGTGTATGTTGATGTACTTCACATGAAGAAGACAACTGTTCTGAATACTTGCTACAACACCACAATTATCCAATGATGCTGTGAGTGTGGGCTGTAGTTCTACTAATCAGTTTAGCAAACTCACTGCCATTTCCAGATAGTAATGACTCTGTTTCCTCACTATCAAGTAAATCCAAAGAAGGGCACTATATTTTGACTCCTTTTGTATTTGACCTCTCCAATGACTACTTCCTTCAGTTAAAATTGCTTTCTGAGCAACAGCTACTAGTGTGTGCTGGAATACGCTGTGTTTACATTTTATTTCCATTTGCACAATTATTAGCAGTACAGTGAGCTATATTATCTCCAAATTACTTTTCAAATTTTTAATCACAGTAAAGAATCTTATTCCTAAAATTAAAGACTTAAGCTTTCACCCCAAAACTTTCATTATGCTACGCCTATTCAAATACTATTCCTTTGCAATTCAGATTCTGATGCTTTCAAAATAACCTATAAATGAATAAAGTTTAAATAACCTGTGCTATTAAAAAAAGGGTGCAACAACACAGTTTTAATTTAAGATATGGCAATGAGCCTATTACTAGGTCTCCACAAAAGATTTATAAAAAATAAAAATAAAAAAAGAAAAGGTGTAGGGCACAATGAAATATATTACACAGAAATGCTGGCTGATCCTCCTTCAAACTTAAACCAGTAAAATCAATTAAAATAAAATTAAGGTATTAAGGCAACAAGCAAGTGTGAGCTAATCAGCAGCTTTCCCAAATGAGCATCATGACTGACATTATTTCATGGGCATAAAAACCATTTCATTCTTTTAGCCTTTTGTGGAGTAAAGGTTAAATCAGTTTGCTACTCATGAGGAAGGAATAAATTTCCCTAAACACAATGCCAGCATTTATTTATTTATTTTTGCCTTAGTCAAAAAATAGAAAATAGTAATGTCAATAGAAAAACAAACTTCAGTTATTGTTTTAACACTCTTATATTTCCATGTCTGTGGTACATTGGGGAACAATTAAATATTCCAGATCTCTAAACCTCCTGGAAAGGTGCAGGCCTCAAGGCAAACCAGCAGTCACCCACTGACAACCTAAACTGCCATAATTAAGATTCATCATCTTCACCATTCTCTCTGAGTACTGAAGTACTGAGAATATTCAAACACTTCTTAAAAGTGTTTGAATATTCTCAGTTATGAACATAACTAAGAACCAGGGCATTTTTCATATCATTGTCCTATTTCTCATGCTATGTCTCTCTCTCAATTTGAATTTAAGCACTGCACAAAACAATAGCAATTATGATATTTCATATATTTGCTTAAACCCTGTAACAATAATGGTAATAAAGTTTACTCTCCCACATAACTTCTTCAGACCTCATTAAAAGATAAACAATTTTTTTTTAATCAATGAAAGACATTTTCACTTAAATGGAAAAAAGAAAATAATTGCTGTGATTAAGTTTATCTATTGGAAGATTCGGACAACTCAAAATAGTGCAAATAAATACTTTTCTGCTTTTTCAGTCTATTTTTAGCACTTCTGTTTGACTTTGTTAGTGAACAGTGTGTCTTTTTGTTGTCTGAGCACAAAAGATTTTATGTTTGAACATAAAATTCTTTTCAGTAGTTTCAATGTGCTTTCCATATAAAAAATTGAAAATGTGCAAGTATGCATAGACATTTTTTTACTTAATTTAAATGCAGTGTTTGAAATATTCTCTAAAAAAGATGAGACAAAAGTCCAAAGGAAGAGCAATATTAAAAATTATTCTGTAATAATTTTTTCCGTTCCTTAGACAAGTTTTTCACAAATCTTTTGTTCTACTCAGAGCTTTGTTCAATGTCAAAATTTAGCTGGCACTCTTCAGTGCTGAGCAAAACAGGACATTAACACTAAAACACGTATAATATTTACCTAAGTAACTGTGAGCTGGTTTTTCTTCTACAACTTTGATTCTCCTTGCTCCTGCAGGTATCACCAAAGCTTCCACATAACCTAAACATGAGACCAGATGTCCAAAGTTAAACGTAAAAACAGAAAAGCATAGAAAAGTACATCTTGTATCTTTTCTCATTTCTTCTCCCTATTTTGCTTTATAAATGTAGCAAGCTATAACTTATTTAGCAATATTTTGAAGATTCTTGCAAAATTGAAGAAAAGCTATGGAACTATGCATTATATGTAATATATATACAATGCTACAGAATTAAAAGAGTACACAGTAAAACAGCAAGAACTAGTGAGGCTTGGAGATTGGAGCTGGAGCAGGTAATGTTATTTCTGGCTAAGTAATTTAGTGTCATCATGACCACCAGATGACTGTAAAAGAATTCCAGCTTCACTCAGCATGTAAAGATAAATGGTATGGCACTAAAATCTAAGCATCCACCCACTGCTTGGTTTTTAGGGTTTTTTTAACGTATTTTTTGCTCCGCCTCCTTCTTAGTTTAATGTATTCAAACCCTGCTATGATAAGCTTTGGTTTTGCAATTTACTTGTTCATTACTTGCTTCAAATTGAGATTGTCTCTTGATAGTGTGGGATTAAGAGAGGATGCTGAACAATTTGCTGTAAGCAAAACACGGTGAAAAGGCAATGCAGGTGGAAATCACTGTGCAGGCAGGAATGTCATTAATTCATAAACACATATTATTGTTTATGCAGGTAAAGTTCACACATGGGGAAAAAACACACATCTTTTATTATGTGTAGCTATGTGATATTCTACAACAAAATACTTAGTATTTACAACACTTTTTCAATAATCCTCAAACATGAAAATTAAAGCAGCATTTTTCATTTCTGTAAGAGTTAATCACACTTTCTAAATATTGCCTACAGCTTCCTGAGAAGGAAAATAACTTACACAGGTGTTTAGATGGCAATACCACAATGTTGAGGATTGACACAGTACCCTGAAAAGCTTGAAAGTGTGAATATTCACATTAGCAACAGAAGAGGGCTGACATAATGTGATTTTATAATCAAGAACCTTCCTTGCTGTTTTTTATATCTTGTGGTTCTCCAGAATCATCTGGGGTTTGGGATCTTTGTTTTGCCTTACATTCCACTCAAGAGGGCCAGACATAAACATTCCTAGACCATGCCTAACTTTCCCCTCTTGCCTTAAGTACTATACTTCAGTCTAAAATCCACTGAAGTCCTTTATTTTTCAAAGATTTGCTGTCTGCTTCTCATCGCAGTATATTTGATGTGATTTACTTACCCCCTCTAAATTCTGCATATTTTCTACTCAGGAAACTGAAAGTATAATGGCCAACAAATGCGGACAGTTGGTCAAATGCTGCTTCAACGGGAAGACTTGTATACATGGTGCAATTACTAGGATTTCAATTCTCTGTCAACATTATTGAGCTGGAACCAGTAAGTTATTCCCATTCACATGACAGATCACAGCAGCATTTGTATATTTCTTGTTCATTTTGCATTAGAAAATCTATTGGCTTGTTATGGTATGCTTTAATTGGTATAAAATAACGAGTGATGAAGAGGTATTATACTTCTTCATGCATTTGTCTTTATGATTTTTCACTGCCTGTCTTAGTTTAGTAGACAAAAAAAATCATAATTTGGATATTTATTTTGAGGAACACTACATTAATCTAGACACTAAAAGAATTTACAACACTGTATTCTAAAAATATAAGAAACCTGATTTCTCATATTCCTTAAAAATCAGTCTCTTATATGAAACAGAGTATATCTTAATGATAAAGATATTGATGATAAAGATATTTCCTTTATTTTGCAATTTAAATTATGTGCAATAATTTTTCAACAAATTTTAAAATATTTATGCATTCTTATCCTCAATGTCTTAACATCTTTAAAAAGCTAGATCTGAAGTTCTTTTGAAGATCTGCATAATTTTAAGAAATATAACTTTTTTAATTTCCCACTTCTCCAAGTAATCAGAAAGCCACTGGCTTCCTTAGTATTTGAAATAAACAAAATAAACAGACATTACCTGCTCCTCTGGTATGGTTAAAATCACCTTTAATAACTTTGCATGACTTTCCATTACCATTGCATATACCGCAATGATCTTCACGAGCTAGAGATCCTAATATACCATCACAGCCAAATTTCTGTGGGAGAAGAAAATAAAGGCTTTTGAGACACAGGCCATGTTTTTCATAAAGTTGCTGTTAGTATCAGGTACCTCACCCTTCTGCAAGATGCCTAGCCAGCATGACCCAGCCCTGCTGAGAATGAGGATTGCACTAGCTCATGGCAGAGATCTATCCCATAGAGAAGTCCCCTGTGACTTTACATAGTTTGCTGCATTCACTCTTCCTATGTAGTTGGCTAACTCTACCAGCTGCTCTCCAAGAGAAACACAACATTCCCATCTTCTGGTGGGACCTGTGGCACATCAGGTCCACTGTGCAACACACACCCCACAGGCTTTCCCACTAAGGGAATGCAATGTGCCTCTCCTGCTTTCTACTCTAAGTATGGATGGTCCTTTACTATGCCCACAATGGTAATGTGTTAATATCAGCCCAAGAACTTATTCTGAATAGGCATAAACAGGTCTAAAATATGTAAATATAAATTATATCTGTGTTTTGCTAAGAAGCAACAAGCATCTCCACATTGCTGTTAGACACGTTTCTATGAATTAATATCAGGGGTAGCTTGACAACAGCAATAAGGTTACTATATGCTAGCCTGATATGAAATAAAAATCTTTTAAAGTCTTAACATATATGTGTGCTTGACATGAACCTGTATATCCAGGTTCAAAACAAGTAATTCATACCTGGCATCTACCATCTGCACAGACATCTAGCCCATGCTGGCCACAAGAAGTCCCATCCATCACCTTTTCTGTTAGAAGAACAGGTTGATCCTTTCCAGAAGGCGAACAGAATAAAGCACACGGCTTTTCTGTAGCAGCAATGGATGGAAAAACACACATTATTGGAAAAAGAGAACTTTCAAAACATGGAATTATCATCAACACTATTGCTAAAACTGATACTTGCTTATGTGTGGCATGTATCTACACTAGCATAAGAAGTGATCACACAGGGAAAACAAAAAATATTTTGATCCTTTTCTTAGCTGTTTGTTAAGTTTCAGGTTTTTTCTTCCTACAGCATGCTGTTGCTATAAACTTGGCCTACACAGTACTCATGTCATGCTCATTGTTGCAATTAAGAGTGTATACATTACAGCTGTTGGAATATTTTGGTAGTAATCTATACTTTCATCCCCCTGTATTTTTGGCAGATCATAAATATTGGTTAAAAAAGAAACTTAACACTTTCCATACTTCCTAACTGTGCATGTCAAGGATAAAAAAATGAAGTAATTGGCACACCCTGGGAAGAAAAATATATGAATTTATAAAGTTCACATTAAAAAAAACCAAAAAACCACAAAACACTTTTCCACAAAAAGTGGAAACAGTGTTCCTAACATTTTTACAAAGTTTAAGCAATTTTCTACTAATTTGTAAAACATTCTGTAAATCATTTCTAATCATGAAAGAGCATAAAAATGTAGTAATATCCTATGTATCCATGTATTCCCAATGGCCAAATTTATAAAAAAAGAAGTCTGTTTCACCAGTGTGAAAGTAACAGCAAATAAAAGAAACTAAGTCTCTTCTCAGTGGTCAGCTAAATACAAAATGACAGGACTTTTTCATATCTTTGTTTGCAAACGTACTGACTCAGAACTTCTTCCTAAATCTGTTGCAGATTTTTAAAAGGATAAAAGTCAATCCTGAACCTGAAACTGATTTCACTTGGACACAATCTATGCCACTCTGACTTCATACTGACTTCTAGATTCCTGGAGTGCATTTTTATTAGTAAATTAAACAGTTCCAGGAAACATTCAGGGGCACTGGAATTCTACTGTCTATACAGCTGAACTGTAAAGCAGTCTATGCCACATTTTTTTGCATGTGCTAACTAGCACCAGCTCAGTCTAGACTGGAAATTGCCATCTGTAAAGGACTGTTTTCAAAAAAGTAGTTTTAGCATGCAAAGGAGTAGAAAAGTACAGACAGAGGAGTTTTGTGCCAGCTGACTTACACAACAGAGGTCTGGGCACATTTATATTACTGAAATTGACAGAGCCTCAGGGTATCACTAGAGGACTGGTAGAAACAGATGTGATGTCTTCTGGCAACATGTGAAGCTAGTCAGACACAAGCCATCTCCAGCTAAAAAGCTGCCTGAGTTTGTGCCCTCTGCATTCCAGTTATACTCTTTAAATAGTAACCTCAAAGTTCCCTGGGGGCTTTAAGTATGTATCAGCATTTTTTAAAGGAATACACAATGAATGACCTAAGCATCATTTTAAAGACACTGAACTCAAAAAGGCAGCAACTAAACAACACCAGAAAACTTCAGTAGAGAACAGAAGATCTCATACAGCAACTATTTTGGACATGGTGCAGAGTTAGTGTTCACTAAGAAAGCAAACAATTCAGGATTTGAGAATAATGTATACTGGGATAGTGGCATTCTCTGGCTGGTCCACTTTTGTTTCTCCTAAGGGACACCTCAAGACAACAGGATCACTCAGAACAAAGTCAGATGAAAGCAAGCATCTGTACACATAACATGGCACAGGAGAGCATCAATTTTTTTTCCTCTGAGTGAAATCATGTTATTCAAAGCCAGACTTAAACATTTAGATCCTTTAAGATATAAATCATGTCTTCCTGTGCTAAAATGAAATTTAGTAAAACAAAACAAAACTAATTGACTGGATAAGAACCTATGTAATAGCTGGAGAGAGTTCTCTTTACAATGAAATGAGCTAACACACAATCCTAATGAAAATAGTTGTCCATGAAACAAGTTTTCACTTTAGCACCTTGAGGAAAGGCTTAGAAGAAAAGAAATCCACCTTCTTGACTTAGGCATATATTAGGCATAATATGTGGACAGAAAAACAGTCTTCTATGCTTTCTAATGTTTTCTGATAAATTAATTCATGGGTAAAACCTATTCACATAATGAGCATCTTAAAATTTGGTAACATGCACTTACAGTATTCCTGTGTCATTCTAGGGTTTTCTTTATTATGGCTTGCTAGGATTTTGTGAAATTCTCAAGTTAATCGTTTTCATAACTGATGTGTTTTTGTTGTGCTTTTCCTTTGTTTGTTTTTAATTTAAGTAAATTAAAAGACAAAATTTTACAGAAAATTGAGTGGGGTGGAAATTACTGTTCACTTTTCTAGCAAGAAGGAATTTATTTTCTAGTGACTGATGTTTCACACCAACATTACTGTTGCAGATAATATAAGTCTGATCTTACTGTACTCTCACTTGAGCGTTTTCCTAATGCTATGGTATGTAAGCAAGTTTGTTGCATGGAAGCATGCAGACAGTAGGCCAGGACTTTGCATGCAAGTTATTAGGATTTAGAGAAATTTTACTGAAATTTACAGCATACATTATCTACACATTGTTGCCAAATCCGTGATATGTGAAATACTCACAATGTTAAGCTAGAAGTTATCTCCTTCCTCAAAAACAAACGCTCATAACATCTGCATTGTCTTTTTGGCTTTGTAGGTAAAAATTATAACTGATACATGTTTAATGATGGAGCATTACACTAGAAAGCTGTATTTCTGAGTCACTTCATACTACAATTCTGATTATAAAAGTAAAAGCTGACTGGATTTTCATTCAAATGTAGTTAAATCCTATTAAGAAGGACAAATAGGACAAATTCATTAGGAATAAAGGAAAAAAATATTCTAGATCATACAAAAGTACCACTAGCTCTTGTCTATGAAATTAAAATAACTTACCAAAAATACTGGGCTTGAGGTTTGTTTGTTTGCTTTAGTTTTAACTATATCTTTCTTGATTAACAACATCAACAAACTATAAGCCATATAAGCAGATTATAAGAACAAGGGAAATAGTTTATACTTACCATCATCAATGACAGCTTGCCATTGGTGCACATGCTTCTGATATGAAGATCTGACACTGAAAGCTTGGCACTGCCAGTCCCTAAAGGCAGGCACACCAGCAGGACAAGAAGGATTTTCACATACCCTATACTGCATGGTAGGCCCATGACACTCTCCTTCAAGGCCTGAACTAGAAAAGATGGCATAAATACAACCCTTTACTGTTGGCAACATTTTGTCAAACTTATAGTTTGCTTTTGCTAGACACAAATTAACAATTGCAGGGTTTTTGTTGATACTTAGATTCAGCCCATGAAAAATTGAAGTCACAGAATGAAACATTCTTGCCTTCCCTTTGTACTGATTACATTACATATAAGGAATGAGAATTGCTAAACTGTAATTTACGCTTAGCCCCAAGAAAGCACGAGGACTAGAAGGAGTTCAGTCAGGAAAACCTCAGGTGCAGTTTTGATAAGAGATGATTTTTCTCTATCTGGACTGAACCAAAGGAGCTATTGAAAGGAAGTAACACCTCCAGATTTTCTACCTCTCCTTTTTCTATACATGTGGTATTACAAGATTCAGAAAAATGCTTTGTTTCTTTTCAGTCACACCAGCTCTGCTTGCAGGTTCTCATGAACAAATGCAAAAGAAGAGAGAACTACAGAAAGTGTAGCCAGTTTGGAACCTTGCCTGGAAAGATGAATTAATGAGCGTGAAATTAAGACACCCATAAATTCTATCTAGAAATAAATAATTTCACCCACAGCTAAAAGTGGTGTTTAGATGTTATGAACTATGAAAGAATTCTGCATATCAAAATTCATGTTAAACCCCCATGCTTTTGTATAGCCATATCCAACTTTTCCTCAAAATACCTTATACAAATTTATCTGTTTTAAACCCCCTGTCTATTTTACCCCAAAATCTACTATACAGTCTTCCATAATTATTCATCTCCCCTTTGTATTATTATTTTTTTTAATCATGGACTCAACTCTTACACACCATGGTTTAGTTTTCTCTATACTTGCCTTTATTATTCCACTCTGTTCCCACTCATATGACTATATTTTCTTTTATTTTTCACTTGGTGTATAAATAGCCCACAAAAATCAAATTGGCACTGAGTAATTAAAAGGAAAACACCTTTTACCTGGTCATTGAGATACAGTGAAACAAACTTCATTCAAGTCAAAAGTAAAAATCCCTTTATCCCCAAAGGCAAAAGGGTTTAATTTTCACAAGACAGGGAATCTAAATTCTGTTTCCAGATAGTCTATTTAAATGTCTGAGAAACTGGTAGACAGATCTCTTTGTAAAACTTTCAGTTCCTTGGCTCTCCAGATGAGACGCAGAAGTCAATATCCTCTAGTTTAAAAAAACTAAAGACTAGAATTACACACTGACAATCTGCATATCAGAAATTGTGAATTTAAGTTTCTGTTGCTTCTTCATGTGAATCTTAAGAAGGAAGTTTTATTCTTCTATTAATTTTATCCAGGATCTTGGCAGAAGTAGAAAAGATGAAAAATAGTGTTGCCATGCAGTAAAATACCTGAAATACCTATTCTTCTAAGTGTTTTTCAGTATTCATAAAGTATTAATTGCTCAGGTAAAGACCTGTATCTTCACGGTTTCTTGTACTCATATATACTTTGTTCAGAAATTATGATGAGTAGCAATGAAAACCTGAACTTATTTTTACCCAGGGCATTTGCGCTGTCGACTGCTGATTCCAGTGTTGCAAGTACGGCTACAAGTGCTCCATGCGCTCCACTCCCCCTCCATGTGCTCCGTGAAAGAGGTCCGATTGATACAATCTCCGGCCTTACACCACTAGGTGAAAATTCAGCTCTTAGGTAAATAAATTAAGGCATATGCAAAACAATTCACTTCACCACTAGCACACAGGAAGCACAAGATAAGCATTTGGTTCAATACACAGTTTTTATGTCAGTCAGGTATATTTTTGCCTAGCGCTCCCCGAAGCTTTTTCATCTGTCCTAGTAAAGGCAACAGCCAGAGGCCTTTCTCTGTTTCAGTGGCCAAGGAGGAGGTTCAATTCTTGTCCACAACCTCAAAAGTAAGTTCCTTTCCAATGAAGGATACCTCCTAGAAATGGTATCCATACTATGCTGTCTCCCTTAATTGTAGCTTGGGCACTGCCTAAGAACGCATTTTAGGGTCCAGCCCAAACCTGGCTGGTTTGGATCCTATTGCAGGGATCATTGTCCAGCTTAAGTGTACCAATGATCATAGGATAGTGTCCAGGGCTGTTCTCAGGACTTGCTTGCTGCAGCATGACAGTTCCCACCAGCAGGAACATCATTGTCCCTCATTATCAGTGACAATTTCAATAGAAAGATATATTACAAGTAATAGAGAAAATTTTATTCACCATTTGTATGCAAAGATAAAATGGAAGCTTCAAACAACTGGTGTTGAGAAAGTCCAGAGAATTTCTGGCATTTATTAAAATAGTAATAACAAATTCAATGATCTTGCATGCATGTATCATTTCCCAGGAAAACTGCAATTTCTCACTCAAAAACTATCCAACCACTATTACTATGCTCAATAAGCTATGTCCATATCTTGATCAAGTCATCATAAACTCTGCAGAAATTAGTGCTTTATTGAATTATACTAACTTAATATCTGTCCTATGTATTAGGAAGCAGAGGTATTTTCTAGCCTTAACAATTTCATGATTCAGTGATTCAGAAATTACAAAGCAGACAATGATCACTTAATGCCATTAACATCAGTAGCTTAACTAATTTCTTTCTACATTTTTAACTGTTGGTAAATCACTGTTATCAATGGATAACAGACTTCACAAACAGGTCTTGTATTTATAGCAAAACAAAAGGTATCACTAATGCTGTCAATAAAGACTTCTGTTCCTTTTAGAACACACTTCTGTAGCTTTCAGCATCTGTGCTAAATCCTTATCTGGTAACCTTTTCACCTACAGTCTGAAACTAGTCCTTACTGATCAACTGATTTTCATTTTCTCTCTCAAAAAATCACATTACAATGAAAGCATAATTATTCCACCTTTAAAAAGTCTTCATGTAGGGTGGTTCTATCTTTATATTAGATTTACAACCAGAAACTATAAATTTTGTAATGCTCTTGGATGTTCCAAACCAGAAATGCTCATATACATTTAAAGTTATTGCTTCAGATAAAATACGGATTTTTCTATTGATATAGCATCTGCCCTCTGTGCAGTCTAAGGGATGTTTATAAATCATTCACTTAAACCTCAACCAAGTAGTACAAGCTATGCAAATGACATTTCCACCACTTCCTAAGATCCTAGGAGGAGCACAAGGCAACAATACTTCATCTCCGCAATACAAATAAAAAACCCCAAAGCCAGTGATTTGTATGACCTAAACATCATCTTGGACAGATAATAAAGCGAACAAGAATAATTCTTTCTTAACCCTGCAATGTTTTGGTGATGTCTGCTTAGTTTTTTACTGCTATAAATAAATAAGTTATCTATGCAGCCTGACTCAATGAGCCATTTTAATTACAATTAGCAAGTCTGGGTAATTGTTGTAAGAGGCTCTGCTTTTGTATTCCATAGCATGGGTAGGCCAGTCTCAATGTGAAAAATGTGATATCCAACAAAACACATGTCCCTCACTTTCCAGATATTGACTTCAGATAGTATCAACTACAAGCTTTATCAGAATTAAAATTTTGAAGCAATTGTAATTATTTTAGAGATATTAACGGAAATACTACTTGGTTTTCCTTTAGCATGTAAAATTACATTATCTGAATATTTTATGTTAATTGATTGATTTGATTTTAGGAGAATGATGACAGTCTTGGTGAATGTAATATGACTCAAAGAGTAAATCACTCCTGTGGGAAACAGCTGTCTGCACAATATCTTAAAAATCCCAAGACACACATTTGCTTGTTTTATGTTTTCTGTTTGAGGTTATTTGTATTAATTCACAAATATATACAAAGGTTACAAATAATTTTAACTGGAAAGCTCTTGAAGGACAATTTATGTAAGTCTGACTTGGGTGATCATTTAATTTGTCTGTGATGGCATGCTTTTAATGGGATTTGTCACTCTTTTACATATAGTGACACTATAGGAATTTCTTGATAAAACTTATCCTGAAAAATTTTAACAATTGGTATCAATTCCTTCAAAGAGACTATTTCTAAATCTTAAATCATAGGTGATAACTCTGTATCTTTGAAAGCTTAATTTTCTATTTACATTTGGAAGAGCAACAATTGCATTCTATTCATAAATATGATACAGAGTGAGAAAGAATTTAAAATAAAACAGTGTAAATATTAAAACATCTGTCTCTTTGGCTAACCTTTTAACTCACTGGTCTTAGGGAAACATTCTTTTTTTCATATCTATATTATAAAATGTATCTATATATATAGATATAAATATAGCTATATAGATATTATATATATGTCCATAGTTTATTTTCCTTATAATTGAAGTAAGCAGGAACTTTGAAGAAGTGTAAGGACTTATTCAGCTTGTTTCCTTAAATGTTAGATGTTGAGTATAATTGATATTACTTTTCCACCAGAGGCATACCTTTCCAGTGTCACAGTCTGTTCCATCCATCGGTGGATCCAGTTTAGTTTTGCATTCCTTCTCACTTTCCACCTTACACCACAACCCAGTGCAAATGACATGCTGAAAACCAAACAAAGAGTAAACACAAAATCTATCTTGTGCAAAACTACTCTCTGCATGCAGTCCACTAATGTCTAAATTCACCAGATTGATGGTACTATGACAATGATACTTTTAAAGACACATAAAACAAGCATAAAAACCCCAAGTGGGCAGAATCTGCTTAGATTTCTTCTAATAGTGCTTCTCTAGGACTTCCAGATCCCTCTTGTTTGTGCTACCCCAACGATTGCTGCTGTCATGCTCTTCAACCATTCATAATTGCTCTATAATTCATTTATTATTCTAGAAAAAAAATTTCTAAAAGCCATCGAACCTGAACTTCACAAAGAAGACACAAAGTTACCTGACAAATGAAATATTTTTGCTGGAAAGAAGAGAAGAGAGATGACAGGGGTGCAAGGCAGTAAAGAATTTTAGAGATGGAAAGAAAAGCCATCTGAAGTATCAGAACAAAAGAGTTTTTACTTTACTCAAAAGAAAGCCCAGCCTTGCAGAATGCTGGCTCACATTTCCCATATTTCCCTGGCAGCTTTCCCTCTTTTTCCCTAAAAAGTCCTCCTTCTCCCATGGTTTTCTGTCAGGACTGCATTCTCCTTGCTCTCTGATCCCCTTAACAATAAACAATAAAGTAAAGGGAGGTCACGTGGGGCTGAATTGTGGCCTGAGTATTACTGCATATGCAGAGTGATCCTCCACGATGTATATTGACCAAAGAGGGGCAAGAAGGATCAGGAGAGGGGGAGGCGTTGCAAGCAGGATAAAAGATAAAGAACAGCTGGGTTTTTTAAACCAGGGCTGTCAGAAGACCTGCTTTTTCTGAGTGAAATGATTTGCTATACTGGTACAACCAGTAAGAGTCTCTGTGCCTTTCATACTATGCATGAAAAACGTGTCATAAATCTTATGCAACCTTGAAAAAAGACTAAAAGCAGACGAAATATAACTCAACAAAAGATTGTGTCTGAACCAAGGAATAGGGCAGTTCCATTGGGAGTCTAACATGTAAAAATGTCTGTAACATCAGCTGTGAAAAGAAGAAATAGTCAAAGACTGCAGAAGTCTGAAGCACTGTACAGAAACAAGAGGCAGTCAGACTCACTCCTGATTCATCCTTTTTTTTGCTGAAGCTGAGGTAATGACACAACAACCAAAAAACACCTACAAAAGTTCTTTCCTGCTCCTTGGATAATTTTAGCAATCATTTTTCAAGTAACAAACTCTACTTTCTGTTCCTGTTCATTGTTTTTAAACAATGTAGATGATGACAATAGTAGATGAGACAGAGTATGAGGTGTTCATGAAAAAGTGCTTCCATATCAAGTAGGAAATGAGAGACATACTGTTGGAGACATACTCCACAAAAATATGTTAATTAAATTATCTTAATTAATTATTTTTCATATATTTAAATCCTCATTTGTGAGTGAATACAATGGTGGAAAAGCCATCCAGATTTACCTAAGTTTTCAAAAAATATAGGCAGATTTTCTCTTGCATTATCAGATTTGTAAGTATATGATCCTTGTTTTTCTTTTCCCTAAACATTTGGATTGTACACTTAATTTCACTTTTATATGATTGCAGAATGGCTTAAAACAAACAGTTTTTTACAAATCTAGAAACAATTCTTCAAAATATAGAGAGGCATTAAGTCAGATTTTTGGGTATTTTGGGTACCTAATCACAGAGACATACTTGAAGCGTGTATGATAACTAAAGAAAATCAAATCAGGGCCCTTTGTTTGCTAATGTGCATTTTATACATCTGCATGTTTCTACAAATGCTTGTATACCATCTCCCTACGAACCATGACCTAACCTCCCCAGCTAGAAACTACTTTAGGCTTTAAGTGAACTGTATTCTAAAAACACTTATTTAACCAACCACTAAAATAAGCACTCAATATTAGCAGACTTTAATATTCCCCAAACCCAGGAAAAAGGAGGTCTGGAATTACTAAAATTGATGGTTTACTTATATGGGGTTTTTTCTGGGCTTTTAATTTCAGACAAATCACAAATAGAATCTTCAGTTTAGTTTAATTTATGTTGGAGAGGTATGAGATATGAAGATTACTGTCAGCACCTAAGTTTTGACATTTAAGGATTTCTGTGTAAGGCCAGGGAAAGACCATAATACACATTATGGGTTTTTCATTAGCATCCAGCAGTGAAGCAGATCCAGACTGATTTGAAAGCAAACAGAAATCTGGAGGCCAGTGTCAATTTTACAATCACTCCAAAATCAGGGCACAAATTTCTACACCAGGATTTTACTCCTCTGAAGAGAAATTTTCTTCAGTCAAAATAAGGATAGCCGAGCCAACATTCACAAAGGGTATCTATGATAAGTATAGCTCAGCAGGCATCACAGCTTTCTAGATGAGACAAGGGAAGGAACAGACATTGGAGATTAATAACTTTTAATTGTGGCATTAGACTATTCACAGTCTGTAGAACATTTTTTGCATGTACACTGAAAAACAAAGTATTGCCAAGCACACACAAAGGACTTTTTTTTTTTGAAAGAATGTGTTAGTCATGCGTTTTTAACAGCAAAAGCTTGTAAAACAAAACATGGAAGTCACAATGTATTACAGAGATCACTCCAGCTTTGGAGTTTGTGGGGGTTTTGTGTCTATTTCTGTCTATTTCATTAAAAAAATGAGACAGGTCTGTGGGAATCAGAAGGATACGTTTTCAATCATCTAAGTATATGGAAAGAAAGTTCACTTGAGAGGAATGACCCAAGACTAAAAGGCAATTTTAGAACAGTATTTGTGCAAAGTCAACATGGTATAAAATGTGGTGGTTGAGATGAGGACAGATATTTCACTAGGAATATAATATTTCCATTACTTTTGTTCTTTTCATTCTGATATTTCCCTGAAATGCCTTAAAAATCACCATGAAATATAACCAGTCTCCCACTTTTTTTTGCAAAGATCACAGCTGTGTTATGACAAGGAACGGTTTTAGCGGGACTGACCAGATAGCATTCACATCCTGGACTTTAATCTTAAAAACCAATATTTAATAGTTCAACAATTGCATTAAATTGTCAAGTTTTACAATCCTGTTTAATCATCAAGAACTACTTCTGGGTCATGATCTCACTATCTATTATGTGAAACAATGTTAGGACCTAATTGATTCTTGCATGAGACATCATGGGCATAAAAGCAAACTTGGCTCTCTTACAAGGTAAGCATGGAGACACAGTATAAATCTTGAACCTGGAGATCCACTCATGCTTTTCTAGGGTCTAAAAATTTTGCCTAGGATATGAAAAAAGTCTTTGAAATAAAGATGAAAAGGAAAAAAATAAAGTCACCATTTATGAAAGGGGAGTGGGAGAACCTCACTTTGGAAAATACAGGAGTAGGATGTCAGTGGTTCCTTCAGTTCTTTGCTTCATTCATTAAAAAATGAAGAGGAATTCTTGATAGCAAGGCAATATAATTTGTATCAGTGGTCTTTTTCAGAGGTTGCTATGTAATGTGACTGTAAAAGTGCAGTCCTAAAGTACTCCTCAGTAATGACAACTGTAGAAAATTACATCTCTTGAAATGCATTATTGATTGTACCACTGATATTTGTACAATTAAGATTATTTTTCATCATTACTCAATTGTTTTCTTAGTTAAATAGCTGTTATATATGAAACACAACTGCTTAATGTAGAAGACTGTATAGAACTCTGTTCATTAAATAATATTCCAGTCTCAAAAGATGTAAGATTGTGACATAGTTCATAATTTATCTTTTACAAAGTTTTACTGAAGTGCATGAGCTGTTCAGCAAGTAGAACATGTCCAAAACATCCTGGGCTATAAATTGTTGGATTTACTGACATTTAAATGAACCTTCGAGGAGTGTGTTTCTCTCATTTCCTGGCTTGTGGACAACAACTATAACCATAATAAACTTCCAGTTACTGGCAGAATAGGACAGACTATACAGAGATTAAAGGAAGCAGTCTGGATATCATGGAATATTCAGTGGTTACCGTATTGTAATTGTAATTATTGTAATAAATTAATACCGTAACTAATGAAATACTGCAATCAGTTTAGAAAGATCTTCTCAATGTTGATTTCTCCAATGGCAGCCACAATAACTTGTACAATCAACACAGAGAAATTTGAGTCATCTTCACAGTAAGTGAAATGCAATTATTTGCAAAGTTAGATTCAACATATTTGTTACCTGTATTTAGTATATTTTTATTTCTGAAGAAGATGATGAAATTATCTCCTGAGTATCTGTGCTTCACAGTTAGATGATGTTGGTGTTGCACAGTGCATGTGCTAGAACTCATGAAAGATTTCTGGACAGTTTGAATGGTTTGATTCTAACCGATTTCCAATGGTAACTTTTTTTTTTATCCCTTTCTTTTCATACATAGGAAAAAAACACGTAAAAGAAGGACAACTTTCTTATCATCTGGACTTTGCTCTATCCATTGCTCTGAGTTTCCCTTTCACCACAGAAATGTTATTTCTATTATTTAGAAATTCTATATCTAATTGGACTATCAGTGAACTTCCCTAACAGAAGAGATAAATTTAAGACCCACAGCAGGGAACAAAAGAAGGAGATCTGAATGTAGTGCCTAAGCTTGCTGTAAGTAGCCCTTCACATCTAGAAACTGAGGATCAAGTTTTTTGTTTTGTTTTGTTGTTTTGGTTTGTTTTTTGTTTTTTGTTTTTTTGTTGGGAGGAAGTTAAGAATGTAAATTTTGCTTCCAGATAGAACACGGAAGAAATTCAGCGAGGTGACTTTACCAAGGCTGGGAAGGAAGCATTGGAAAAATCTTTGGAAAAACTTTTTCTTCCACCTCCCTACTGTAACCGTGTTTTCTCAATTTTGTCCTCAGTGTCTTTTATTAATTTCTAATACATCCAAAGTTCTTAAAATTCACTACAATAATGTCTTGGTTCAATATTTCATTATACAATTTCCAGTTTAAGGTTACCAGTTTTGTAAAGGATTTTGGAAAAACTGCAGAAGGTTCTCCCACTTCTCTCTTCTCAGAAACTGCTATTGGGCTCTCTTTTTCTAACTGCTAAGACCATAAGGTCATCAAGTAACACATTTTGCTTTATGATGAGAACTAAAATTAAATTGCAGTTTGTCAGGAAAAAAGAATAGTTGAAAAAAACATAGGCCTTTTGCCTTGCATCATTACTATATTCTTTCTTCACAGGATACCCACATTATATCTGGACTTAAATTACAATGGTATCTTAATACTAATATTTAATAATATTAAATGGTATATTAATCCTAATATTTAATATTACAGTAAAATTGTCAGAAATGTCTGTCGATTTTACTGTAAATATGAATATTTAATAAAAATATAAAGCAATGATCCCATAGGTAGGAAAAAACAGACATATTTATTTAGCTGAAAATAAGTGATTTAAGTGAAATGTGTCCTCTTACATGCAGAATCTCAGAAGAGGGGAACAGAACTGAATATTCTAGAAATGGACAATCAGTTATATGCACCTAGATTGTAAGTGCACCTCCATACAAATAGTTGAACACTACCTCGGTAATATTCACTGAATTTTATTTCCTAATATTTCTAAAATAATAATGTAAACCAAAGAAACTTCAGAGTTAGGATCTTGAAAGAAGAATATTCACTGCATCTATGAAAAAAATACAACACGTATAGGATGACTCAACTATCTGAATTTAAATATATGAATAAGAACAAAACACAAAAGTAATATGAAGGAGATTTTTCCAAACAAATGAAAAGCATATAAAGGTATTATGCAACAGAAAATATTGATGTTTGTCTCTTCAATTAGTTTGAGAATCTGTAATCGTTAAAGAAGACCTAAAAGAAATATTAAACACGCAATATTAAACAGAGAAATATTAATTAAAATATTATTTTCTTGTTCAAAATAGGCTTCTAGAGAATGAAAACCAGAAATTTATGTCCTTCAATTGAAAGCAATGTACCAAAAAGCAAGAAACAGGCTGAAATTCATACATAAATCACTTGGAAGTAATAAAGAATATTAGTAGAATTGTGACATTGAGATTTACTGCTCATATCCAGAGTGAAAATGTTTTCAATAAGACAACTAATACAAAATCCATTAAACTGGCTTTTTTTTCCTTTTCTCTTCAACTATACCACTCTCAGCATGCCTTAGTCATACATGTACTGCAATGTTTCCTTTGAGAATTTTAACTAAAGACTAGTGGAAGTCTCTGAAGAAACAGTACCATCTCCAAACTGAAAACAGGAAGAGAGCTGAAGAACTAATTGAGAAAGGTATTATATTTTCCTATTTAGTACTCCTAACTTTTTCAGGCTATCTTCCCACTGATTGTGATGAGATTTTATTTCACAGTTCCTCTAGTCCCTGCTCTATCAATCCATACTCCATGCTTTTTATGTATCTGTATTTTGTCTTCCCATTTTGTCTTGGTTAGTGTCCTAAGGGCATCCAATATGTTTAGTCTCTCCTCTTGATGTTAAAAAAGGTTGACTTCTCTCAGCAAAAATCATTCTTAAACTGCTTCCTCAATCAGATATCTACTGGTATTAGTTCATAAAATTATGAAGACATGTTCAATTTTTCTAACCTGTCTTTTTAAGCCTAATTAATATACAGTGACACAGCTTCGCACTGGCATGAAGCAAGGTCAACAAACTGAGGCACTGGAACTCTTTATGTCATGGCACTGTACAGCTCTGCCTGGGCTCAGGGGTGTCTCCTGGGAAAAGCAGAGAGCCCAGTTAACACCACTATTACTCCTCACCGTGTGCGCAGGCACAGCATAATCTTCTGAAGGTCAGAAATGGACATTCGGTACCCAAATCATAATAAAATGGAATTTAATAATAAATTGTAAACATTCTACTTGCAGTAACAAGGTTTCATAACACTATGACATATTCTGTTTATAAAGTACAAGGGATTTTCAGTGTTTCAGAATATGCAAAGACCTAAAGCAAGATTTACAAGATAAACCAATGGCTATGTGCATATGAATTTTTGGAAAGCAAGTGTATAATTCTTACTTCAAAGTAAGATATTCTCTTTCTATCTCTCTATTTCCTTCTATATTCTCTTTCTAACAAACACATGTATAAAAGCTACTCTCACACAAAAAATTAGGTGGTAGAAGCATTTTGTGAAGTACAGAGACAGCCTTACCTGCATTTCTTGGCAAAATGAAGCAGTTGGTCCGAAAAGAATCTGACACTGCTCATCTGCAGTGTACGTCATTCCTGGGAGTTTAGAGGGAATTATCACAGAATTGAGGCTCTGAGGATTCGTCTGTACCAGACAGTTACTGGCCTTCGACCTGGTAATATGCAGAGATTCATATGCTGAGCAATCCGAGGGTCTGATTGCCATGCCAACTTGCATACAACATTCAAAAGATGTGGACAATTATAATTTTTTTATTCATCAGCACTGGACTTCTGCTCATGTTTAAACTGATATGGCCTGCTTGTTATAAGCTAATATATTCTGCTATTGTACAATTGAAGAAAGGCAATACAATTGTCCAGCCGTTCCGAAAAGTGCTGGACAATATTTTAGCATAAAACTTACTTAATGGATTAAGGTTTTGGTGGCCAAACATTTCAGTACACAGCATATTAATATATAGTAAACATAGTGACATATATAAAATGTCTATATAAATATATAAAAGTATAATCATACACATTAAGACATGAAAATATAAAAAATCCATGGAATTGCTGAAACCAGATTTTAATAAATCTAACATTATATTATGGTGATTTATAATATTTTGATGGATTTTGCAAAACAAATTTCCCGCATTTTTTATTATTTCAGTACATTAATTGCAGCTATATCTAAATGACATACAGCAGGAGTTCTTTCCTCGAATTACATACCTGAGAAATCTTTCCAGGTCTTCCCTGCTGCACTGAGACCAGGACACATCCCCAAGATTCTGTCCTTTAATCCATTCCCCAGACATGATATGGACACCATCCGCACAGGATGGGTGGTCATTGTCGTGGTTTATCCCCATGCTGAATTTTGAAGTTATTAAAAATATAACAAAGTAAAACAAAATAAGAGGTTGTTTTCAGAATTTTTGTAAGTTAAAACTCTTGCAAAGGGCTGTAAATAGCTCATACATAATGCATGTAGGAAATTATGATTTTGATTATTTTTTCCATGGTATTTTCATAGCAGTGCATGAAAAAAACCATGTATAGAGGACAATTCTATAATTAAAGATGGAAGTGGAGCTGCATTTATTTAATGAGAAATACTGCATTCTAATCAGTCCAATACACATTTTGCACAATGTTTTGAATTTTCAGAACTGCACAATTACTGCAAGTTTAATGAATTTAATTTCTCTTGTAAATGGGCAACATACTCTTATTTTTTTAAGATTAGTGAATATTTTGGCAGTGATTCTATCTTCATTTTATATGGAACAGATTGGTTGAAATTTTATAAAATAGTAAAATGAACACTACTTTAATATGTAATAATTGTCTCTAAAGAAAAGAACACCTAAATGTGTTTTCAATCTCTTTTTAAAAATAACACTGAAAAATAAATACACTCAACTCTTTTTGGAGATCTACAAATGGGTATGAGACTACTCTTTACAGTATATATTTATAGTGCTGGAATTTTGCAGCATTACTCTGCCTGCAGAAAAGAAAAACTTCATATTTAGTAAAACTCTATGCCTTGTATTGATTTTTTCACTTACAGACTGCAAAGACGAAGGAAGTTTGTCTACAAAAACTGGAGTACATCATGCTTCCTCTTATTTCACCACCACAGTGGCAAATGGCAAAAAAGGCCTATCTCCCAACACTTTTGTCCTCCACTCTATTCCAAAACCCATTCACAACTAGACCAAATTATACATAAATTTGCAACTAGCTTTACCTTGTGTTTACTAATGAAATTAATGGAAATATCATGTTGAGCTTTATCTTGCCTATGGAAGTGCTCCATCTCTTACGCTGATGTGTACACCCCACGGTCTGGAGCACTGAACAGTGGCTTCTACATAAATTGGACAATTTTGCTATCTATAACTGCAGCAAGCAAATGTGTGTGACTCTCATCTTAGCCTCTGTCTTTTCCTCATCTGCCTGAATGGCACAAAACAACCACACAGAAATGCCTCTACACTTGCCTTACATTCTTCTTGCATGTCTCACATGCAGAATTTGAGATATCTCTTTTTTTTACACCCACAGGAGCTGCAGAGGAAGACCTGGGAAACCTAATGGTATTTAACCTAGTGGACTACATTTAGAAAACATTTTGCTCATAGCTCTTTGAGTTATATGCTTCCCTAGTGCATCCCATGTATGCAGAGTGGAATTAACACATTGATACGTTATTTAATTTTTTTTTAATGAAAATTTAAGATACAAAACCCCTGTAATTTCTAATTACAATTATTTCCCTTCACTCTGAAGAACAATTCTTGAAGCCAGACTATATTCTGTAAAGTCGGCCAGAAAAATGCGTGCTGAGCTGAACCATGATCTTGACTGTTTCAAAAAACAATCACCCCTCTTTTTCCAATCTACTACCACAGAAGCATTTTGTAAAGTTTACTAGCAAAAGAATTCTGTGGAAATATTGTAGTTGAAAGCATGAAGTGCTTAAAACTGTTGTACCTAACTAACAGCTGTGTATATCAGCTACATTAAGCACTAATAAAAATCTAATTCTAATAATCTTTCAATACTTTAGCTTCCCATACTTTTGTAACACTTCTCATATGCTGGTTTGACATTAACTGTAGTTCAAAATATCTGTACTAATCCAATGGAATTCATTCCTCAATTCTCTTCCACCTCCAAATTAAGTACCCGTAAAAAAATCCAGGAAACAGTAAACACAAGTATTGAATCCTTTGTCTACCTGAATGAACAGGTATTCAAAAATGCCAATTCAAAAGGCAATGGATTCAAAAGGATGTATGTTAACATCAATTAATTAAATTACAAGACAATATCTGAGAAGTAAGCTAAAGAAGCAACAGGACCTCTCTTAAAGATTCTCAGCAATATTTTATTCAGTGAGTGCTTTTGATCTCTTCTGTAGAATGGTAATGGCTGCATATTTTTATCTGACCTAGTATCAATTACAAGACCACATAAATGTCAGTGTGAAGCAGAACTGACTTCTGATTTCATTCCTCACATCACATTATGCGTGTGGTGAAAGAAAGAGGCTGAACAGTCATTGCTACCTTCTTATTCAATACAAGAGTAAATACTGTAAGCATATATGCTTAATTCTCCAATACTAATCAAAGAAATAACATTTTTAAGTGCTTGCAGTGGTGGTCATATTTTCTAGCTCCCCTTGCACATGAAAGACATAACTACATCCTTTCAGTGGTACAAAAGTACCACAGAAACTGTGTCTGTGCAAGGTGCTACTCTGTCTCTTCCTATGGAATGCCTGTATTATGATAGCACGCAGCACAGTGCCCCCTCTCCTCCCTCCCACAGCTGTGATCATTCAACTTCAGTCAAGAGTAAAGCAACACCATGTGCATGTGGGAGGAAGACAAAGGAGATGGGAATTATAAGATAATTTTGTAATAGCCTGAAAAAACACAATTAACAAAGACGTCAGTGCTGTACTTTAACAAGTATAACTTCATGTCTATATATAGAAATAAATTATATTTTTAAGAAATGTTATTAATTCAGGGTTACATAAAAATGCTCTGCCTATTATGGTTAAAGCCTATACAGAACAGATAAAATGTGCAAGTAGTAAGAATTCTATAGAATGCCTTCCCTAAATAAAATATTAGCAACATTTAAATTAACACTATGCAACTAAACTATATTTTAATAATCTCAGTCTTAAAGTATTTTGACAAAAAGACTTGATGCAATAAACTCCTCTAACAGTATAAGTTAATTGAAATAATTATTTTTATCTAGAAAGCCTTTTAAGACTTGTTTAAAAGAATTTTTTTTTTACGTTTTTAGTGATACCATGTATAAAGTTGGAATCATTTTTGCTAAATCTTTAATATGCAAGTAGAAATAGTACAAAGAAACATCATTAAATTCTCTGTATTTGAAGGTAATAACTCAGCCCACTGAAAGCAGAAGAAAAATATTAGCTCAATATTTCAGTTAAAAAACATTTCTTTAACAACTAACTACTGCTGCAATTATATGTATATAGCTGGAATCAAACAGACAACATCATCTCTCCTGTCATCTTAGGGAATGGCTTATATTCTTGCATTCAAAATGCATTCCCAGTGTCAACATACTGAACAAATATCAAGAACTAAAATATAGCTTGACCTTCTTATTATAGTGGAATATTACAGAACCAAAGCTCTTTTAAGCCTTAAAGGAGGATTCTCAGTCACTATTCTGTATTTAAACAAGCTAAATAAGGTTATGCACTCACCTTATTGAAATAATTAGGTCTTAATTGATATTTTATATTTCTTCTCACCACAGGACATCAAAATTCTTTGATATGTGCTACTTTCATGACAATATGCAATTGCTCAGTGACCCCACATACTTCCAGGTAAAAGCTTTTTATTATTTATTCATTATTTTGTTTGTGCTTTGCAAATAGTAGATGATGGTAGTCACCACCCTATCACACTTAAAATGTAAGTAGCGCATGAATAAGAATGATGTTATTAAACCAGAAACAGGAAAAGAAGGGACAAAGATTAAATAGCATCAAAAACTTAATGAAGGAGCAATTCATTAGGTTAGTTCAGATAGATGTGGAGAATGACTTTAGGCTTATCTATAAACCAAAAACTAAGAGAATAAAAAAATTAAAAGGGCACAAGTACCAATCAGATTGTCACAGTCACTAACAGTGAGACAGATCAGGAAATAAGAAACAGATTAAGAAAAGCACAAGAGCAAGTGCTGGGTCAAAGAACAAGCACTAGAATGTTCAGTATAATAAACAGATTGCCAAATACTAAAGGATCCATTTATTCCAAGTCATATCTAGAACAACAGAATGATGAGTGTGAATTGCAGATCAAGTATCATACTACTCATATGAGCTCAGGACAGACTGAAAATTACTAGAAAACTTTCCCCTTGTCAAGGAGAAAGTAAACCTCTGAATGCAGTTGCCAGTTTATAGCTGTGATGTGTGATGAGATCAGGTTCCATTTGACTTGTTAAAAATTCATATTAATATAAGTGATTACTACACAGTATTTGTAAATTCACTGCAACTATTATCCTATATATTTTTCC
Organism: Parus major; assembly: GCF_001522545.3. Taxonomy (NCBI): domain Eukaryota; kingdom Metazoa; phylum Chordata; class Aves; order Passeriformes; family Paridae; genus Parus; species Parus major. The sequence continues at coordinate 42,350,259 of NC_031799.1, forward strand.
ATTTTGTCAAATAAATCACTAACATAATAAATTCTATTGCCTCAAAAATAAAAATTACTTTAAAAAGTATTATTAATAACAAAGTATTATCTTTATTATTTCCACTGGGTTTTTTTCATCATTTTGTGCAATAGTAAGCTAGAATGATCAAAACTTTTTAAACTGTGGACCCAGAAATTATAAGGTTTAAAGGCATATATGGTGTTTCATAGTACAATGACTTTCACAACTTGTCTTATCTAAAATTTTGCAGTATCATGAGGATGTATTTGATAAGTGAAAATACACCCCTTTTGTGACTATCACAGAGACAGAAGCTATACTACTTTCTTAGTACTTTTATTGCACTTTTTCAGTATAATGTTTTATCACACTGTTCTCTTTATAGAGAAAAATAAATAAAAAGACCAGACTAGTAGCAGGATTTTATAAGCCATTATATGTTGGCTTTTTGTTTTCTTTTACAATCTCAGTTAGTGAAACATTAATTGTTGTATGATTTTTTATATGTCCTTTAAAATATATGAGGGCTTCACAGATCATTTAATAAATGGGATAAGACAAAATTCAACTTGTAAATGAATTATTTAGCTGAAAGTAAAAGGCAATTGATCAGCTACAGAAAAATTAAGAAGTTAAAACAAGATTTCTTTTGGAAAGAATTTATCTTCAAAGGAAAAATCTATCAAACAAGGAAATCTCAATCTCCTTGTTAAAAATTAGATGATCAGAAAAAGTAAAAATAAATAACTTTATGCACTTATTATTTCCCTACTGCGAATCATTACTCATTGTCCACAACAAATTTAGATTACATTTTCAGTCTTAAAACAACTAAAAGTACAACATGCATATTAGTATAGGGATATTAACATACACTGGACACTGCTGTCCATCTGACTGCAGCTTTTGCTGAACAGCTGCTTTCTTCTCTGTAACTCCAATACTTCTACCACCATACTTCATGGTGCTGGATCTAGACAAACTACTGAGCCACGGTCCTTTGACTGAAGTATATAAATAATTTAAAGTTTTGCTGTGACAGATGTATTTAGCATCATAACATGAAAATATACATTGCCCCCTCCTGAAGGTTTTTTACAGAGATTAGATGATACATGAAAAGTATTGGCTTGTGGTAAATATGTCACCTATGCCACATCCTTGACCTATCATAAACTCAGCAAAGAGCTACCAAAATACAGTTTCTGTATTAACAAAAAGCATTGACATTGTTATGATATTTTGCTTTTTTTTTCCACAGATATTTTAAATGTATCAGACTCTCAATTAAGCCTTTGCATCCTGTAGGATGTTTTTCAGTTACTGAATTGTACACATGATTTCTGAACCTGAGAGAATTTCAAGCTCTCAGGAGCTGATTGTTCCCAAGGGAAAGTCTTTGAGAACTGTCTTTCTCTTTCTTTCTTCTTGTAAATGAAGTTTTACTTTCCCAAGACAAGACGCAGATGTTCTGGGAGTGTTTTCTCTCTTGTCCCACCAATGGGATGAGAGAGGTGTTCCTTCTACCAATCAGGGTGACCTGATCAGAACAACTTATAAAAAAGTTAACAAAACCCCAAAATAAAAGCTTCTTTGCCTCACGAAAAAACCTCTGTGGCTGTGCATAATTTTTTGGAACGCTCGCTATACTTAGTGTCCTCTAAGGACACTGTTTAGTTTACAAATGTTATCTTAAGGAAAATCTAACATAAATCCATCCTGGAAAAGTATAGCCTGGCAGAAACACAACTCTTAATACCTTGCCAGAGAAAAAGTTGACTAATCTAAATTTCTTTTAAAAATTCATATCTTTTTAAGTTACTAAAATGCTGATGCAGTGCTTCTTCCCTGCCTCAGTGCTTCATTTCTTCCTGAGCTGTTTCTTCAGCTGTCCTCCTATCAGCAAAATGTTGGTGATGCTTTATCTCTACCTGGCATCACAGTGATGTGTTGTGAAAAACAAAGATCCTTCCGTGATTAGAACTGGATCAGAAGAATTATTTTTTTTTATCCATGGTTTTTAACACTAGAAACATTTTGAGTGCAAGTAAACAGAAATGCGAAGTATGTAACAGACTTCATTATTTTCCATCATCTTTAATCTTAAACGTATTTTGTTATACAATTTTCAGGCCACTGAAGTCTGGAATGATACACCCACGTCCCCAGTAAGATTCAAGTCAGAGTAAGTATACGACTGTGGAACAAAGATGTCTACTTTGATATGGATGCAGGCAAGAAAGAGACTATAAATTTTTAAAGAACTTACTCACTAAAGCATGAAAAATGAATGTAAGATATCTCAAGGACTTGCATGGTTGAGTATCTAATATCTATACTTTGCACTTCATTAAAGCAGTAAAAAAATAAATAAATAAATAGAAAGACTACTCAGTGCACTGCCAGTTTAACTACAACAGTTTAGAACAGTTACCTTATGAATATTTTTCCTGACTTATGAGGAAAACAGAAAGACAGCAATGAAAATACGAGGGTGATTTTGTATAAAGCATGTTTGAAATAGAGAATATGTAATGCTGAAATGCAAGACAAAGCTAAAGCCTCCTACTAATTTTCATGAAATAAATAAGTATCAAGGAAAAAGAAAAGCATATTACCTTCTTTCTTAAGAACAAATATTAAAAAGCAGTTTCTTATTAAACAAATACTATGCTTTATAGATAAATTTCCCTGTAAAGTTTCCATTTTGTTTTAAAAATAGGATAGGAAATGTCACATATAGTAAAACAATACAAAAATAATATAAAAATAAGATAACCACAGAATCATAGAATGGCTTGAGTTGGAAAATACATTAAAGATCATCTAGTTCCAAACCCACTGCCATGGACAGGGAACCATCCACTAGACCTTGTTGTGCTCAGAATTCCACCCAACCTGGTCTTGATCAGCTCAACATGGGGAGTACACAACCTCTCTGGATAACCTGTCCAGTGCTTCACTACACTAACAGTAAAAAATTTCTTCCTAATATCTAATCTAAACCTACTCTCGTTCAGTTTAAACTTGTGCTATCACTACATGCCCTTGTAAAAGGCCCCTCCCCAGCTCTACTGCAGGTCTCCTTTAGGTACTGAAAGGTGCCATAGGCTCCCCCCAGAGTCTCCTCTTCTCCAGGCATATCTATGTTTTATGTAGCTATGCACAAAAAGCAGGGAATTATAATAATTTTTGTGTAAATCTGTAATGACACAAATATATGTATGGGAAAGATGATTGTCTGTATCTGTTGTGCATATATTTTTAAAATCACTACAAAGCTCAGTTTTTCAAAGAGTAGCTGTACTTTTCAAACTGTTTTACTCAAAGTTAGGCTCCCGTCTCTACATTTCAGTCAACTTTGATTTGAACAGAGAACTCAGTAATGACAAAAACCAGCCAAAACAGTCAAAGCTCAACATCTCTGATAGTACCTACAGATAGATAAATATCCATATCCATGTATCTTGGACTGAGAAATGCGGCTTTAGACCATTAGTCAAAAAGAACAGAAGAAATTAAGAAAGAAACAACTGACGGGAAATGACAAACTCTGCGGTTGGAATAAACCCACAATAACAAGAATTTCCCCTGCACCTTCTACCCAATACCCTAATAGCCTATGGAGTTATATGGGAGAGAGAAGGAAGCAAGGTTATTTAGGGAAAGCTTACCAGCACAGCCTTCACTGACACTGTGGGACCCTTGATAACATAAGTGAGAATGCTGGGAAGCAGAAGCTCCAGAAGAATGGGACCCCAGAGCAATATTATGGCCACTACTGAATAAAGCTTAATTATCAGTGGAATAATTATCCTAACATGTCATCCCAATACATGTCAATTTTTTGCTTTCTGATTTATTCTTAAAAAAAAAACAAACAACAAAATCATCTTGCTTTCCAGAATGTAAAATAAATATCATCAAATAATTATTCAAGAGCAGTACAATATGCTGCAAGGCTAGAAGGCAACTAATGCACATAAGAAGAGAAAGCTCCTATGGAAGCAGGAAATTTAATCAGTAGGATTTAAATAATGACTTGTTCATCCAAATTCTGTTTTCAGGAATGAAAAGTCTATTCTGTTAATACAGATACCACCAGTTACATTCCTAATATTGATACTTTTCAAAAGCAAGCTAGTCTTGTCATGAGTTAGTAGGGATTACAAACTCTGTCTTTGTGATCTGTCCCAGAAAAGGGGAAAGCATATGGAAGGGGAGGAACTCTCATTGTTCATAAAGTGATTCATAACTGCTGTCACTGACCAAATACAAATAGTTTTCTTCCTCTATGTTTTTTCCAAATGAATCCCCCAGTCCCTCTCCTTTGAGAAGTTCCTGGTAACAAGTAAGAAACTCAAAATTCTAACTTAGTTTACTCCACAGATAAGTATTCAGGAAAGAGAAAAACAATGCACTAACCTGTTAAACCTCACTACCCTTCCTTCTTAAGATAGAAAAGTTATTAAAATGTGAACAGAGGGTAGTTTATCTGCATATTCATTCAGTTATGAAGTAAGGTTTCATCCTTTGGTAAGGCAGTTGAACAATGAGGGAACAAAATAAATGCTCAACAAATACTTTGAACATCCAAGACCAAAAGTCACATATCAAAAGCTTTAATTTACTGATCCTCATTAAAATTAAACTTACTGTCCACAGTTTCATCAGAACCTTCATGCTTCTTATATTTTCATTATATTAAGTGATTTTCAAGTTATAAGGAGCTATTCTACCAAATCTAATTAATATCTTTTCTTTCCATGTGCTAATCTTGTTCCTCCTTGAAAACAAGTTCAGTTGTATTATTCTACTTTAACCTTATAAAGATCCAAACAGCTCTTTTTTCCCAGTTACTTTAATGATATTCCTTATTTCACATTACTAACCCATTTTCAAAAACTGGTAGACCCTTGCTTTTATAACTCTTACGCATTTTATTGTGTTCTGTGATCACACTTTGGACAGCAATAAGAAAAATGCGGGGAATAACTTACTCTCCATTAGCATTTCCTTATCTTCCATTTAAAGCTCTTATCAAGTTCCACATCATTTCATAAAACTTTTTAATATATTCACGAAGAATAAATGCTTTTTGCTTATAAACTACTAAATAGGTGATTTACAAATTCTACAGACTCCCTATTCAGCTCTACAAAATATGTGGTACTAAAATTCAGAATATCCTGAATTTTAGTAACATATTTCACAAAATGTTTGTCAGAAAAAGAATGCAGATGCATATAAAATTAATTCTGAAAAATTCCACCAGTCTCTCTTTTAAGTGTCTAAGACAACTTCTAAACTACATTTAGAGCACCCAATAATTGTTAATTAATGTATTTTGAGATGCAAAAAATTTATTTCCATTCTTTATTTCTCCATCTTTTAAAAGAAATCATAACCCACAGAAAGCCATCATTTAAGTAAAATCACATGTAGCTTTTTAACCTCAGTATCAGCAATTCTCACTCTTCTCTCTGTTCTTCACACAGAGATAATGCACTAACTCTTGTTAGTTTTTACTTCGTAATGTGACCTTATTCAGTAATTGCCTAACTGCTTATTAAATGTATTTTAATAAATAGGATATGTTTAAGAAAACCACATATATTAATGTGATTCAATTTTTAATGACTGATTAAACAGTGCTCAAAAATCAACCGTTGACATACATTAATTCTCAATGTCATTAAATATCACCTGCATTCAGATACACAAGGCTAGAAGACATTTCATATTGCAAAGTAAGGTTTAGTCTGACATGGTATTTCATAGGGAATATTTCTCTTTTAATTGGAAAACCAAAAAAAACCCCAACAACACAACACTTAATAAATATCCATGTATCAGAATGTATTCAGTATAAGGGTCTCTTCTCCCATGTAACATGGCCTCAAGCTGTGCCAGGGGAGGTTCAAGTTGGATATCAGGAAAAATTTCTTCAATTAAAGGAACATATCAGAACGTTATATTCATCAGTACAATGACAACTGGTAATGTCTTTGTTTGCAGAAAACAAAAATCAACAGCATCTATATTGCACAAGTTTTGAATCTATTTGTACAATAATTTAGGCAAGAATAATATTTGTTGTACAGAAGGGAAAAAAATTGTTTTTTCTTTATCCTTCAAGAAGCAAAGTCTTTGAGAATGCTTTTGGTTCTATGCTGCTGAACAAGACTCTTCACAAGAGCAACTAGAATGGTTACAGATATCACACACAAAAAACCCCAAGGCAGTAGTTAAATAACCTCAAGATTCAAAAAGATTTAGTGAATTTTTTTTTAGAAAAGATGATGTGTTGAAAGAACTATTTATGACTGATCTGTATGGTGACCATTTAATCTCTGCTTCTGAGGCATTTAAGAATGAGCAAGACAAATCTCTGTAAGAGATACTCTAGATACAGTTGCATCTGCTCAAGTCCTTTCCAATAGGATCTACATTCAAATGTTTGTCTTCAAACATTTTTATATTGTCTCTTCACAACGCTTCAACTACTTCTAAAGTCTTCTATGCAATTGCCAGGGCCTGGCTGGCAAACTGAGACATGGAGAAAAAACAAATGTCTCTAAAATGTCACCTTATGCTCCTTGGTGCAAGACCACTCTGTTTCAGATTGTGGAAGCTAAGGACTCTGAATCCATCATGAAGCAGGGATCTTTGCCTCTATGCCTCTGCATCTTTTGCACTGGGGGATGGTTGTTTTTGTTTTTTGTTTGGTTGTTTTGGATTGGTTTTGGATTTTTGTGGGGTTTTTGTTTGTTTGGGTTTGGTTTTGTTTTTGAGTTTGGTTGGGGTTTTTTTGGTTTTTTTTTTTGTTTGTGTGGGTTTTCTTTTTGACAGCTGCTCATATATCTCCAGCTACCTATTCCTTCATTTTTGTGGTAGTCCTATATTCTATGTGGTTTGTTACAAGCCTTCATTAGTTTGGATTTCTTGAAGAAATGTCTGGTTCAATCAATCAATCTTTTTACATTGACATAAGATTTGATTTATTCTTCATTTCCACTGTAAAAAAAAAAATCTATTACATTACCCACAGAGAATTATGAGGATGTCTCTCAGGACATCCAAATGCCATTACTACTGTGAGAATATGATGGTTAGGATACCATCATGATTTGTTTTTCCAAGTTTATTTGAGTTAATATGAAAGGATTTGAAACCTAGGAAATTTCATATGTAGCCTTGTAACTTCTTTTCCCCCAAGATTTATATATAAGCAATATAAGTTTCATATTCCTGTAGGAAGATAATGCAAATTCCTTTCTCTTCCAAAGTCCAACAGCAATGCAAAGCCATGAAGATATTCCAAGTTCACAAAAAACCGTAACACAGTTATAGAGCCTGACCTGTGCTGCAGTCTTGGAAGAACTGCTAGCAGCAACAGTGAGCTTCTCTGTCTACCTTGTTTCATGTACTGCTTGGCATCTAGAAGACCTTAGGAAGTCAAAAATAGATTTGATAGTCTGCTGCAAGACCAAAACCTTACCACTATAACCCAACCACATAAACTTTTTAAGATCAGTATCCCACATTTACAAATTTGCTACTGCACAACCAACACACCACCCATAACCTTGCAAGAATTTTACATATCACCAGGGAGCATAAGATGTTATATTTCTTGTTGATTGAGATGTCTCTTTTTTCAAATACACCAATTTTGCAGCAGAGGTTTCTATTCTCTAAAAATACTTTTATTGTGTTGGGCATAAAGTAGTACTTATATCTGTTATTATCATATCTGTCTCAAACAATTTTATAATTTACCAGTGAATTTATCTGCAGATCACATTCAGTGATTGTTTCTTTCCCCTTATACTTGGTTTACTGTCTTAGGAATAAGTTTACAGAAAATAATTCATCCTCTACCCATTTCCTCTTCCAATACCAGAAAAAACTACAGCAAAAAATAGGAATAGAATGATATGTAGCTACAAAACAGAAATTCCTTCTTACATCTTTCCTTTATCACAACCATCATGCAAGCAGGCTGGCTTATATTAACGTGGAGTTTTTTTCTGCAGTTACGAAATGGCAAAAAAAAAACAAAACAGTAAAGATCTATTTCGTGCAGCAACTTATACTTGCGAGAGAACACTGTCTGTACTTCTTAAGGGGGTGTTTACAAGTTGAATTCACTTTTTAATGGTCAGATCTGCTGTCAATTCTTGGAAATGACTGATAATTGGTCAGGAGGAAGAACTCCCATCAGCCATCAGCACCTCCAACTTCCCCTCTCTCCTCAGCTGCCTTAAAGGTAAAGCTACCCCATGATACAATCTTTATATAATTGTTCTGTATTTGCTTATTTTGCATCCAGAAAAAAAAAAATCAATACAAGTCTTTTAATTTCCTGCTTTTTCTTGCAAATTACTTCATGTTTCAGTATTAGATGCTGGGATCTCCATTCTCAGAAAGCTCTGACCAAATTTAAACCAAGCCACTTTTAATTAAAAGTGCTTCTCCTAAGATACCTAACTACACATTTAGCAAAACACCCCTCTCTGTTGTCACTCTGAAACTAACATTATAATACAAATACACAAATACCTGGCACAGACACTGCAGAAAAAAATGACACAGTAATACATACCTCTCTTTTATTTCAGTTAAAAATAAGACTTCTTTATTTCTTTTTCTTTATAAGTAGTAAGGCCAAGAATGAAGTTCAACTCTTATTAACAGATTTTATTATTGCAAAATAAGAATTTTTCACTTTGGGTTAAAATATTTGACACTAAGTAAAAACATCCAGCCCAATTGTGAAGGACAGTTACCTTCATCTTCATTTCATTACCATTTTCTTCTTCTAAGATGAAAACCAGTATTAATGTGGCAATGACCAATGACTATTCTACACTTTCATGGAATCTATCCTGAGAAAGCCAAATTAAATAAGGGCTCTTCCAACTTATGATCTCATTAAAATGTTTGTTGGCAACAAATATTAGAGTTGGATCTGTTACACAATACCACAGTCAGCAACGAAAAAACATCTTGGGGCACCTGTTTTTCCCTAGACAATGGCAGTCTTTCCAGTTAATCCATTTATTTTGTAGCTACAAAGACTTTTTGTATTATTTCAAGTCATAAACATTTTCTTAAGCTACATACCATATATCAATACATGTTGTTATTATTATTATTATTGTTATTATTGTTATTATGAGAAACAGTATTTTCTGAATTTTTCATTTAATTTAAATCCCCACCTTATAGAAAGAAAGGAAAACTGAAGTATACAATCAAATTAGTCAAATCATAGTAGTATTACATGCAAATGAATACTAGGTTTTAATATCCACATACTTACTTGTGACCCATTTCATGAGCAATTGTAAAAGCCAGATTCAGACCATTGTCCTCTGCAATTATACATTTTCGTTTCTCACTGCACATTCCACTCAGGTATGCGATACCTAGAAAACACAACCGTCACATTCAATTATTTTTTGCTATTACTGATTTTATATATGACGGCATAATTAGACCCAAACAAGACAGAAACCTTGTTGTGGTGAGAGCCATCCAAGTATATAAACAGATATCTGACAAATGTTTACTTACTCAATTTGCAGCCAGTGGTAGTATTACCTCACAGTAGTGATTACATGGACTACAATGCACAGGAAATGCATTCTTTAAAAGTATTGCTTGGTACCTTAATGAGATGTGATAGAACACATATATGACTGTCAGTACTGCTGTAAAGGAAAATAAATGTCTACAACAACAGGGCACAAGTTTCAACAGGTATTTCCTCTGACAGGCTTAGAATAGAGTGCAAAGCACAGAGTAGTGCCCCTACATTTATCACTACTAAGTACTCATAAAGCATTCAGCATGTTAAAGGTTTTAAAAATGTTTAGAGGAGTCAGATGTCCCGGAATAGTTCATAGGAGACTGCAGCCTGTCAAACATATTTATTGTAGAGGCTATAATGCTTTTACTACATAATACCTTAGTTTTCAAAAAACCTGATGAAGCCTTAAGAGTAGGATTTTGAGTTCAAATTCAGCTTTTTAAAAGTAGAGTGTCTGTAACTGTAAAAACTTAAGGAATGTGAAGCTTAATTTGGGTAATGGTAAATTTTTCAGACCACGAACACATTTAGCAGGGACAATTGTCATCGTTCGTCATTTGAAAATTTGGAGTAAGCAATCAAAACACCATTTCAAGTCTTTGGCCTTCTTCCCAGGAACTTCCTTTCAATGGAATGGTGCCCTCCGGTTCAGCATGTTTCCTGGATATTTGCATGTAAAGGTCAAGTTTGAAATGTTTGACAGTATTTGAAATTTAGTCATAATTATCATTCCAAGTTAATAAGATAAGTCATTTTTCTTACAGTCCAAGTATCTGTCAGTCTGTGAGCAGAACGCTTCATCCACAAGTAGTAGTAACCCCATCACTATTCTGCCAGCTTTTGAGTGTTTCCCTCAAAAGAACTGGCTGAATGCTTTTGGACACTGAACTCTTGACAAAAAATGTTGTCCAGAACTGAACAAAATAACAACAAATTAAATTTGAATAAGGCAGAGTATTTCAGCTTTTACTATTTGTTTCCAAAACAGGGAATAGCCATCTGGGAAACAAAAGAAAAAGCAAAATCAGGTCTAGGCAAAATAAACCCAGTCCTTTGAATGAGACCTAATGTTAAATGTAGGTATGACTTATATTTATGTGAATAAAAATCATAGAAGAAATGCTCTTATAATGAATGTTTTATTTCAAAAATGTTATGCTACAATGGCTGAAATAAAATCAGGAACATTTCTAAAACCATTTTGTGCCTCGTAGTTCCACAATTATATGCATCTTCTTTTAAGATTTGAGAATGAAACTGAGAAAGATAGAAAGGTTTTCAATGCTGGAGCTTGAAGAAATACAGCTGGTAACAATACCAGAAGAAGCAAATATCAGGGTCCTGACTTCAGCTATCATAGGTGAACTTAATAATTGGTTCAACAAAACAGAAAAATCACTCTTGTGACAGATAAAACCCATTACTATATTTTGAAGTGATGAGAGTGATAATTTGTTATAATGCAAAACATTCAGAAATACTTTTCTTGCTGTGCTGGCTCTGGCTGTTATAGAGTTAATTGCCCTCACAGTAGGTAGTAATGAACTATGTTTGGGGTATGTGTGTATGGCATTTAGTGAAAAAAGTACAAAACACCCACAGAAGTGATTTCTCTGAGAGAGGCTGCTGGGAGTTTCTTCTCTGATTGAGATCAGACCAACAGCTGGCCAGTTCTGAGAACTGACAGCATTTGGCACCACTGAAAAGTAATATCACCTTTGTGAACACCACCTTTTAAAAACCCAAACCTGTGAACTTTGTTCTTTTTCTTTCCAGCCTTGAAAGGTATCAGAGCTCTGGTGCGGCTGGCCCCGCTCCCCCGCGGCCTGTAGGGGTGGATGGACCAGCCGCAGGTAGTGGCTCCCTGGTGGGGGCTGTGCTGCAGCACTGCCTTCTCCTGGGAAACCCTCCGGGTCCCATCCCAGCGGGGTGGCCAAAGCCCTTCCCAGGGGGGCCCCCAGCCCTAGGCTGGGCCAGGCCACAGCTGCTGACCTCTCGCCAATATCACCCCCGCTCCCATGGCCTGCACAGACGGCTCCAGGCCAAGGACCATCTTTCCCAGTGGCTGCCAAGCTGAAATCCGAGACCATGAATACCTGCTGTGGCTCGGGCCAGATTTAACCCTTTTGCTACACAGATGAGACCTGCAGACTTTAATCTTCTCTCCAAGGAGACAAAAAGATGTGAGTGATCAACATGTAAGGAAGCAACATGAAACATCAAGGTCAGTAAGAGTCATGCCTCAGATAGAAGGAGAATGAGGAGATGCTCTAATAAGCCGAAATATTATTTTGGCAGGGCCATGACGATGGACAATAATGCTCTGAAAAATAGCTCCTTTAATTCATGAAAAAAGTACTGGGGGAATGAACTATTCAAGCTGTAGATCTTAGCAAAGGTATCCATTCATGAAGCCAAGCAAATGTTGGAGTAGCAATGATCCCATGAGACACTTGAACAGAGATGAGAGCTGATGAAGACCCTTTGCCCCCAGGGAGAGAAGAAGAAAACCTCTGTTCTCAGAGATGATCACAGAGACAGGTGGAGAGAACCTTTGCCTTAGAATAACTCATCCTTAAGATAATACCCCATGAGTTCATGGCCCATGAACACACCTGAGTGGTGTAAAAATGGGAGGAAAACATGATGGCAGAGTTTGTGCCGGGGCTACTGCTATTCGTAGAAATTATAAACCACGAGAGAACTGTTTCTTTTGGAGAAGTCTCCATAGCATGACAAGAGAAAACTCCTCTCCCTACATAGACTGTTGAAAAAGCTATTTTATAGTTGGTGCTGCTTTACCATCCCAGCTTTTGTTTCTACGTTGTCAGTTGAGAAAGGAAAAAGTTTGGGTGGGGGGAGAAAAGGTTTCTGGAGGTTTTATTCTAGTTTCTTAGTCTTGTAGTCCTGTTAATAAAATTTTCTTTTAACTTTTAAGCCTGTGTCGCCCCTCTCGTAATCCATATCTCACATCAAAAAATAAGTACCCTGGTGATTTTAGCTAGTACTAAAAACCATTACAGTGTGAAACAGCGAGGGTAACATGGGGAGGTGCCACTTGTTGATGAGCAGTGGTTGCATAGATTCAAGGCCTCTACTCCTCCTGGCACCACCTCACCATCAAGAAAGCTGGGGCTGGGCTTAACACTGGCAGAGGAACAGCCAGTACAAATGATCACAGCTGAACAGGACACCCCACACCCTGTAGCCTGTGCTCTCCCTAGCAGGAAGACTAGAGAGGGTGCTGCCAGGTGGCTGATGCTCAGGAACTGGCCAGGCTTTGGTTGGTTGGTGGTGAACAATTGTTTTCAGCAGCATCATTTCTCTTACTTGGCTTTTCTTTCTCTCTGGTTTTTTTCCTTTTCATTATTAATATTATTGCTATTTCTGGGGGTTTTTTTATTTCAGTTAGGAAACTACTTTATCTGAATCCATTGCTTTTCTCACTCTAATTCTTGCAATTCTCTCCTCCCATTTCACTGTGTGAGGAGAGAGCAAGCAGCTGTGTGATGTTTAGTTGCCATCTGGAGCTCAGTCATGACACTGTTGATGGCTGTTCTCAGTTGGATAAAACTTACTTGCTGGGATCATCAGTTTCCAAATCTCTCTCTTCCTGACGATGCTCGGTACTTTAAACTGTATGATAATCTCTAATTTATGTATGATAATCTCTAGGGACGATCTGTATGATAATCTCAAGGGAAAAGGAGATCCCTAACTGTCTTCTGACCTATAAAATGGCAGGTTTTCCATACAACATGAGCACTACTTGTTGCTGGTAAGAATTATGAACATTTCAATTTTCATACTTGTTCTGCAAAAGAAGTGGTCAAGATTATTAGGAATTTTCAATAATACTCATATATTGATCATAAAATGCTCATATAATACTCAAGTAATGCTCATATAAATCCTCACATATCACCAAAACTGTTTTCATATTTGAAATTCTTTGAAGAAAATAGATTATGTTTGAACTTTTTAAGTTTGGCAGACAAAAGATAAGATTTAAATTTCACTGAGATTAAATTAGGTTGCTGATTCTAGAAATGTGCAAAAGCATCAAAAGCAATTAATGCTTTATGACTTGTCCCCTATTAAACAACTTCAACCTCATATGTGCAAGCCACATTGAACAGCAACTGCTGGCTGTAAATCAGCCAACTACTAGCTGCGAACTAGTCTCATGTCTTTGATTATGAATTTCACATGTAGTGGAAAAGAAACTGACTTCAGTAACCAGCTGCTTTTGCTTAGTTGTCTGTGTGTTAGGTAGAGACAGAATTTCTTCTTTAAATATATTTATGTTCACTACAGCTTCCTGTGGTTTATTAACACAGCTGGAACTGCTCCAAGGTTATATCGACATTAAGAGAAAAAAAACAAAAACAAAAAAACAACAACAAAAAAAAACTACCAAGAAAAAAACAAGCCCAAAACACAAAAAGTCAATGAACAATTGCTCACTTGTTTTGATTAACATACTCCCAGTGAACCCCATAGCCTCAACACACTGCTTCAAATTAAAACACTTAATATCTAGTAAGTATTGACTAGAAATTAGTAACCTCATCTCACTGACAATGTAAGGAAGGATCCGATTGTTTATCTATAAAAAGCTATGTTTTAAAACAAAACAAAACAAGGAAAAAAAAAAAGGAAAACTTGATTGAATACATGTCAAATGTAATATATTCAAATTACTTCTCTCTGTGGATAACTTTTTTTCAAGTTAATTCAGAAGAAAATACATGCCACATCAACTAAAAGAGTAAAGCTGTAGGTTTGTGCCTGAGAAGAACCACATAAGTGACTACTTATAATTTTCTTATCAAACATGTAAATATCCAAATTAAATAAATGCTGCTTCAAAAAAGTAGAACTTTTCCCCAAGTCATAGCAGTAGTTTATTACTCCTGCTATTAGTAATTCCCATAGACACGAGTGTTTCATTCTACAAACTATGACAAAGTTCCTTGTTTGTTAATGAACATCTTCATCAAATCACCAAACTACTTACTCTTTCAAATTAGTTGCACATCTACACCCTTTCTGTTGAAAAGTTCTAGTTCGGCTGACAGAGATGTTACACTTAACACCACACCAGCTAAAGCATCTGAACAAGTCTGCTAGCTTTACCTACTCATTCATGACCAGCTGCCTGTAACATAAATCCACTACCTACGTTAAAAAGGCTATTGTCAGCAATGCCCCCAGGAACAAAAACTCCACAGTAAAAAAGCCCCCAAAGAGAATCACATTAAGAGACATGCTTTCAAACTTACAAACACTGGTCTTCCTCACAGTGCCCATAAAATATGTAGGTAGGACTGTAATACTGCATTTCTAAAAGAAAATGTTTCTTTTATATTTACAATGAGAACTGTGAAAATAGAATTAATATTCTGGAAATCTAATTACCCAAATTACTTACTTATCCCACTTAAATTTCTTTTCCTTTGAACTTCCTTGGTTTCAAAACACAGCAAAGATTTTTGTCATGGTATTAGCTATCTGTTTACTCAGATCTTCCAATAGAATGATCTTCCTTCACATTATCAGTGGTGCACAAAGCTCACAAGCCACTACAACAGAAATATAATTTAAAGCCCAAGTACATCTACAATCTTTTGATTCACAAATAAAAATTTTACAGTAAAAAGTACTTTTAAAAATATTTAAAATGAACTGGTAAAGCAATGGACTTCTCAGCATAAAAAACATTACTTAACTGCACTTGATTACAATCTAACGAATTAATTCTTTAGCAGACCAGATGCTTTTCTTAAAAAGCAGGAGAAAAAAGTTTTCCACCAAGCTGGCACTTCAAAGTCTAATTAGCACAAGCTGTTCTGAAGAGAGTCACAGATGACTTCCAGGAAAAACAAGTTCTGTCAGTTGTCTGTGAATCAGCAGCTCTTAACCACGGCAGTAATCAAAACAAGACAGTTAACAATCAGAAATATCAAATACAAAATGCAATGCCCAGGAATATTTGTTTTTCTTGTTTAAAGTGAGAGATAAAACAGTGAGGACAAATATACCTATTTGTGTGTGTTATATCTTCACAAACACACATCACTGCAAGACACTAGAGAAAATAACAGGGTACAACCAAATCATCTTCTGTTGCATTATTCCCAAATGTAACTTACATTTTATTCATGTCTTTTGTTGTTTTATGATTTATGTACATCTTAGAAAAACCATGCTTTCAGGAGAACATCAAAAACTGCACTAATTTATATGTATTAATAAGTATGTGATTTTATGTTTCAGAATAGACTATTAAGCTTACTTATGTCTTGAAACAAACTGCTGCACTTTAATCCTTAGAGCAGGGAAAAAGACTAAAAATGGAGAGTATGTATGCATGCCATAATTGCAAAAATATATTTTGATTGTGTGTTTATACAGTTTTAGGTTCTTAGTTTTGTAATGTCTGAAGAGTCCACAGGCCTCTAAGATGCTATGATAAGGATGGGATGGCAAAAGTACTGTAAAATCCTAGTTTTCTTCTAAAATGCAGCCCACATGGAAAACATTTCTTCCAAGATGGAATACACAGAGGAGACAATAAGTAGATTTTCCCAGCTGCCCATTCCTGGCCTTTGCTGACAAGGGATGTAAGGGTGACCTGAGCTAAAGGCTGTCTGCATCAGTACTGTCAACTTCAACAGTCAACAAAGTACTTATTCTCTGAATTTGGGTATTCCTTCTTACCTGCATCTACCTGGGCCCATAACCTATTATGGCAAATAACATCAGAGTGTAGTAGCCTGCAACAGTATATATTTTGCTTCTTATGAAGATTGCAGAGGGGGTATTCTAACATAAATGCAAAATTCTATTCAACTATTCAAAGTCATTTATGCCTTCCTACACCTCTGTCAGCAACTGCAATGATCAACTGAGAAGATCTAGTGAATTTATCACTAGATAACTCCAGCAGAGGCTGTTTACATGTATTTGAAATATTATGTCCCACTGCTACCTTACCTACTCTTGTTCTGCTACAGTCTTTCAGACAAAACAGGTTATAGTCAGAAGGACTATTGTACGATGGGTTAATAGCAGACCAACATAATGACTTTTCTGTGGATTTCTGTTCTTTCCTCGTCGGTCCTAATGTTCAGTTTACTCAGCTGATCACGAGGACCAACAGTATCATGGGTACATCGAATAGCATTGCCAGCAGGCTGAGTGAAGTGATCCTGCCCATCTGCTTGGCTCTAGTGAGGCCATGTTTAGAGAGCCATGTGCAGTTCTGGGCCCCAAAGAAGACAAGGAGCTACTGCAGAGGGTTCAGTGGAGGACAAAGATGTGACTTGCGATCTGGAGCATCCCTCTTATGAGGAGAGACTGAAGGAGTTGGGCCTGTTTAGTCTGGAGAAGAGAAGACTGAGAGGGAATATCATAAGTGAATATAAATATCTCAAAGGCAGGTGCCAAGAGATGGTGCCAGACTCTTTCCAAGGTGCACAGTGACAGGATAAGAAGCAATGACCATAACCAAAACATAAGAAATTCCACCTCAACATGAGGAAAATCTTCCTTACATTGAGGATGAGTGGTAGTTTGACATTAATCAACATTAAGGGAAAGAAGTAAGACCACTCACAGAAGTGATTTCTTTGAGATAAGCTGCTGGGATCTTCCCCTGTGCCTGAGACAGGCCAATAGCTGTCTCATTCTGAGAACTGACAACATTTTGCACCATTGAAAAGCAGATCTGCCCCTGTGAATGCCACCTTTTAAAAACCCAAGCCCAGGAACCTCTTTCTCTTTTGCTTCTGGCCTTATAAGGTATTGGAGCTCTGATGTGGCCAGCCCCACTCCCCCATAGCCTGTGCACCCTGTGGTGGGGCACCAGGCTGAACCCCAGTGGCTCCTGGGCAGGGGATGGAGGCTGTGGGGCCCTGGCCCCAGGCTGGGCCAGGCTACGGCTGCTGACACTTGCTGACACCAAAAAAAAAAACCATCCCACCTCCCCGCTGGTCTGCACCGATGGCTCCAGGCTGAGGACTGACCACTCCTCTCAGCAGCTGCCAGGCTGAGGGAAGCACCACTGTGACTGCCACAGATTGGGAAAGATTTAAGCCTTTCACTACACAGATGAGACCTGCTGACCTTGCTCCTCTCTTCAGGGCAAGAAAAGGACAGAGTGACATGTAAAAGACGACATGAAAACATCAAGGTCAGAAAAATACGGAGTCAAGCCTGAGATAGAAGGAGAATGAGGAAATGCTGAACAGGGCCAAAATATTCTTTCGGCAGGGCCATGGAGATGTACAATGATATACTGAAATATGTCCTTTAATTCATGAAACAGTATAGGGGAATGAACTATTCAAGCTGTAGATCTTAGCAAAGGTAGCCATTCATGAAGCCAAGAAGATGTTGGAATAGTGATGATCCCGTGAGACGCTTGAACAGAGAGATGGGAGCTGATGAAGACCCTTTGCCCCCAGGAAGAGAAGAAGAAAACCTCTGTTCTCAGAGATGAACACAGAGACAGATGGAGAGAACCTTTGCCTTAGAATAACTCATCCTTAAGATAATACCCCATGAGTTCATGGCCCATGAACGCACCTCGGAGTGGTGTGAAAATAGGAGAAAATGTCAAAATGGCAGAATTTCTTCCTGGGCAGCTCCTATTCATAGAAATTAAAAGCCATGAGAGAACTGTTTCTTTCGGAGAAGTCTCAATGGCATGACGAGAGAAAACTCCTCTCCGTACAAGGACTGATGAAAAGTCTATTGTATAGTTGGTCCTGCTTTACCATCCCAGGTTATGTCTCCACATGGTCAGTTGGGAAAGGAAAAAGTTGGGGAGGAGGAGGAAAGGTTTCTGGAGGTTTTATTCTGATATTTCTTATTCTTGTAGTCCTGTTAATAAAGTTTCTTTATTATTTTTAAGTTTTAAGCCTGTTTTACCTATCTCCTAATCCATATGTCACAGTAAAGAATGAATACGTGCCCAGGTAATTTTAGTTAGTGCTAAAACCCTCCACATTATTTAGTGTGTTGGCTGGGAAACTGAAATTAGTGGATCTAAATCATTACAGGATGTCAGAGCACTGGAACAGGCTGCCCAGGAAGGTTGTGGAGTCTCCCTCTCTGGCGACATTCAAACCCACATGGACGTGTTTATTTTTCACCTACTCTAGGTGAACTTGCTTCTGAAGGGGGATTGGACTGGATGATCTGCAGAAGTCCCTTCCAAACCTAACAATTCTGGGATTTTTGGAGAACTGTCCCTTACCATTCTCTGACTTCTTCCCTCAGTGGCAGCAAAGTCCATAACTTCACACATATAGGCTAAAGACTATTAATATTTTCCTTAATATGCATTATTTTGTCTATACTTCCGTCTTCTCTTTCACTTCCTTTTCAGTACCTTGACATCTGAAAAATTCTTATTGTCAGTTTTATACTAAACTATCCAGAATGCTTCCAACCATATGAAAGCATATGCAGGCTACCACTATTTGAAAGAGTTTAGGAAGCAAGGCACCTCTGAACTCAAGGATACTTTCTTCTAGTGTAAAAATTGACAAATAATTCCCATGTCTTCTTTCTTAAATTTTAAGCCACATATAAAAAATTCTTTCAAATGTAAAGGAAAATATTGAACACCAT
Source organism: Parus major (assembly GCF_001522545.3). NCBI lineage: Eukaryota > Metazoa > Chordata > Aves > Passeriformes > Paridae > Parus > Parus major. The sequence continues at coordinate 42,369,502 of NC_031799.1, forward strand.
ACATAACACACTATAACATGGTCAAAAAGTACAGTCAGCATACTTTTAAAATCTTTTAATTGCTTCCTTTTTTTTTTAAGGCATCACCAAGTGGAAAACTTGTCCATAAAAATATGCATAAATAGGAAAAGACATAGATGGAAAAGAAAACTGCATAGAGTTAAATGAAAAGCAGAAAGTAATAAATTTGGGAAAGTCACAACTTCCTTTTCTCCTCATTTAACCTTCTTTCTGTAATCTAGAAAGAGAAAAAAAACACCCAACCTGAATAGCTTTATATAATTACTGTTGATGAGGTCTTTAATGATTCTATTCAGAAGAAAATATGAAAAAATGGATATGAAGTTCTATGCAATGAAAATTTTCTTTGCTTCATATTTTCTCATGCTATTAATATGAAAGAAAAACCAAATGTAACCTTTCTAAGAAGTAACTCAATCTTCTAAGAAATTTAAATAGTTTACTTTAACTTCCTCATGGCATAATTTTCATGAGCAACTTTTCTGATGTTTGTTTTATGATATAGAAAATTAATAAGAACCTTGATCAAAATTTATAAAATAAACATTTGGACAGAAGTAGAAATGTCTATTGTTAGGCCTTACACAATAAAGACTTTCAGTCCTTAAATTACCTGGGTAAATTATAAGAGTGCCTTATGAAGGCTTCATGGAACTGTTCTATACAATCAAAAAAGATGTGACTTTGAAGACACCTCACTTATTTGGCAACAAAACCGAATGATGCTCATCTAGTAAAGGGAAAGTATGGATGCTACCTGTGAAGCAGGGAGCATGGTGCCTGTGGAAATTGCAGGCCACATAGCTTTCTCAGTCTTGCCTGGGACAGTGGCCTGGCAATTCATAAGGAGGAATTAAAACAATCCTCAGAGATAGAAAACAGCCTTGCAGGTGCTGTTTGTCTGTTCCTTGTTTTCTTGCAAGAGAAGGTCGAGGGGTGGTGTACCTCACTGACCACTGATGGTGATGTGTTAGTTTACTAACCAATAAGAGTTTTCTTTTCTTTACTTTTCATGTATCGGTCTACAAAAAAGACCCAAAGTAATAAACTGAGAGAAAATTCTCCAGTTCAACTCCATGAAAGGGTCTGTGTTGTTCTTTACGCCATTCCCAATAAAGTGACAGGAAAGTTTGTTACTTAAAGAACCAGCAACAGGTTTCAAGCTTAGCATGAGAACAGCTCTTACCAAATACATGCATAAGTAAATTAATCTTGAGGATATGCTTTTCACTGATGCATTGGACAGACACGACAGATAGGCAGCTTCCTTTGAATGATTCTCATATGCCACAGATCATGTGTTTGGGCCTACTTCCTAACATAAAATTGTTTATATACACCAACAAAAGCCTTTTTTACTCCACAAAATGGTGAAATGATGACAGTGAACACTGCAGTACACCATAGGAAGTAATTTTAACAATTCAAACTTGCTTTCTGTTTTATAACTTGTTCTACAATTACATTTTCTTTAAAGGTGGGCAATGTGACAATGTTTCTTGGCAGTCAGGCTTTCCCACACAGCACCTAAGGAAAGACTGCTATGAATGGATCATCATAATGTCTGGGAAATACATAAACCAAAGCATACACTTCCCATTTCTTCTTTGCCCTTGAGACCACATGCATCACTACTCCAGACTGACACTTACACTTGTCATAGTGCTACAAGGTGTACATGGTATGAAGGCTGTATCTTATTCATTTGACTGTCTCTAAACTTCTGCACGCTCACATATATTCACTTTTCTTTTTCTTCTCTTTTGATCTTTATTTAGTCCATCTTCCTTTTTTTTCCCCAAATCTACTTATCTTAAATATACCTGTTTATTAATAAAAAAAAAAATTACCTTTTGATTTCTGAGCAGTAGACCCCTAAAAGAGGTGTGGTGGGCAAGGGTGATGTACTTATGAAGCTGAGCAAAGACTGTATGGAATGACTGACCACAGCTGTTGCAAAGAAAACTGAACCCAAGAAGGACAGGAGTGCCAGTTTTAGATAAATGCCTTTATCAGTTCAATGGATTAACTGTTTACGGAAATATTTATCCCTGAGTTAATCAAAAGAGTGTGAATGGTTTCCTGAGTTAGCTAGCCCAGCAAGGGGTAAGTGCATTTGTAGCTCTGCCCAAAACAGAATAAAAACTGAATAACTGACAAAATGAACTTTGAACAGAGCAATGGGCTTGAGCAGGCTTTAATATGCATATTCCTTCCCAGCACCAGGGGATGCTCAGCATCATGACAATGACCATATGAGGGCCAATAGTGAGAATGAAATTTGTACTGTGATCCCACAGTACACTGCAACAGGTACAGAATGGCTTACACTGATTTCAGTATACTGCCACATCATTCTGCTAAAATCAAAATCCCACATAACATCAAATGTCTTCAGGTAAGTACATTTTGTTTTAAACATTAAACCCTCCCCATATGGAATACCTGGTTATAGAATTCTCACCCTCATGCATTTTCATTGCTCCCTACAAAGGATATTTTTTCAAATATAGAAGAAAAAGTAATACTGTTCTATACAGCATCCACACAGAACTAGTCTTTTCTAAAATATGTTCTCTTCCTTGTTTTCAGTTTGAGTCAAGTTCCGTTCAGTTGCTAATCAGAAACTAATCTCATATCAGAGCATGCAGTACCTCTTGAAACTATCAGGAAGCAAGTGGGACCACTGTGAACACAACATGGGAATATGCAGGTGGCTATCTGCATCTAATATCTAATAGCGCCACACAAAAGCTTGTTAGAGGAGTTCTTGAGAGTCAAAATTCTCCTTGAAGTTCTTAAATTAGAAGAATTAAAGAATTCTTCTTTTAAGACACAAATTATTCCTCAGATCATTTAAAAATAGATATCCCATTGCAAAAACAGATAACAGGAAAAAAAAAGTATTATGAGACCTGTGTTTTTCCTTCTAGAACACTTTTTTAGAAATAAAACACCTGATACATGGGAACAAATCTTCCATGCTTAAACAGACTGATTAGTGTTGGATGACTTATTTATCCATTCAGAAGTCTGTAAGAACTAGAAGGCATAGATTTATTAGGACTAGTATCCTAAAAGAGTTAATTCTAACAAAAAGAGAGAACAAGTTCATATTCTAGCCCAGTATAATTGTGCAAAATGTTTTAGAGGCTTGTAAACTGAAGTTTCTCCTACAGTATGACTTGTGAAGGGAAAATAGGAACAACAGCTTCTAGTCTGAGTTCAAAGGAAGGCACCTTTGTCAAAAAGGCAAGTGAAATTTTAGTTTGCCAAGAATACCAGAGTACAAGAAAACACAGTAGAAATACCTACTACCAAGAAGAAAGACAAACTACCATCTTTGATGAAGACAGCCCTTTCTAGTAATTTCTTACAGCCTTGCTCTCAGGTGCTTTCTTGCTGCTGCCAGTCATTTAAATTACCTTTTTATTTTTTAATTTAATCACTATTTAAATATATTTTTATAAAAATAACGTACATAAAGGTTTGGTCAATTAAAAAATACATTAAAGGTCTGGAAGACATTAAAACACCCCAACATTTTCTTTTAAAGTATTTTTTAAATAAGTCTTATAATTTGATGTCATGGGCCCTAGCATATGGCAGTAGGAAGCACAGTGCACAGAAACAGCATGTTGATGAAAATGCTGACATAAGTGTAGGTTTTAGACTTCCAGGGGGACTATTCAGGGGCTTTAAAACCCTAGTTTTCAAGATCAATTCTGAGGCAGTCTCTATTTTCCAAATGGAAATTTGACATCACTTCTGTGAAACAAAAGATTGCGCTGGCCTTAAAACTTAAGTGCATATATAATTTCAAGATTTAACATCCTCTGTTATTTGTAAATAGAAAGAAAAAAAAAGTAGAAAATACTTATTGCACTCCTATTTTAATGCAAATGCTGTATGTTTATAGCTCTCTCTTGTCTCTGATTCTGCTTCTGAAAAAATTTGACTCTCCCCATAAAAAATGTAGTCCTGGAACACAAGATGGTACAATTAGATTTCGGAACTGCTTCCACTGCTGCGCAGTGTGAGTTCACTTTAACATAGTTTAGAATACTTCAAGTCTACAACTCTATACACTTGGATCAAAATATATTAGCATCACAGAGTAAAATATACACTGGAAATAATTAAGTATTATGTCACTCCGTCCAACTACTGAAAATATTCACCCAGGTGCTCATCTCTCTTCTTGCTTTCCTGACATCCGGGTTTCAGTTCTCACATTTACAAAATGTGCAGCTGCTAAAGCTGCCCCCATGTTCTGTATATCTACACACATTGCAACGCCTTTGAATTCACCTCCTGTCTCATTCCATCAAATCATTTTTTTCCTGAATATGTTTCCCAGGCTTGTGCAACATCAATTCCCCTTACCAATTTGATCTACTGATAATATATCACCAGTGCTTTTCCTGGTCTTAAAAGATTTACAGCCTTGATACCCTATTAAGCTGATTCTCCTGTAACTTAGTTCAGATGCATTCTTCCTGGAAGATGGCTGGTATCATCCCCCATGCAAAAAACCAGTGTGAAATTGCTCACATCATTTTCACACTACAATACATTATTCAGACCTATTTTGCTTCTTGCAACAAACTATAAAGAAAACAAGACTGTCTTGCTTTCTTTTGCAACTTATTTTATTATACCAATCTTGTGGAAATGACACACTGTTACAGAAACATAAAATTGTTCCTTGACACACAGGGCTTCAGCTCAGTAAAACATTCCCTCATTTTCTGCAACCTGAGTGAAAATATTTTTCATGTTTTTATGATACACTCAACAGTGATACGGAAGTGATTATTTTACTGTTGCTGAGATCACGCTTAAAGACAATATTCAGGATTTTTTTTTCTAATATTTAATGTGGTGCTCTCTCTTTTATGTGAGACAAGGGGGACCTAGTAGGATTGAAAGGGAATAGTAGTCTGGTTTTCCTTTGATTTTTAGCATAATGTACTACTCTATGGCCAAAGCTTGTGAAGTTTGAACCATTTAAGATTTTTGTGTGAAACTGTACTTTGTTTCACTAAGAGAGAGATGCACTATAAGAAAGTGACTGATCTTGGGGCTGCTTATAGCAGAAAGTACTAGCACATCTTACAGGAAATGTGAATTGAATAGCCAATTGTTCCTTTATACAGAAAACAAGGACCAGATATCGATGCATAGCTTAGCTAGCATCTTTTGATAAATGAGAATAAGGGGAAAAACTATCTTGAGAAGAGTTTTCTACCATGCCTCTTTTCAGCTAAAATAATTTGATTTCAAATTACTATTGTTATCTGCAGATATTAATCCTGTATTTTGTCTACATTGGTATAACTAAGACTATTTTGTTCCATACTGTATTATCACCCATGATGAAAGTGTTTGTGCTGCCCCAGTAAGAGTCAGTGTTAACTGATCAATGGAGCAATCTGATGGGTTTCTTCAAGTCCATGTCTCAATGCTCTTGCAAACTCAATGCTCACAAATTCCTGGAGTTTGTTGGTATGATGAGTTCAATGAAAGCAAGCTGAATAGACTGAGAGCATCAGGTCTTTCTTCTTCCAGGGTACGCATTATTTAAATGACCTTTGCAAAGTCTGCAAGATGCAAGGTAATTGAGAACTAGACTGTAGCATTAATCCCTGCTTGAGCAATCAGAGTAAAGGAAGACTCAATGGTTTATTCAGTGTAGGAGGTACTATCATCCTGAGAACATAAAAACTTCAGTATAGACTCAAAACAACCTACAAAATTTGGTTTTGTTGCCACTTAAATGTCACAAAAAGGAGCTATGAAACAGATCCAAACTGAAAGTCTTCCCAAAGATATTTAAATGAAGAGTGAGACTTGCCCCATTCCCTCTGTTCTATTCTGCTACCATTTGTGGAGCACTTTTCCTTGTGTTTTGACAAGTTAGATGCAGTTGAATACATCATCCGCAGTTCTCTCCATAAATATGGAGCTCTTTTTGTCTCCTCCTCAGTTAAAGGATTTATGGAGCACTGACTTCCAATCCCACTCTTAAAACAAATGCTATCTAATTCCATTACACTGTTTTTCCGCCTGCCATTATACAGTTACAGGACAAAGAAACTGATGCATTAATTTCAAGGAGCTGCCTGGTCTCCGAAAATATTGCTCTGAAAACATTTCCACTAGAAAACACCAGGATTTTCTAGTGCACGACACTGTATAAAGTTGACTATTCATGCATAACTTTGCAAAATTTTCTTTTGAAGGGATAAAGATACTACACACAAGCATATCTATGAAGACCTGAACACAACACTAATTTTAGCAAAATGGATGGCTAGGCAGAAAACAGGTATTTTACAGCCATATATCTTAATGCCTTTAATTTTAATGTGTGACAGCATATTTTACTTTTTTATTTTTAAAACTTAATTGTATGGATGATACATTAAGTGAAGAACAACTCTTTATACAAACTAATCCAGAGCTTTATGGCATATAGAGAAACTTATTATCGATGCATGATTATTTACAGCTCCAACCTACATGATTTTATATCTTTCATATTAAAAAACCATAAAAGATGAGTACTGAAGTTGTGAAATCCAGGAGACAATGAAAAGTATTTTTAAGTGCTCACAGCTGCTTGGATCTAATTCCATTTTTCAAAAATTTCAATGAACAGAGTGACACAAAACTTAATTCACTGTTTAATCCATTGAGAGGGTCATTAAATCGCTCCTGCTTTTTTTATATTTTGCAATCTGATTAGCAAAACTAGTAAATTCTCTCCTAGAGAAACCATTTTACCTAATCTTAAGTAAGCCATGCCCACTTCTGTCTTCTGCTTTGTGTCTCACCACCCTGCCCCATCCTTGGCATGAGCACCTGTAAGAAATTTGCCATGTGCACCATGGCAGTATTGCTTTGAGGTCTCACTGATTTTTCACTTCTGCATCTGGCATGCTTAAGTGAAGGATTCCCACATGAGTTTACAAACTACACACTATTCACATGACAAACACAAATTACTGTCATAATTAGCTTGTAATTTCCTTCTTTTTTCTTTAACACATAGTAAACATGCACTAATAGATGAGATTCATTTTTTTCCTTACTTTGGAGTGCTTTTTTCTGATAGACATGGCAGTTTTGTCCATGGACAAAATTCGGAACTGAAGTTCCAGACTGAAACATAAATATTTTAAATATTCAGTGTAATGTTAAATTCTTATAGTACATGTCTCTATATTTCAAATTCCTTTGAAAAACGATTTTAAATAGTTCAGATAAGTTGAAACTAAACACAGAAAACAAGAGATATAAATAAAAGATGTACCTAGAGATGAACCATCATAACCTGTAGAAAAATGACAAAGTTTTACTGCATTTTCACAGAAAGAATACGAAATTATGAGGTCCTGTGATTGGTACTCAGGCATCTTACACCACCCCTTACTCAAGTCAAGAACCAAATTCAGAGCTTGATCTTGTAGCTGAATCCACTGGGGCTTAAACATATGTGAAGAACAAGGATCACATGTTAACTAAATGAGAAAGAGCACAACTAAATCTGAACTGGAATGTGCAACAGGAATTAGATACAGGTCTAATCCAATAGTTATTATTTCAATATAAGAAAAAATCACATCTAACCTCAGAGATATTTCAAGATAGACACTATCTGAAAAACTTTATTTCTTTAGTAACTGAGGAATGATTGAACCTTTAATACTATCTTAACAATAGTGCTTATATTTTTTATTTAGAACTACTACACAGATAAATAGCTATTGTACAAATAAATAGTATCAAAGGCAACCATGCACACCAACAAATACACAAAATTATCCCACACATCAAATGAGCAACATGTTTCAGCCTCAAAATTTCCTTGAACTAGAACATCCAGAGGTTAATGGAAATTCAATACAGAATGTCATAGATTTTCTCAGCTCTATCTAACATTTACATAGATTTCATTGTAAACATCTGAAACTATATGTAGACATAAAAATTAACCTTTCCATCCTCCTAAACACACTCAAAGGCCCTACTGCTTCCTTAGACAGACTTTTTACACACACTTAGCAAGAAATCAGCAAGTGACTTCTGTAGTACAATCTGAAAAACAAAACAGAAAATACCTTTTATCCATTACTTTCAGCTCTCTAAATACATTGGCTAAAGACTTCAAAGTAAAATAACATAAAATAAGAAAACAAAGGAGTTGCCTGCATCAAGTCCTTGATCAATTGTTTAATGAAGAGAAGACTTGTTTTTTAAGTATGGTAAAGGTCACTAATTAAAACCTCAGTGATTATGAAATTGCCATCAAGAGTCCATTCAGACAGATTCATTCTCTGTCACCCTACTACTGTTGAGATTAATTAAGCTTTAAACACTTTAAATAAAGCACTGGAAAATGAAACAATCTGATGTGTTGTAACCCAGCAATTTTCTGTCTGAGTTACAACATCGCTTGAAAACAAAGGTTTGCATATCTCGATGTGAAAATTTCTGTCTCTGGTCTCACTGGAGTCTTGTCATTTATTGTAACTCAGTAAAATAGCAGCCAAGGTATCTGCATCTTAAGAGTTTTGCTGGAAACATGAAGCTAAATAATTTTTAGAGCTGAATTTAATATAAGAAGAATAAAGTTGAGGTTTGTAATAGCAACGTCTGGATTTGATGACTGAATACACGTAGTCAGCATTCTGCGCTTCTGAGAAAACTGCACCAAGCATGCATAATTCATTTGATGTTTTATGACATATGAGAAAAACTAAATTCTATTTACTTATTTTGATTTGTTTTTTCATATTTAATGAATTTACAATTAATTAGGATCTGTTTTGCTGTACTTATATAACTCACTGACAAAACCAAATTTTATTCTGTAGGCTGTAGAAGTCAAAATATTCCAATTATTTTTAAAAAGCTTGTGTATTAAAGGTATTTGTATACTAGATACACTGGACTATCATATGGCTATCACTTCCCAGGGAACTTTTCCATTTCTACAGAAAAAAATCAATGTTCATAAGTCACATGTGAGTAATGGAGCTACCCAGGCATTTCCAGCTACACATTTGAGGTAGAGTGTTCTTCTTTTAGAAGAAACAAATGTTCAGGAATTAAAACTGAGTGAGATTTCTTCAGCTAGCTTTCTATAAAAGCACTTAAAAGATGGTCCTGTTCTCATTGTATGAGGTGTTTACTCTCTATAAGTCTGTGAATTATTACTATCATGATTTTGCTGTAAAAGAATGTTGTATGAATGCAAAATTGCATGTATTGTAAAGGTTATGTGAATAACTTAGATTAAGCTAGACATTGGAAATCTCCACAGGAAATCTTCTGCAGATTAACTAGTGAGCGCAGTTGCGTGAATGTCAGAATATCCTTTACACAGGATAAATTTTTAGAGTGTCTCTTGTTCAGTGGGACAAATCAATTCACAGAACAAAATGCAGAGCTTAAAATGCTTTTGCTGTTTTTGAAAATTTTGTCTAGCATGGGTATGTCAGGGAACATTTAAGACCTAGGAAAATTAACAGACTGTAGTTATGCCTTTGATGGGAGAAACTTGCTGTAATTGTTTCTCATCATCCAATCTGTCATTCAACTGCCCTCCTCCCACTCTGAATTCCCCATGGCACCAAGAGCAGTAACATTCACAACAAAACCAAGCAAATTAATTACACTAGTGATGAATATGATGCATCTCTATGTACAGGTAACCTCATTCAATAGAATTTTAAAATGGTATATACTCAAAGCGTATTCAATTACTTGAAACGTAACACTTCTCACCAATATCAAACTAGACTGTGGGCAGTCCTGAGCTGTTAAAAATCCTAGATGTTGCAAAAATGTCATGAGACTCATTTAAGCATGCTTCCTGCACTTCTATCTGCAATACTGACTGTACTCAGCTATGCACAGAGCAGAACCTATACACAGGTTCTATATTCCATCCCATGTGGCAGTCATCCTGGCCCACACCCTAGTTTCAGCTTTACCTGTCTTTACCTGTTTCCAAAAATGCATGTCAACTTTAGGACATACCATAAATGACAGGCTCTGGGATTTTTCAGGTTCCTGTTTGTCTTGACTGATGAGAAACCTTCCTATATCCTACAACTTGCAACACCTGAATAACTCACAGTGCTGGTTTGGAACTGCTGGAAGTGCATTTCTTTGATAACTTTGATGCAACAAAAGAGAAGAAAAAAAGCAGGACTTCTAAAGTTTACTTCTGCTATACTGCTGCCTGTGCTCAGTTCAACTTCTTTGCCTGCTTGTTCATTGGTAACTGTCCCTAAGCATCTAGCTTTAGTATTTCCATCATTTACCCTCACTGGACATCGATAGTCTGCCCAATTCCCTATTTCTATCATATCTGTTAATGCATACAGCTGGTCTAAAACTTTGTCCCCAGAATATAAGGACAAAGTCCAAGCTCTTTGTATTAAAGATTGGTAGCTTTCATATTAGGAAAGGGAAATAAGTAAATCTATATTTGATATTTTTCTAAGTTGGATGAAAAATATGTTCTTTCATTTCATTTGGTTTGTGGTATTTATTGTATAGATGTTTGTCTGATCCCTTATCGATTATGATTTGTATCCACACCACTGAGTTCCTTTGCAACACTACGAAGATCTGATGTCGCCTTAATTTTCTGCTGCTCTATTTTTTATCTACAACACTAGGTGTTACCAAATTTAGAAATTTTTAATATACTGTATTTATGTCCAAAACCAATCTGACAAGTTTTTAGAGGAATTCTATTTAGAGGTTGCATTTCATTGGAAAATGCTCTTTAGCAAACAGTTTAGATAGAATCACATGTTCTTATAGCTGTTGTTTTAATTGAAAATGTTATCTAAAAATATGCAAACAAAACCAGAAGTCACTGTCTGAGTTTCAGCAGGTTAACAGGGCTCCAAACTGATGCAAACACAAGACAAGCATCATTTTAGAATCTTTCCATGCCTGTAACACTGCACTCTGAGAACTCTCTAGTATGGTGTTTCCACAGAAGACATTAGCTAGCAACAAGTCTAATCCAAAAGAAGTATGCCTCAGAGAGTCATAATCTTGATTGCCATGTTTCTTGAAGTGGAAATGTAGACAAGAGGATGGGAAATTAGAATGTGCATAAACTTTCTTCAAGAAATAGTCTTTCTGTGTTTACTCGTAGGCCTACTTGTTGAGAAAATATCTGTTGATTTCAGTGAAAAAAAAAATTTTATTTCCATGTCTTAAAGGTTTGTGCAATATCCTAATAACAATTTTCCCTATGAATCGTCTCAGTTACTTCAATATGATTATACCAGAAAAGTCATACACAACAACAGTACAGCATGTGCAATCCCCAGTTTACATTTCGTGATGATTCCATTGCAATGGACTTCACCCTCTGAAAATCAACTATTTAATAACTTCTTAAATTTTTCTGAGACTCGTTAGGATGTCTACACTCATAATTTTACCTGTCATCAGCCCAAGAAAAGAAAAAGAACATTCCAAATCAACACAAATTGAAAAAGTAGCTTCCTCTAAGTTAACAAAGCTTGTTTGGAGGAGAAACATGCTATGATCCCAAAACAGTTATCTTATGGGCAATTACATATCTAAACCAGTCTTCTCATTAGCTAAATTAAATTTAATTTGTATAAAAACACCTTCATATTTTTCCACCCACAGAGAGATCCTCTGCTGTCCCTCACAACCATACTGAAAAATAAAGGTCTGAAACCTCTCTTTAAGCTATAGATGAACTGTGAGAATCAAGGGAGCAGCATCATATCACTTCTGTGCATGAAAAAAGGACAGAAGGCATACACATGAGCAAAACAGGAGGGGGCAAAAAGAATAAAGAATGCTGCAGCCAACCAATCAACCAACCAATCAATCCACCAGAGGAAGCTCAAGAACACTCAGATCTGGTCACTTTTCAGGCTAATTGCTTTGTGCTTCTGCACCCAGAATGAATTTCACAGCAGCTGCACCAATTTGCAATGCTGAAATCAGAATAGCTTTGCAGAAATCCATTGATCTAGGCTGACTGATACCACATGAGAGTCTTGCGTAACATTTTACAGAAACACGGGATTAGATAAGGAAGGCAATTATCTAAGTTACTCTGGATTTAAGTTATGAAGTAAGAAAGCAGACCCTCAACTCCCTGCCTAAAGCAGAGATTTCCAAACATTTCTAGCAATAGGGAAATACTTAATATTGAAAGGCATAAAATAAATACATTCTACTTCCTAAATTTCAAGAAACTTTGGGGAAATCAAAGAAATCCCTGAAATAATTCTTATCTTTCTGTTTACTTTGCAAAACGATAAAATATGAAGTACTAATGAGTTTTGGAATCACAGAATGATTTGATGGGACCTTAAAGATCATCTAGTTCCAAACCATCCTGCCATGAGCTGGGACACCTTTCAGTAGATCAAGTTGTTCAGTGGCCCATCCAACCTCGCCTTGAACTCCCATAACTTCTCTGGGCAACCAGTTCCAGCACTTCACTGCTCTCTGAGTAAAGAATTTCTTACTTATATCTAATCTAATGCCCTCTTTTGGTTTATTGGTTTAAAACCATTTCCCCTTGTCCTGCCTCTATCTGCCTGCATAAAAAACTTTTCTTTCTTTTTCAAAGTTCCCTCCAGGTATTAGAGGGCCACAATGAGGTTTCCCCAGAGCCTTCTCTTCTCCATAATGCTTGGTCTCCCAGATAGAGGGATCTTTTTTTCCTGACTAAGAAAGTAATATTTGACAATCAATGCAAATCATATTTTTTATCACTACAGAAAAAAAAAATTCTTGCATTTTTCCACCTTAAATGCTTTTCTGATAGAATATTTAGAAGATTATCACCACATACTTTGTTCAAAATCATTAACGAAATATAATCCAGTACATATATCCAGGGAGGTTTGCCATATGGTTTAAATTTTGAGCAAACATTTTTTTTTTTTGGTTAATAGAGTTCTTGGTTAATTATATCTTAAACCATCAAATCTTCATATAAATCACTGTTATTTTAAGAGACAATGAAAAAATACTTTTTGAAGACTGCACAAGTTCTGTACTTTTTGTAGAACAAGACTGGAAGTACAGAAAAGTGTGTTACTTGCCACCTAAATACATGAAAACTTTGTCAACATAACAGAATATTGGCACTTTCTCTCTTTGGCTTAAAAGGATACTCATGTCCAGTCTGAAAACTGTGAGTCTTGGCATGTAATGAGTAAACAATAAATCCAGTATGTGTCTGCATAGCATTCATCTCTGCAAAGAACTATTCCAACATCCAACATGACAACCCTTTCCAATAATGAGGTCTGTCCTGTACATGTTGCCTTTTCATAACTTGCATTTCTAAATGCCTAAAGTGCTACAAAGATCACCTTGACTGCCTCACATTCCTGTACAGTTATATTAATAGTTCAGAGAGAATTGCTTTATTCCTTTTTTTATGGTAGAGTCTGTATTGTGCATTCTTCTGGATTTTTGGAGAGGGGGGGAAGTAGAGGCAAGATCTGGACATTGGGGAAATCATATAGTACATTAGCATTTCTCATTTACTGTCTTTGGCAAATTCTGCAATTTACAGCATGTGATACATCCCTGGAACATACTGTCACTTTTTGCCTATAAACTTTTTGCATGAATATAGGAAGATCAAACTACCCTTCATTTCCTTTCACCAAACTTTTACTCATCAATTAATATAAAATTTTCCTTTTCGTTTTCCTAGGGGAAAAAGAATAGAGAGTAAAGATACCAAAATGAAACCACCTTCTACATGTACTATCAACAATTTGTCATTATGGACCTGTTAGCCTCAAAAAAATTCACAGAATATGTCTGTGACAGTAAGATAACTTAAAAATTCTCTTCAAGAGAAATGTGCGAAGTTTTTCAACATTCCTCTTTAGATGAGCTCCAGAATGATGGTGGACAAAACTCTCAAGAAATTATCTTCTAAACAGTGAGCATGGACCCACAGTACTATAAGTATTCATGGAAAAAAATATACACTACATTTACGGAAAGGCGCTATATTCATCTGGGAAAATAATGATTGAAATTCATAAAATAAATGATGAAACATCAATGACCTTTGTTTATGCTGCAGAATTGTACCTATATGGAAAGAATTATACATACAAACTGCGGTTCAGTTCCTGAACCTCCAAACCTCCAACCACAGAGAATGGGGAAGTCCACAGCAGTCAATCCACAATAAGCCAGGTCATTCAGCCAAAGTATCTACTTAATTTTGCTTATCACAATATTAGGACTGCAAATCCTTTACTCCCTGTGCTCTTAACAATTATAGACTGCCACATTTTCAAGTTTCATCCCAGCTTGTTCACCACAGAACTGCTCATTACTGATACTTGAGTCAGTTTAATCTTACTCAATTTAAAATTCTATGGACAAATTCAGAAATAAATAATTCTCCTACTACCTCCAAGCTTCAGCCAAAGAGAAAACACTGTTCAGAGAAAACTCTTGAATATATTCATTTCAATTCTGAAATTCAGGAAGCAGCCTATCCTAATTTAGACAAACTACTGGAAGTACTCCAAATTTAAGTTTTATGAAGACTTCTTGTCACATTGCTTCCTTTTTCCGCTGGAAGTATTTTTGCACTAGTAAGTCAAAAATAAATGCCTCCAAACAAGAAACACTCATACAAAATTCACCTAAGACCAATACACCAATTAGTGAAAGAACACCAGGAACTCATAATAATTTACTTCTGTGAAACACATAATATTCTTATTTAGAAGGCTTTTTTATTGATACCCATCCCACAGACACACTCATATACACTTGGAATATAGCAGTACAAGAAAAAAGACTAGCAAGTGGTGAGGTAATACAGTTTACGTAAGAATTCTCCTCAAATCTTTGCAACTGAAATGAAACAGGAAAAAAAGCTACTCCTTCACCTAGGAGGGAGCACAAGTATGACAATAGTACATTATTGTCATTCTAATCTTACTGGAAAAAATTATATTCTGAAAACTTGTATTCACATACAGAACTCTTTAAGACTTCTATTAGCAAACTGAAATTCTAGGTTAAAAACACGCCATGACATCCTTCAATTAAGGTCATGGCGTGTTTTTACCCAGAATTACAATTACAATTAAACAAAACAACAGCTACTTTTTGCTACCTTTTCCACAAGACTGAACACTGTCTTCCAAAAAGTGAGTGAACTAAATAAATGTTTATAGAAAAACTCAGTACAGTCTGCATTTACTTTAAATGAAGATGTCAGAAGATGCCTTTCACACTAGCTCACATCCTGTATTCTTTTGAAGGAGTTCATAAACTTCTTACATAAATAGCTCATAAACACTGTACCATGCATTAGATTCTTATGGAAATTTTTTTTATATATCATAAACATATTCACATTAAAGATAAATCCATTGCATAAAAAATAATCAGAAACACATTTTCTTAGCCTCATATTCCAAATTAGAAAGAGTAAAACAATTTTTAGTCAGTGAGACTAAAAACAAAAAAGGTTTAAAGTTTGCTCTATGAAAGAGATGGAAATATTGTACTAAAACACAGTACTTTGCTAGAAGCATACACACATACATACCGATCTAACAGTATTATTAGCATTTAAGATGTATTTTGAATTTTAGCTAGGTATTGCTTTCCATCACTGATTTTGCTTTCATCTTTTAGCTTCTCATTTCTATTTACATAAAACTGATTTTATTACGTAGTTTATGCAGTCTCTTACGTTTATTTACTTACCAACAGTATCACATGGTTCATCCTTATGTACACAGAAATCCTTCCTAGAATTGGGGGTGAAAGAAAAAATGTTAAGCAAGTCAATCTGTTAGACGTTAACAACTGTGTAACCTATTAAAAAACATTTTTTACGGCTCAATGAATAAATACAGAACACCATTTTCTCAACAAAGAACAAGCGGAAGCAAAGGCTGGGATTGCACAGAGCACTTAAACTCCATCTTATTCTCAGAGCAGATTTAAGAATAGTCAGGTGACAAAACATGTACTGTATATTCAAATTGCATTGCACCTAATTTCTTCTGGGCTTTATGAGGTTTGTTTTTCCTTTTTCTGTAATTAACTTGAAAAGTAACAAGTCTAAAACTAGTCTTGCTATCATTTAAAATGAAAGTATTTCCAGTGCTTTACATGATAGCCAAATGCAGCATTTATATCAGTAATACAGCCAGACAGTTTTTATTCTAGCAAGTCAGTGGTTAAAATCACTAATAGGAATATTTCAAGAAGCATCTCTGCATCCCCTTATAATAGTGGAAGACTTATAAAAGTTAACTACCCTATCCCCACCATGTACTTTAGTCCAGACCAGTCATAGGTCTATAAATAAGACTTCTCTGTTGCATAAAGGAGAATAAATTCAACATTTCAACTGTGTCTTTAACATCTGCTTGGGATTCATTTTGATTTCACATGTATTTTACTTCTCAGAGACACACAACAAGTTACTAAAAGAGCAAAGGGAAAACTGCTTTTTACTGGAGTATTTATAAGTAATGTTAATTTGTTATTTTAAGTTTAAAGGGCTGCTGAGATATGCATGAATTGTGGGAGGAAACCAATGGGGAAAGAAACAACTAAAAAACCTCAGTTACAGCAACCCCATAAACAAAGAATTCTGTTTTTCTGCTGTGCCACAAAGTAAGGGTCTCTGTTTTTAGGGAAAGACTATATGAGTCAGAGAAATTTAGTTCTTATATTGTGTCTATGAAGGTATAGATTGATATATAGATATATAGACATATAGATGGATAATGATAAAGATACACGTACAGAGAAACACCCATTTTCCAGGAACAAAATGCAAGAACTGTTAGGTGCCTGAAATGAAAGATACTGACACTTTTTTTTTTTTTTTTTGCAAAGTGTGAAAACTCCAAGAGATGTTTGTTTGTTTCCCACAGACTCTTTCTACATAGGGATTTAGACCCAAATGCAATTTCTAAAGGTTGACAAATATCTAACAGTTGTTAAGGGACACACAGATAGATGCATGGGGTTATATAGCTTTTAATTAACCATTCACCACTGCCAGATAATTTCATAGAGCGGAAGAAGAATTGTAGTGCTATAAATTGATAAAGTTGTGAGTAAACTGATAAGGACAGTCTGGAAATACACTCAAAAGGGCCCTGGAAATTGAGAAAAAGGTGATGAACAAGAAACTACAAACAGACACAGAGAAAAGTTATTTTATTTTTTCAAACCTGCAAGAAATTGCATTAATGCACTTGGTTGTAACACAATTCTTTGTTTTGTGCTATGTGACACAAGGGACTTATTGTCTTGTTAAGCAACATGACAGAATGATTAGAAATATGGGACTTGAAGTGAAGCAAGAGAACATGTGTAAAGACAGTCTAAGGACACTGATTTCCTTCCACGCACACCCACTCAATCACCATAAAAATCAACTGATGCAATAGTAAGGAAAAAAAACAGAAAAAAGGAAAAGAGAAAAGAAATAGATCATACCTTCAATTGTAAAAGAATACTACATTACATTTTAAAACTGTCAATATCCAAGAGGTTTCTGCTCATGTAATAGCTTTCCTCTCATATACTTACTGAGCTGTTTTTTGGGTTTTTTTATTTTCACTTCTTGGCTGGATCTGACTATGATTATGTTGTGCATTCAGGGTTTCATTATGGGACGTGGGGGAAATGGTACTGCTATGATTTGGCAAGAGGGAAATACAGTAAACCATTTTTAGTTCCCGACTTACATTGAAAGAATGTAATACCGCCTTTAATTTCCAGGAATATGAACGCATTACATACAATTGAGACTAGGCTCCTTAGTAAAGATTTACAGTTCTAGCTAAACCTACCAGTGACTCTCATAAAAATAAAGCACACTACTAAGTCCTCAGACAGATTATTTGCCTTCGTTCTTCTCATCATTTCTCTCAGCAAAACAGAGCAAAGATATTAAAATCACTGTTACAGCACATAGAAGCTTTAGTGGCGCCAGCTGGTAACTGAGTCTGTCAATGAAAGCAAGAAATGGTTAAAGCCCACCCACTCCAACCATTACCCAGCACATAATGTCCATTACTCTAAATGGTTACTTTGCATACACACAGAAGAGAAAGCATTTCCTTATTCAAGTGAAGGAAAGGAGGAGCTTTCACACTACTTACACCTGAATTCTGCACTTGAATGAATTGGCTAACCCCAGGAAAGGATTCTAAGCAAGGATAGGTAACCACTAATGAATTGTTTCATGAAATTATGTTTAGATAGTAGATTTTAGTTGACTGCATATATCATTATGAAAGACCTTCACAGCACACAAAGGCTACTTAATTTCTAAATACAAAATTATACAAAATGCATTGTCTTTGTCAAAATAAATCCTGATGTGTAGGTGGGATGTACAACAGAAGACAAAAAGAACAGTAAAAGAAAGCTAAATTAAAATCCAGACTTATTTTTTTTGTGAATAATTTCCAGCAATTTGTCATTTTAGATAAATTTAATTCTTGTTTTGGCAAGGCAAAATAATCAAAATATCTATTTTTTACTCAGGCTGGTTTATCATTTCCTTCTATATGCTAGATTGGCGAAAAGAAGAAAAAGGACAGATATTAGATTTCACCTGTCTACCAGATCTTCATTCTAGCTTCACTCTACTCCAATTTCTCTAATGTTTGCAATTTTGAATCATGTTACTTGAATAACAGCAGAAGTTAGACTGCTTGAAACTGCAGTCTCACTTCTGCTGCTACTGATTCCAGGGCTTACAACATTGTTGAGGCTTATTGCTCAAGTAGTAAGTTTCATCAAATCATAAGATTTTTATAAGGAATAGTTGCAATTAATGGCACTTGTGGCAAGTGACATTATCATCAAATTGCAAATGCCTTCACTTGCATTGTGCAAAGTGAATAACTACAACGCTGAAGATGTTCTTGTCTCTTTACATAACAGGACATTCTGAAATAATTTTCACATAATAAACCACGTAAGTACTGATTAATAAATGCACTTTTAATGACAATAATTAAATTTAATATTATTTTGGTGCTAATGAACCACAAGAAAAATTACTTATTTACTATTTATTTGGGAATTTAAGTAAATGGACAATTGTATAATAGTGTAAATTGTATTTCGGAAGCTGTTTATTATTTTTATCTCAAATGCAACAGTATGTACTGTATTTCAGGGAAAACAGGAAATAATACATTTGATTACTTCAAATGGTAATCACTTAGGCTCTCTAAAGCTGAACTGAGATTTAAAAGGATGATACAAATAGTCCATATAAAGCTCACATTTCAGTCAGACTGAAAAACAACAGTTTGGAAGTATGGTAAATTAACTAATAGCTGAATTGAACACATTGTTAACATATCAAAACAGATACAGAGTAATTAGGAATCCAAGGAAGCCTTTTGAGTGGAGTCAAATAGAACCTAGACTCAGCATGAGGAATAAACAGTGATGCAGAAGAAGATATGAAGGCATTCCTGGTAAAGTTTAAAAATTAAATGAGTCCTGATAGATGCACATTGGAATCAAGACAGATCAAATTTTAAAGTCAACTCATCTGAGTAAATTTTCTTCTAAAGCAGCCAAAAGTGGCCTCCCAACTTGATTACACAAAACAACAACAACAAAAAAAGAGCATTTGGAAACAGACAGTAGGAGGGAAACAGCATCCTTGGATAAAGATACAGGAAAATATCAAAATGACACTACAACCTCTGTTCACACAAAACTGTGTTCAGTTTTTGTGCTTATGCTTGAAAAAATAATTTTGTAAAGTGGAAAAGGTCTGGAAAGAAGTGAGAGAACAATCACATAGAGTAACCTCTGTAAATTACTCTGAGACAGAGAAAAGTTGTGACTTGAGTACAGCCTACATGTATTTTCATAGGGAAGTTTCCCAATAGATTTTAGCAGTGAAGGGTACAAAGAGATCCATGGTTGAAAGCTGAAGTAAGAAAAACTAGAAATAAATCTAACTGTCCATTCAGAAAGAAAAATAACTGTGCCAATAATCTATTGCTGAACAGTTAATCTTCCTTTCCTTCAAATTTTTGTCTAAGACTTGACTACCTTTCTTAATCACCAGGAAAATTAAAATGTAAAAATTACTGTCTAAATTTTATGTTTGGGTCTCACACTAGATACTCAAGAGATTTTAAATTCAGTTTATGTTCATGTATTCCTATGGAACAGAGCTATACTAGTGAAAGGAACATATGCAGCCTAATTATTAGAGCTTGAAAAAGTAAGCTGGCAGCAACAGGTAAATTCATGCAAATTTTCCCCACACACATTATTACAAGCATTACCACTTCACACACTCAAATACCTTAAACTTAAAAATTAAAAAAAAAACAAACAAACTAGCATATGATAACCTAAAGTTAGTGTGATTTTTTAAAACACACAAGGTAAAAATACAGGACTTCAATTCTACAGAAGATTCTGGCTTAAAGAAAACAAACAACAAAGGACAAAACTTTTAATTTAAATATGTTCTTTTCAGATTTCCCTGCTTTCTTCTGCATCTACAATCCTATTACTAAATAATTAGCAGACAGTCCATGTGCAATTCTCATAAACTTCCTTGAAGCCTGCTGGTATTGTCAAATAAATCAAATTATAAAGAGAGTTGATAAATTGAGTATAAAACAATTAAGACAGTGGGCAGTATGGAAGTTACAGTGATGAAGACAAAATGAAGAATAATCTCATTTCTCATTTGTGCACATGCATTTGTGAGAATTCACTTTTCCAAAGCTGAAATTCACTAGGAGTTTAAGGACAGCAATAGCAGCTTAATAACCCAATCTCTATCTCAATACATTTCAGCAATTTTGACTGCCAAACACTTCAGGCTTTTGCGGTGACCCTGTAATATTAGTTTCATTCATGGAGGGATCTTTCTCAGTCTCCCTCCTCTGACTTTATTGAGGATTTGTTTTTGGTTCAGAAAGGTAATAAAAAGCAAAGTCAGAAAAATAACTGTATTTCTTCTGCGCAATGGAAGGTAATAGCAACACTTGAAAAAATCTTGTCCAAGCCCTGGGGAGAGCTCTGGATGGTTGAAACTATTGGAAGTAAAACAGTATTTATGAAATCTAAGTGCTATTTGTGCCACTAGGTACTTTAGAACAAGGCTCTTTCTTGCAGTGAAAATGCCTAACAGCACTGCATTAATTATGTGCCGCCTGGCGCAAGGAGATCTCAGACACTGAAGATCAATATGAATAAATGGCTGATGCACACTATCAACATGGAATACCTGATGAATATTAGGAGAACCAGAGGTCTACTTTCTGTCATAAGAACACATATGAAGGTATCAGTTCTGAGAAGGAGAATAAATAGCTTGGTTTTTTTCTGCATTACTCTTTTCGCACTTGTTCTACAAACCACTGTGGAACAACAGATTGACTGATGGACTGAAAAGGCAGCAAAATGCACAGTTTTTAACTGAAGGTAGATTCTGCCTCATTCTTGTAACCACTCGTTTATACACTTCAAAGCTTTCATTACCTAATTTGCAATAGAGGCTCTAAAAGAACTTAAGCACCATCACAGAAAAAGTGGGAATTCCACAGGCCTTCTCCTGCCTTATTTTCAGTTACCTCATTCAGGTCAAGCAAACTGTGCACATAGAAACCGGTAATGTCATCTCAGGGGCTACCAAAATCAGGGCTTGCCTCTGCAAACTCAGACCCTGTAATTTGAAAGGCAAGGAGGATGTTGATGCAACATGCTGCAATTTTTCCTTCAGAGAAAAGTCATGATACTGTCTATCTCTAAAATAACTGTACTAATTTATATCTGTGAACACAATAAAACAGGTAGTTTTATCAAGACAGTCCTTAAAACAATTTTTGTCTAATGATCACATTATCTTTATATCCAACCTCCCTAGTAATCTTTTCTAAATACATTACAAACTCTTTCTGCCTTTCTTCTACTTCATGGCACCATATTTTAAACAGGATATTATTTCACCAAAATAAGCCAATTTAAAGGGAAACTAAACAAACTGACATAATGAAACAGGACCAAGTAAATTGAAATGAATTGGTAGCAGATATGCATCATTACAGCCTATCTGGGCAGCAGAGAAAGCCATGGGGAGAAGCTGGCTTTGCTTTCATCTTTACAGAAAATACGCAAAAAATAAATTTGGAAAAGAAGCTTTTTCCTGAAAAGGCTATGATGGCCCTTTGGCTGCTGAATAAGAGTCTCCATAACATCCACATTACACTCTGTATTTTGGCATTAAAAATTAGCTCTGCAGAACACCCAATACTTCACTTCTAACTCTTTTCGTTACTACACAAAACTGGCATGTGAAAGCACAGGAAAGCTTTTACAAAGAACTCTTGCTGTTCTATTATCATGTGAGACAAAAGAGGAGATGTGGCAGCTTTTAGGAGGGCTGCCACAGAATGTGATGGATACCCAAAATTTTACACATTTACTCGAAAAACACCAAGCAGTTGGTGTTCATCTGTACAAACAAAATCATTTCTATAAATAAAGAAGACCTGCTGTCCAAAGTTCTTCGGAAACTGTGACAAAGGAGCTTGCTCCATGCTCACAAAACAGAATGAGACTCTGAATTAGAAAAATACATGTGTAGAGCCACACATGGTGTCAACTATACCATAAACCGGATGATGTGTAGAGGTAGCCTGAATAAGCAAAACATTTGCAGTAAGAAAATTGCTCTGGTATGATTAATTAGCAGCTAAAGCAGCTCTCAGATGGGAGGCAGTACAGTCTAGAGACTAATACCATTATTAAAAATGTCAGAAGAACAGATATTTAATTTCTGGCTCCAGTACGAACCTACTGTCTGATATCTAACCAATCACTTCCCTTCTCTCTACTTCAAATTCCTTAAAACTGATCAGAGATTTAAACAAAAAAATTGTATTTAAACTGACAGATAAAAAGCTCTAGACAACCCTGGAGCAAGTCCAAACAAGAGGCATGAAAACAATCTGAGGGCTGGAGCCCCTCTCCTACAAAAACGGGCTAAGACAGTTTGGGTGAGTCTGCCTGGAGAAGAGAGGAGCCCTTATTACAACTTTTCAGTACCTAAAGTGGGCCTACAAGTGGAATGGAGAGGAACATATAACTGGAGAGGAACATTTTTACAGGGACACGTAGCGGCAGGACAAAGAGGAATGGAATTAAACTGAAATTGGCTTGGTTTATATTACATATAGGTAAAAAATTCTTTACTGTACAGGTGTGAGACATTGGCCCAGGTTATCCAGAGAAGCTGTGAATTCCTGGAAATTCTAAAGGTCAGGCTGGATGGGGCTTTGAACAATCTGCCCTAATACAAAGTATCCCTGCCCATGTGGTAGGAGGTTTGGAACTAGATGATCTTTAAGGTACATCCCAATCCAAACAATTGTATGATTCTGTGAAATCATAATATCATTATTACAAAGCAGAAAAGCATCTTAACAAATGATCAGACTTTTGCAAAGCTTTTTTA
This sequence comes from Parus major, assembly GCF_001522545.3. Taxonomy (NCBI): domain Eukaryota; kingdom Metazoa; phylum Chordata; class Aves; order Passeriformes; family Paridae; genus Parus; species Parus major. The sequence goes on from NC_031799.1 coordinate 42,393,083, forward strand.
CCACTTAGAATCAAAGAATCCCAAAATTGTTAGGGTTAGAAGATCATCCAACTCCTTCTGAAGATCATCCAGTCCAATCCTCCTGTCAAAGCAGTGCCACCTGGAGCAGGTGACACAGGAACGTGTCCTGGTGGGGTGTAAATGTCCAGAGAGGGAGATTCCATGACCTCCCTGTGCAGCCCGTTCCAGTGCTCTGAAAAAATCTCAATGTAAAGAAGTTAGTCCTCATGTTGAGGTGGAATTTCTTGTATTTTGGCTTATGGCCATTGGCCCTTGTCTGGTTGTTGGGCACCACTGAAAAGAGTCTGGCATCATCCTCTTGGCACCTGCCTTTGAGGTATTTATAGTTACTAATGAGATCCCCTCTCAGTCTTCTCTGGACAAAACAGGCCCAGCTCCTTCAGTCTCTCCGCCTAGGAGAGGTGCTCCAGGTCCAAAACAATCTCTGTGGCCTCTGCTGGACCCTCTGCAGTAGCTGCTTGTCTTTCTTATACCGAGGAGCCCAGAAATGAACACAATACCACAGAAGGGGGACAAATAGAGGGGCAGGATCACCTGCCTCAACCTGTTGGCCACATCCTTCCCAATGCACCCCAGTATCCCATGGTCCTCCTGGCCACAAGAATACACTATCAGCTCATGGTCAACTTGTCATCCACCAAGACTTCCAGAAATGCTGCATTAAATCCAAAAAGCTGTGTGGCAAAAAGCACTGACAGTTGAAGACATTTCCAGACCACTGGAAATCCAGACCTGTCAACTAATGCCTCACTTGCATTTGTTCAGAATGCCTCTGCCTCTCCCCATAAAGGCTCATTAAGCTGAAGATGAAGCAATGACAGGAAAAAGGTGTCATATGTTTTATTTATTTTATAGCATCTTGCTACTCATGAGATACACCTTACGAGCTAAAAATGCAGCCCTAGGTTCACTCTCCTGGCCTATAGAGTGCTTGAAGCATTTGATACTTGCTCAGACTGCTGCTGCTATTGTAGATACTGCTGGCTACCTCAGCTGTCTCAAATAAGAGAGCCCAGGGACAAGGTTTCTAGCAAACAAGCAGAATGCTCTTGCTCATTTATCCTTGAACAGTCACAAGGAACATCTACATGTAAGGAAGTCTATTCCCCTTTAGCCACCCTGATTACCCACTGCCATGTATGATACTCAGGAATTCTTTATGCCTTGGTCCAAGTTTACTCTTTATTACTGCTTGCTTCTCTTCTTCCCCATTCTTTCTTTCCAGACCTTCTCCTGCCACCTGCCCTAGCCCCACAGTGCCTCCACCACTCTTAAAATCAGTTTTGGGTCTTAATCTACAAAATTTACTTCTAGTCTGTCACTCTGAGTATGTTTCTTGATGAGCTAACGAAAATTTGCTGAAGAGAACTTTATTTCTTTTGTCTTCCATCAGACTTGAAAGGAGCTTGTGATAAGAACTACAGCTTAGCTAATGTATAAATGTGTACCAAATAATAATCTGTCCCCTCAAAGCCCCAACCATCCATAAAATCAATATACACATCAAATAGAGGAGGATGACATAGAGCAAGAAGTGTGAGCTGTTCTAAGAAAAGATAATGGATTGAACAGCAAAAGTAGCAAAGAAGCTCTCTCCACAGACAGTCTGGACTTCTAAATTTCCTGCTTCATGTAAGTGACTGGCTCTCCAAGGCAGGAAACTTTAGTGAAGCATTTCTCTGCTTCAAAAGATTGAAATACACTATATATATTGGAGTAATCAGAATGAAACTAATTTAAAGAAAAATGCATTATTTTTATTTTATATATGTTCCCAGTGAGAGTGCTCTGAATAAATGGCAAAAGACTGGATGTGTAAAGATTACATATGATTTTAGGATACCGTATCACTGACCAGCATGGGACTGGCACAGTGCTATTCTGCTATAGCCAATCACAGGAATATTCTTTGGAAGAGAGCTCTGAAGATTATCCAGCCCAAGCTCCATCTCAAAAGGGGCGCCAAGTCCAACCCTAGGCTTCCTGAATCATCATTCTCTCCTTTCCTCTGGACCATGCCTGTATGCTGGCTGAATACCAACAAGTTTCCCACCCCGTGCACCACTTACAGACAAAACCATAACAGTACCTGCATGGAAGGAAAGAGGTGAACTGGAGGGCTGTTTCCTTCTCAGTGTGTGAAATGCCTGACACTTAAGAGTTACAAGGAACTGCAGATCTGGAATCATACCCTGGTGGCCACAGGGCATGTACTGAAGATGTACATGATATACCTTCAGCACACAGTGAATTGTACCGGTTCTAGGCCAGTAACAGGGAAGCATAACTCAGTAACATTACTAATGCTGATCTAGCTCTGAATGGCTTAAATATGCTTTTCATGTTTTGACTGAAAGTATTTACAGGTCTGGGGTGCTGCCTCTTTGAAGGCACATGGATGAAGGATTCCAGCCTTTGCTATATAGATAGGGCCTCAGCTATATAGCCAAAGAAGAAACAAGAGAGTAACCTGTTCATCATTCCAAATGTTTACCATTTGGGAAACACCGCTTTCTGCACCACCTTTTCCAACACTTTACTATCACCTTTTGAAATCCAGATGCCTCAAAATGCTTTCTTCTTCACTACAAACTAAGTTCTTACTGTGTTGGCCATCTACTCTGACCTATGTTCACACTGGCCTTCTGCCTATTTTTTAATGTTCATCTTTCACTACTTTACCTTGTGATCAGTATGGCTGCATCAACTGAAGTCATGTCTTCTCCCCAGCTTGTCGACATTTCTAAGTGTATATCATTCTTCTTGCCAAATTCTTCATGTTGCCATTTACAAAAGCTTTCCAGCATTTTTTCACCATGATGTCCAATATACATATCTGCCTGGAAATAATAATGTTATTAAAATAAGAATTCTATAAATAGAATTTGTAACCTTTTTTACTGAGCTAGTAAAAATATTCTGTTTTTTATGGCATAATATGTTCATGGCAAAACAACTCAAACTTCAGGTGCAAAGACCATCTTCCTCACATGTTAAAGATACAAATGAAGACGGTACATTTAGAGTGTACATGTATATGTTCACCAAAACTCTAGTCTTATTTATTTGCTGATTTCTCATTATCCATGATGAGGAAAACTATAATGATGTTAAGATTCAGAATTTGAACATGAAATGAGATTACTCCAACTGTTGAGAGGAGCTCAAGAAATAAATACTTACTTACTGACCGGAAAATTATAATATTTTAGATTAGAACTGTTGCTAAGGGAATCCCATCTCCTTATGAACTAAGTGCTATATCACGTTTTGTTTGTCTAGGGATTAAACAACAAAGAACATCAGTTGTCCTTCTACAATCCAGCAGACTTAAAGGAGATTATTTTTCTGTTGAGATATATGAATGCACAAAAAACAGAGCAGAAGCAGATTTTGCTAAGATCTACCCGATTTCCACATGGAAATTTTAATTGACTTTTAATTGCAAGCACAGAAAAGTCTCAATACATGCAGCACATAAATTAGGAGAAGGTCAATCTTTATTGAGGTTGCTCATCAAAAAATAAATAATATACAAAAGTAACCAAGGGAAATTTTTGGTCAATAAAGTTCATGAGTATTGCAAGCTTTTGAAGAGGAAAAAGCTAACTAGCATTACCCTCTATGGGCTAAGACAAATGTCATAAATACCTACTGGAGTCTCATGAAGAAGAACAAGTTTAGTCACCCGAAGATTTACTTGTAATCCTAGACTCTTGTGCTGGAAAAGATTAAAAACCTAAAAGACAAAAAAGAAAAATAACAAATAAAAATATGAACTTCTATTGCACCTATGCTAAAACTACGAGAACCCCAAAGAACCTCAGTAGCTCTCATAATCAACTGTGACTGCTTTTATTTTCTATAATCTGAGCAGAACATTAAGATAACGTACTGTGCTGGTCCTCTGAAGTGAAAACAAAGCTTAGGCAATATTCATTCTGGGAACATGAAAAAAGACCTTTTCCTCTCAATGGCCACGATTACTTTATAAGCTGTGTCCTGTTTCTCAAAAAACTTATACACACATTTAATACTCTTCGCATGAAAATTTCTATTCAGTTAAATCCATGATCTTGGACCAAGTGGTCTGAATCAACATCTAACTCTCTAATTATGCTCCTTCTTTAGAACAACCTTTCCTGTTGTTGTTCCTAATCTGTATATTACAGATGCTATTTTTCACTGCTTTAGGTGCTAAATGAGTGCACTACAGCTCCAGATAGAATTTGAGGGGAATGTAATTGTCCAAGTTCTTTCTTTTTTTTCCACTACCACTGATAATCCCTTTCCATAACAATATCATGTCTTCGTAACAAGCACAGGTCACCAGAAACCATTCAATATCCCAACCTTTCCAACAACACTATGGGCTCCTAGCCAAAAAGTTATTTTGTTCTCTCACTTCCAGACTTCCCTGAGATGTATGATCAGACAGCACAAACTGCAGCACCGGGTTTTCTGCTACAAAACATATGGATTAAGTCTTGATAGCATGCTAATGGCCCTGCTCTGACTGTGCCTTTTAAGTTCAGTCAGAATCAACAGAAGGAGGAATGAAATCAGCCCAAGTGCATGCATTGTTGGCAAAACATCAAAATTACCTTAAAATTTCCTACCATGTTTAAGATGGTCAGAATAAATCTTCTGGCAGCATCTGTTCCATGATATGAAACCATAGCTGGATCTGCCACCACAACAGTTTCAATGTTGTATTCCTGAGGTAACTTGTAAGAGTATCGTTTTCCTCTTCCACTTTCTGACATTTTTTGAGTCTTGGATTTTCTTTTATCTGTAAACCAAAACAATACTTGAGAAACTCATCCTTCAAACTACCCCTGCAGTACTTTTTAGAATCTTTTACCCTTGGTTGTGTTATAACTCTCATTATGTGGAAGGCTGTGGACTTTAATAACTATGTTTATTTGCCACTTCCAAAACTATGGGTCACACTGAAGGTCTCTACTATGTATGAGTATTAGCTTATACCTAGAAAACAGAAATTTTATCCATCTTTTCAAGTAAAGTCAGAAAGATTATCTGCATCCTTTCAACTAACATTTATAAAAAGTGTCTTACTTTATAAAATGTGTCTTACTTTGGTTTGTGGGAGAAAACTCAACTCATGTTGGCTCTGAAGGAAAAATAGTCTCACTGATATTGCAGAATTTTTGTCTATCTTCATAAATCACAGAGAAAATATCTTGATGTAATTATATCTTGGCATAAAAGACATCAAATAGAGATTTGCCACAAAAATCATGTATTTGGTAAATGCATGCAACAATTGTGATTTGCAAAGAGGAAAGAATATTTCAGATGAATGTGAGATAGTGACATAGGTTTACTAGAAACAAAAAAGTGAATTTTTACTGACATGACTTCAAAATCAGTGTTCCTGTCATTACAAGCAGCTGAAGCAAAGTAACTAAACCAAACCTGGGAAACAGGCCACCAAACCTACAGAAAGCTAGAAATTGAAAATATGTTATGTTTATAGTAAGGTTGAGGTTATTAATGTCATTAATTTTCAGTTTCCCCTCCAAAAACCCAAAAAAATCCCCATTACTATTACGAGACAAATGAAACCCCACCACCCAATTACACAGAAACAGTTCAAGCCAGAAGGTGATCTACATACATCAGTTAGTAATGGCATTTTAAATAATCTAATTTAAAACAAAATGCAAAATTAAACTCCTTGTTGTAATAGCTGTATTTTGTTAGATCCTCTTGGGATGATGTAAAACTTGTGGGACTGATTTCATTGTAACCAAGTGAAGTTTTTTCCAACATATCAGGCTCTCTGTTTACCAAAATAAGTGATGTTTGAGATGACAATTATGTTCTGGAAATAATCAAATAATCAGAAATTTTGAGGAAATGTTTTGCAATTAACCAATCCATTTTTAATAGGAAAGTTCCTGAAGTGTATTTTATAACACATGACCACTCTCCAAAAAAATAAGTCACCCTTCAGAACAGTGCTAAAAATGAACTGACAAAATCAATTAACTCAAAAATTAAATTTTAAATACAAAATACCAGTGAAAGAGGGGTCTGTGATTTAAATATATGTGTAATATAGATTTTATGTAAATATAATGTAGATATATATATTTTTAATGCAGCATGTATAAATTAAGCACACTTTAAAAATGTTGTCTTTCTCTGTATCATTCATGAAAGATTATACATATGTGAATGATTCAGTCCATCCCGATTTAGTCTTACTGATGCCTCTACAACAGGTGACAGTGTAATACCTACTAACACATTTAGTAAAAGAAAAAAGTATGTATTCTCCTGAAATAAATCTTTGGTGTTTGATGACCTAGAAGTAGAAACAGCTTGTAAATTCAGGCCATCTGAAATGAAAGTCTCTTATTTAATCCTTCAGACACATGCTTAGCCTTACAACGTCTGCTATACTCTAGCCTTACTCATGTTTTCTAACTGTGGATCTACAGCCTAGTTTATAAAACATTATGTGTGTTCTCATCTTGCTCTTTTGAGGATAAATTCTAATGAAACTTCACTTAGTATTTGTGCCAAAAAAGCAAAGTCCTATAAGCTTTACAACTACGGCTTACCATACAAACATCTAATGCTGCAAGGGTAAGCTATAGGTGTAAGTTTAAAAAGTGAACTCATGTGGGTTAAAAAACATCTCTTACAACCCACCTGGAAAATCTGCCTTCCTTGTAGACACAGTGCAGTTTCCAGAAACAGTTTATTCACTGTTCACATCTTTCTAAAAGACAGCAGCTACTGATTGAAAACTTTCAATTTAATCTTAGCATGTACAGAGAATTCTCTTAACACATCTCTCTATAGCTAGCAGTGCATTTCTATTCAGAACTGACAGTCCACAATGAAATACATCATTGTGCTAAACACTAAGAACACTGTTGTCCTACAAGCTGTTGTCCCTCTGTCTTTTGGGACTGTAGCGGATGACAAAACTACACAGCTCTGTAGACAAGCTGTCTGCCCATCATTTGCCTTAGATATTTCTCCCATTAACAAACCAATGGACAATCTATTCTTGGCCAGCCAACCTTTCAATTTGCTGGCAGAAATCCCCATCACGAGATCTCATTTATCTGAAAATTGTAGATCTTTCCTAAGAACTTTAAATGAATGGAATTAGTAATTTTGGTACTAGTGGTATTCAAATAACTGCCACAACTGCTGCCAGATAACAAGTGAAACAGGCTTTAGGCAAAAACTCTTGTTTCTTTAAATACTCATAAATAAGTAAAAATTACAAAGAACTGGTTGTTAATGAAGGCAAAGTATGTAAGAGATAACAAGTGCTGCAGGAAACCCAGCTACATCAATGGATGTGCTAATGGATGTGCTAACAAGATAAAAGACAGATTAATCTCAAATCAAATCCATCTCAAAAATTTAATTACATTGGCAAAACAAAAAGTAAATTCTATAGGACGGTTCTGTGCAATAAGGCTTCTGTTTGTGCAACCATGGAAAATAAGAAGATTCCATATCCATGTATTACTTAAACTCAGTTGACTGAAAGGAAAGCTAGGAATACTGCATTACTTCAGCCAGAAGGCTAAAGATACTGCAGCAAGTACATTTGACAAAAAATAGGCAATTAAGAACAAACAAGCAGAAATATTAACAAACAATAACCCCACCCTAAAAAAATTTAGAGAAATTAAAATCCAGTTACTATAATTACAGGTGGCATAAAGTATCTGAGCCAACATTAAGAAGAGGTTGTGACTGCAGGACTCCTGGACACCTTCAAGTCCTCAGGCACAAAAGCATTTCCTGAGTATATGCACATGCAGCCAAGACTGCAGAGGAATCACCATTGCTCCCCAGGGGGTAACCTAGTCATACGGAAATTGCGGAATTCTGCTTGCATAGGGAATATTCAGGAGCTTAAGAAGTCTTGAGCTATACCTCCACTACAATTTGAATAGGGATTTAAGTACTTTCCTACAGAGTGACAACTATTTTCTGACCCAAGGCGTAGAAACAAGCCTCAAGTAGCACCACTCTCCATCTTATACAATCTAATAGATCCATGACCAAGATTGTTTGCACATTTTATTGCTCGACTATCACATAGAAACAGGCTGTAGAGCAAGAATCAACACAGCTCTCCCAGCTGACTGCCCAGCCTATATTCCTTAAAGTAAAACTTCTGCTTTTGATTCAGTGAAACTTAGCAGGCTTTTTCCTGCAATATTACATCATTCTAAGAAGAAAAGCACACTTGTATCTCAGGACAGTATATTGTTTATTGCCAGAACAAAGAAGTAGAAGAGGACTCTTCCAATGTCACAAATTCAGAGGGGATTCAAATTTCACATTTACTGTATCCTGGGTAAGAGATTTCTTTTTTCCCAACATGTCCCATGCCTTCCTTGACCATGAGTTCAATTCACTGCACAAACAACTTCAGTTTGGAACAAGTGCTTCAGAGCAGGTATAAAAAAAAACCTTAGCTTTCCAAGGTGGCCCTTTGATCTAATTACAACTGCTTCTCTCACATTTTTTTCTGTAACACATTTCTGCACTGGTTTCTTCTAAAGGCTTCATGAGCCATGTGCTAAAGAAAGGTGTAGAGTGCAAGGTCTGTGTATGTGCAACAGGCTCACATACTTTAATAGATCACACACATTCTCAACAAAAGGATACACATGCACACTGTCAACAACCAAGAAAGCATCTGCTTCTGTCAGTATGATTCTCTCCCTCTCCTAATTAATAAGAAAACCACCCCATTCACAAAAACAAGTTCTTTGTTCTCTCCAAACAAGTTTGGCTGCGTAGCAACTTTCAATCCAGTCCTCAATGGTAACAGACAACAAACAATACCTTCTTTGATTGCCTCTGCTAGCTCTCCATGAAAAGCTATTATTCCCAATAGTGATCCTTCAACACCTCCAGCACAAACATCTGATTGAAGGAATGAAACTTCATTCCATTCATCACTGGCAATATACATTTGCTTGATAGGTAGCCAGCCTTTGAGATCAATTTGGATCAAAACCAGAAACAGAAATACCTGTCTCTATTCTGACACACAAGCACTGTAGAAGCAAGAGATATGGTTGTAAGATAGGACCATGTTGCTGAGAAGTTGCTGTGTTACCAAGGTTGTAGTTGCTTTATGTCACAAGGTTACATCTCTGCCAAATGCAGCTGAGACTATCTCAGTGCCTCACTTACTCATTTGCTTTATTTTTGCTTAATTGATCTACTTAGCTTATTATTTGACTTAGAATTCTCAAATACTTATGCAAAGGGTAAATTTTTATGCTTCTATTCACCTTTAAGGCTGTGCGATGTGTGTAAGCATGCATGTGTACAGCATGTGTCTGTAGCATGAATATTTTGGTGATATTAACTAAATTCATGTCACACCCACAAATTTCTCTCAGCACAGACAGAGCTTTTAAGCATATAACTTACTGCAGTCCCTTTTAGTAAAATGACCTGTAGCAGTGGAGTGAGGGACTGGTCTTGCTTGAACAATAGGATTGGTTAGAAAGTGCCGCTACTTTCACTCCCTGGAAATAATGTCATATCAGAAGATGCTACTCAGTTATGCACAGCTTGAACCATTTTGAAATTTTAAAGCTGGTGGATATAATGAAACTTTCTTCAAGCAGATATTTGATTGTCTGTTGACAGATTATTTGTAACAAATCAGAGCTTTGAGTGTAAGATTATTATAAAAGAATAAACTGACTTTCCCATTTTAGAGCATAAGAGAAAGGGTATTTGATAATGAACATCAGAGAAGAATAATATCCTTCATGGACAAGTTTGCATCTGTAATCATTTTCATACCCATCACAGTCTGCTACTTTGTCAGATACTCCTCCCCAGTTTTGCAGAGCATACATCATGCATACTTTTCATTTTTTCTTTCTCATTCCCATATACATGCAGGCATGCATACTGTGACTCACCTTTCTCTAACAGGGAGGAAAAACCAGCTTTACTTAATGTGAAGAAGTTGTGAAAATTTAACTTTCAAAAAGCAGTGTCAATGTAACACAATGCCTAGAAGAGTAATATAGAGCTAGCTGGAGGAAGTTACATGAAATTTATTTCATCCCACTGCAAAAAGAGCCTTTATTTGCTAATTTATCTTAGATTTCAAACTCTGGATGGATGGCTAACTACAAAAATAATACTTCCAAAATGGAAAAAAAAAAACCACCACAAAACCTGTTACATTTGTTCTGTAACTACATAAAGTGGACAGAGAAGTATAAATGTTCAGGAAGGATCAGACAGCCATGAAAAAGTTTAGGCTGAAAATGATGTCCAGAAGGCAGCTCTCTGCTCAAGTCAGGCCAAGTGTCAAGAGTGTGATCAGCTCTCTTAGAGCCATTTCTAGATATGCTTTACAAATACCTGAGGATGTGGACTCGACAGCCTCTCTTCCAGTGCTAAGCATTATTGTAGAGATTTTATTTTCCTCATGGAAACTGAAATTTCCTTGAACACAAGTTACAACTGTTGTTTGTCACAGCATACCTCTAAGGAATGTCTGGTTTCATCTTCTCTCTGCAGACCCTTAGGCACCAGACAACTGCAGCTGCATCCTTCCTTTATCTTTCCTTACCTGCTTGAAATAACTTAGCTCCTTCAGCCTCATCCCAAATGTCATATAATCCAGCCTCCTAACCATTTCAGTGCACTTCTGCCTTTTTCTTTGCAAAAACAAGCCCAAAAATATGCACTTGTTCTGGTTTATTTTCTAGGAGAAAAATAATTTCTCACAACAACATTAGAAACGCCCTCAGCTTATGCTGAGGTCAAAGGACTGTCCTCCGTCCTCCGTCCTTTGAAGAATGACAGCTGATGATGAAGCAAAAAAACGAAAACACCATCCTTCATAAAAGCCATTTTTCCTTTCTCCATTGAAAACTATGAAGTCATCACTGTGAGCCAAACTTCTGTTAAAACCCCTCTACTTCAAAAACTTTTTCTACCTGCCATTGAGGAAGATGCATTAGGATTGTTTCATAAACATTTTCTAAGTATCACTCATAGAACAAGAACACCTATAAATATCACTTCAATTCAGACAAATTTGGAAATTCAAGACTAAAAAAGCCAGGAAGAACACTTTAACTTTGTTTTAAAACAGAAAATTAAGTACAAGCATTGCACATAGTGAGTGATTAAGCAGCTCTGATGACTGAGAGAGACAATAAATAGATTTTAATTATTAACTTGGAAAAAAAAATTCCCCGAAGATTTCTACTTCCAAATACAAATGCACATTAAGAAGCAGTGGTATTCCTAATGGACAATTCCCTCTCCCAACAAGTGAGACTGCAGCCTTAGCATCCCACCTCAGAGTCTACTGTAGGGTACTGCTACAGGAATAATCACTTATATTTCTGTCAAGGTTCATTTGTGACAACTATCTACTTTTCTAAAAAATCTATTTGCTACATTACAACCTTTCAGTGCAATTTGTATATTACCTGTAACAACACCACAGTAGGGATTCTGAGAAGGTGGCTTTTCAGAGATTCTCTCCTCTACAGACCTTTTTCGTCTGTACACTCTGTGTGCATGTCCTGTCACAGCCAAAGTGCGATTGAGTGGCTCAATAAATATGAAGTCCTCATTAATCTGTATAAACCCCATCTGCAAAGGAAAACAAAAGGGAAATGTAAGGTAAGAATTTATTACACTGAGCACAGTCATGCAGGAGAAAAAAACAAACAACCGACAACACTCCATTTAAGAAAACACTTTGTTTTAGTAACTTTATGAGCAAAGTGAGTACCTTTTTATTCTACAAGTTTTTTACTTAAATGAACTAGAATAAATTTCATTTATTTCAGCTAAATCTGGGTGGGTGGGTGGCTACATGCCAGTAGTATATGCACAGTAAAAGATATGGAATGTTAAAAGTTTACTTTGGAAGACCCAGGGGGTCATTTATGTATGTACAGCATGTACAGAAAAGTCTATACACTGGTTTTAGTATTTATTATTGTCACATTTTTAGATAATGAAATAACAGGAACAATGTAAGGCATATGAATACATCCTGAACAAATGTGAAGATAGAAAAGAAATCTTGTGGCACTCTTTTTACTCTTTTTCTAATTAAAAGAACCTGAAACTATTCTAAAAAGGCAAATTATTCCCTGGTTTCCAGCAGTTATACCAGAAAAATATTTGAATGCCATTTAGTTGGTTAACTCTTCCCCTGTCCCAGCATACTTATACACACAAACACACATGAAAAGTGCACATCAGATGCACATCTAGTATTACAAGAGTGTAGTCAAAACTAAAAAAAAATACTATAAAACATACTTATATAAATACCACATAAATAAAACCCAGCTCAAACTGTTAAGCTGCCAATACACACAAGTTCCTATCAAGAGTAAAGCTGAAGACAGCAAGGTTTTGTGGGGTTTTTTTTCCCCCACATCAGCAAGACTGACAGTTAATTTCATCATTCTATAAACTTAAAAAATCTATTACACTGTTTTGCTACAGAAACAAAAAAATGTGATAGATCAGGCTAAGAGAAGCAGCGAGCTCTTCTGTAAGCTTCTATGTAGCATCAATGGACAGAAATAGAAAATATTTTTGTTTCTTCTGGAATTATCTAGGTGCCAATATCACATTGGATATCCTGTCTGACAGATGAATAAACCATCCAAAAATATCCTGACCCAAGGAAGAAAAAAATCAAAAAAGAAAATCAAAATCTTTGCATGGCACAAAAGACAATTGAATTTAAACACAATCCTTTTAAAAGAAAAAAATTCCAATGATCTTTTGGCACAATCATATGAAATAAATATGAATACACATATTTAATTTTTCAATCAGTTACAATAGCTAAGGAATGCTAAACAGATATCAAAAGGTCATCATTAAGATTGCACACAAACACGGAAGTATCTGGGGGTTTGGCTGTTCCTTTTCCTTTCTGCACTTACTTTTTAGGTTCAGTTCAGCAGGAGCTTTAAATGTCACACTCTAGAAGATTATCTACTTATATATTGCTAAGTACTTTCTGTATACCTACAAGATATCACTCCTTGAAAAGTGTATCTTTAAAAACGCTACTTTTACATAACAACTAACTTGTCTTACATAAACAACAAATGGTGTGAAAGGAATTTTTATTTAAAAGCATAGTTCTCAAATACTAGCAAAATGCATTAATTAATTTTAATTTGATTTTTATATCTAATGCTGAATTACACTCAGGCATAGATTATTTTCCTTTTAAAGAATTATTTAGCATATGAAAGATGTTGATAAATTGAATATAGAACAGGAATAGCAGCCCATTAGGTGGTGCTGCAAGTATCCCCTGTCCACCAACAGGCCTTAGTCCCCCATGAAGACTCAACCATGGAACATTTGTCACATTTCCTCCATCTCCATTCTCTCTGCTGCAAAATGAAGCCAGGGCCTTAAGATGATGCTCTTCAGACTGCCACCATTCACCAGACTTTCTGAAAAGTTACGCTAGGACCAACATTTAATGTTTTCTTTCAACTCCTAGCATAAACTGAAGTCTAATTAATTGGTAGAGAAATTCCAGATCTATTGCCTGTTTCCTGAGTCAGAAGTCAAAGAACTGAACAGTGATGTGAAGTTATATATATCCAGACGGGTAATTCTCAGACAAACCTGGATAACAAAATAATCTCTGCTGCCATTTTGACTGCTTGGGGAGGGGCGGGGGGGGAACATTGTCTCTCCAATTTTTGGATAATTTCACAGGTAGATGAAACATTAGCTTTTTCAACCATGCCCTTGTATTTTCATAATCATTACAAATGGAGTTATGAAGATCCTTTAGCAAAGTAAATACCGAAAGCAGAGAAATCAAAGCATGCATTAAAGCTTTTCAGTTTCTACACATTTTCAGATATTCAATGTCAGGGCCAATTACAGCCTTTAGACAGCTCAAATGGCAAAACTTACGTTACAAAAATGCACAGCAAAACAAAGATTAAAAAGATGGAAAAGGAAACATCTGCTTAATATCCATCTGGGATAGAACTGTGAGTTCTGACTAACTGACACATCTTTCACCAGTTTCATATGAAGAAATGCTACTGCTCACAACTACGATTGAAAAGCCTACCAGGATGCTGGACTTATCTCATGTAAAGGTAACATAGCATGCCATTCTTTCCTCAGCTTCTTCAGGTTTCTTACATCAAAAAAAAATAAACAAACTTAAATGTAGCACACATATCTCAGTAGATTTCAAGCCCAGCCCAATCTCATTTGGCAAAAAAATCCTCAGATTTTGTAACTACTGATGAACTCACTTGCTCTGTATTCTATTTACTTTTATGCAGTAAAGAGAGACGTTAAGTATAAGGGCAAACTTCAGCAGATGGGCTGCAGAACTTACTTGCAGAAAACTAACTTTTTGCCAAATTTGGATAGTGGTAAACCAGACAAATGGAAACAACACCTTTCCCCAGCACCCTGAGTGGCACAAGGCAGGTGGGGCACAGAGGGTTTGGTCAGCATGTTACAGTTTCTCCCTGCTGCAGCCTACTCTCCACCATCTTCTGAAGCCAAAGCACACAGGCTATACTCTACTTCTTCCTACTCCCAACATACCTCCCAAGGCAAGTATCAACAGTAAAAATGCATTCCCATCAGACTCTGATAATGTACATGTTACTTAGTACCAAAAATAAAAGGTTCTCTTCATTGTACCATGCAAAAAACCAAATCATCTTTACAAATCAATATTTACTTGTTTTGAAACATAATTTGGTAATGGGCTTTGTGCTATTTGTCAAATGTAACAAAACGGTGCATCAATTCTTGAGTAAACAGGAAAAAATCTTTAATTTGTATATCAGTATCCCCCTCTGAAAGTTTTTCTCCATGATTTTAACAATCCAGATTTAATTTAGTATCTTGATTCTAACAATTCTATCAGAACCTGATCTGAGCTGACATACAACAAAAAGTCTCCAGCTCTTACTAATGCAAATAATAAAGCAAGTGCAAATAACTTTTCACACTGTGTAAACAACAGTGTAAGAACGTTGTAAGCTGTTGCTACTCAAATGCATTACCACTTTCCATCTGTAAGAACCTTCATTGCTGAAGGCTGAAGAAACGTTAAGTGTTAGCAACTTCTGTCTTCGATTAACTGTGTTTCACAGCTGTGCACATCATATACACCACGCTTCCCTAGGTGGTTTACCTGTCTGTTCACTTCACCCTGCTGCATGGACTTAGGAGATATCACAGAGGGGAGAGTCAGTATTATGACTGTTGACTGGCTTTCAGCTGCTGACATAGTGATCAATCTTTTCTGGGATATTTTTTAATCATAGGGCCGTGCCTTACTGAATATACTTACACATGCGCAATGCTATACCTTAAAGCCCCCTTAAAGGAAAAAACATTTATATTGTTGTGCAGAGATCACTGGGTTCAAAGCATGCATTCAGGTACTACCTCCAAATCTGAGATCTGTAGAAACAATTTTTGCATGGCTTTTAAATCCTTCCAAATTCCTGTACTGCCCGTCTGGTTTAAGATACCTACTGCTCTGGATTCTTAAGAAAATCATTCTCTATAGGAGGCCGCTCTCATGTTTAAGACAATGGCTACTTTTTTCAAAACAACCTGATGTTGCACAAAGATGCAGGAAAATATTTATGTAGTTACTCTGCAGTACTCACTATGCTACCCATAATTAAACAGGTATTCACAACACTAAGCCATAGGCTGGACTTGATAATCTCAAAAATCTTTTCCAACTAAACTGATTCTATGATACACACAAAATGTAACCGCAAACAAAATATAGAAAATTTATCAATTTTAAATGCTCTAATTTTTTAAAGCATCTTTTTTAGTAAAAGCCTAATGTGCTCCCTAAATGCATGGTAGTGTCTTAAGGTCAGATATATCAGCAGTGAAACTCATGAACCAGACAGGAGTCCCTCCAAATGCCAGAGCTCTCTGTGCAATGCTGGTCATCAGGTGCAAGTGACCACTTTTCTTGGCCAACTACTCTCTGTTCTTGTTATAAATTCCAGCCAGCTGTAGACTCGTGGAACTTACACTGTCACAAAGCTCTCTGGTTCAGCATGTACCACTATTTTCAGAAAAGTCAGTGCAGTCTCAACTACTGTATGCTTGACCTTTGACCATCAGAAGACTTTAGTAGAACAGACAAACCAATTGAAAAATGTTGAAATTGTGTGCTTGTGGTGGTTTTTAGCACTAGCTAAAAATCACCAAGGTACTTACTCATTTCTTGCTGTGAGATATGGATTAGGAGAAGGACAAAATAGGCTTAAAAGGAATAAAGAAAGTTTATTAACAGGTCTACAAGAAAACAGAATAAAACCTCCAGAAACCTTTTCCTCCCCTTCCCAACCACTCTTTTCCCAACTTTACATGTACAGAAAAAAACTGGGATGTTAATGCAGTACCAACTATACAATAGTCTTTTCATCAGTCTTTGTAGGGAGAGGAGTTTTCTCTTGTCATTCCATGGAGAGTTCTCCACAACAGTTTTCTAGTGGCTTTTCATTTCTATGAATGGCAGCTGCCCAGGCACAAACTCTGCCATCATATACCTCCCTCCCATTTTTACACTACTCAGAGGTGTGTCCATGGGCCATGAACTCAAAGGGCACTGTTTTAAGGACGAGTTATTCAAGGGCAAAGGTTCTCTCCATCTGTCTCTGTGATCATCTCTGGAAACAGAGGTTTTCTTCTTCTCTCCCTGGGGGCAAAGGGTCATCATCAGCTTTCACTTCTCCCTCTTCATTCAAGTATCTCATGGGATCACAATTACTCCAACATCTGCTTAGCTTCACCAATGGATGCCTTTGCTCAGATTTGCAGTTTGAGTACTCATTCCCCCCAATATTCTTTCATGGATTAAAGGAGTTATTTTCCAGAACATTATTGTCCATCTCCATGGCCCTACCAAAAGAATATTTCAGTTTATTAGAGCATCTCCTCATTCTCCTTCCATCTGAGGCATGACTCTTTCTTTTACTGACCTTGATGTTTTATGCTGTCCTTTACATGTCAATCACTCCCACTTTTGTCAATCCTCTCTGGGGAGGAGATTTAGCCTGCAGGTCTCATCTGTGTAGTGAAGGGGTTAAGTCTGGCCCAAGCCACAGCAGTTATTCATGGTATCGAATTTCAGCAGGCCAGGGCAGGGTGGAGAGGTGTGGGCAAGTGTCAGCAGCGGTGGCCTGGCCCAGCCTAGGGCTGGGGGCCCCCCTGGGAAGGGCTTTGGTCCCCCCGCTGGGATGGGACCCGGAGGGTTTCCCGGGAGGGGCCACAGCAGAGCCCGGCCCAGCCTGGGGGAGGCCCCGCAGTCTCCATCCCCTGCCCGGGAGCCGCTGAGATCCGAGCCCGGGCCGCACAGGCCACGGGGGAGCAGGGCCAGCCGCACCAGAGCTCTGGTACCTTTCAAGGCCAGAAAGAAAGGGACAAGAAGTTCCCGGGCTTGGGTTTTTAAAAGGTGGAATTCACAAAGGTGATCTTATTATTCAGTGATGCAAAATGCTGTCAGTTCTCAGAACTGGCCAGCTATTGGCCTGATCTCAATCAGAGAAGAAACTCCCAGCAGCCTCTCTCAGAGAAATCACTTTCGTGGGTGTTTTCCACTTTTCTTCCGAAATGCCAAACTACCACAGTGTTCCATCCCCCTTTCTCTTCCCTTGGCCAGTAATCTCTTGCCCACTTTCTGGTTGACTAATCTGTGGCTTAAAAGATCAAAAGCCTGAACTTAACACCTGTGACAAAGGAAAGCACACCCCAACACATGAAAAGACTGAAAGACCATGTATTCTATGAAAAAATTAAAAAAATCAGAAAAGACCATTTGCTACCATCTGGACTTCTCCAACATTGATTCCATCACCCAGTACTAACACAGCCCATGCACATTATTCAGAATAAAGGACACTGTCTTGAGGGAAGGACCAGCTCAGAGAACAATTGGCTGATTCCTCTAGCAACTTACCTAGAACAATGAAAGCTCAGCTTTCTCTCAAAGTCATAAAAAGCCATTTACTCTTCTTATTCTAGCCAGAAAATCAAACATTTTAAAATATATTATACGTCTTTTATGAGCTATAGCTTTGCTTATAAATTTCACTTGACTACTGAAACAAACTCAGCTGAACTCAAACCAAATTTTCTCTTAACATCATATGCAGCAGGCATTATTTTATTATTTTTATTATACAACTTTAATTGTCACTGCTTAGGTCCCTTAATATAGGAAAAATAAAGACACAATGTAGATTATACAGTGCAAATTACCTCTGTATTTTAATGTCTTAGATCCATCCACTCATGAAGTCCAGCCCCCTATGCATTTGAGGTTTTGTAAAATAGAGATTTTCTTACACTTACTCTTATAACAGAAATCCTTTGTCACACAACATTTCTTTTCACATTTCCTTGCTGCTACTGTTAAATAAAATAGTTTCAATAGAACTGCTGCTCTATTATCTTACTATACTTATTTGAAATGTCATCTTTTAACATTCAGAAATCTTTTCAATATTACAACTTTATTGATTTATGGTCATTATTTTAGATCCATCTGATCCAGTGTCTTCACTGTTTTCCTCCTGGGCCAGCTCTCCAGGCCAGCTTTCCAAAGTCCCTTGATACTCATCCCAGTTTTATAAAAGGTAATCATACTGTATTGCAGTTTCTACTGTATGATGACAAATATACCAGCCTTTGACTGTTGCTTGATGAAAGAGGCTTTACTATAACTCTGAGATTAGCTCAGCTCTTTAGAGCCAGGTGCTAAGAGCATCAAGGTTTGTGGGTTCAATCCCTGAATGGGCCACTCACCTAAGAGTTGGACTTGATCCTTGTGGGTCCTTCCCGACTTGGAATATTATGATTATGTAATTATTCCTGTAACCACAAATTAATTCCTCTCTCTGAACATCAGCAAACAGAACTGCAAGCCACATTTCATTTCACATTTTCATTTCATTGTAAACTTGTGAAATTAAAATAAAGTTTCTATAGCTTCACTTAACGTCCTTCACTTTGATGGCTCATAATGATCCTGTGATCAGCAAATACACAATTTTTTTTCCTCCTGTCACTGTTAGCTAATTCACTAGTCTATAAAGCAAATCTATTAATGTATAAAACTAGTAAGTCACAAACAGAAGCAACTTACCTTTGGCCTGGCTACTGGCCTTTTGTCTGTTTAATTCTTCTGTGCCTCCCAGCTCAGAATGTGCTACTACAGGAAGATCAAGTCTCCACAGATTGTTACTGATCTTACCTTTGGCTCATATAAAGCATCTGAACTAGTTTTTTCATGACTACATCTCACAAGGACTGGCCCTTCCAGCAACAGAGGGGTTTACCTTCCTTTGAAAATACTTCATCATCTAAAACACTGTCCTCTCTCCACATTAATATGAACAGACACTGAAAACCAAGCAAAATTTACTGGAAGTCTTTCACTCAGCAAGTTATATTTGTGAGAGTTGAACTTTACAGCAATCATAGGAAGTTACACCAAGGGTACTTCTTCCAGTGAAAGTCTGACAGCCTCACATGGAGAATGAACTCTTTAAAAAATGGGAAAGCACAGAACAACAGACAAAAATATAATAGGATGACTATAGGTAACACAATTCCTACAATTTGCTATTTCAAATAAATTATTTATGGTTATGGTTACTGACATTCAGTTTTTATAAAAATACCTTTTTGCATCTGAATTTTCTAGCTCTACCTGGTTTTATTTGTCAGTCTTTGGAGCTACTTACTTTTCCTAAGGTATAAAGCAAGTAACATGATAGGGTTATGAAAATTGTCTCACCTAAGTAATGTGCCCACAAGTTCATTACAATATCACTTATGTTTTCACAGGTTTTTCCTTAAAAAAAAAAAAAGGCAAATTTAAAGAAGTTTACTGAAATCAAATACATGTTGCTGTTTTCACAGATTTATTGCTTCAATAGCACATTGTAAATGGAGTCCACTGTACACTCCTATTTTGGCAACAGTTATCCTGAATTATAGTTTAGCTGTAGTTTGTTTTGGTCAAATTAGTTGTGTAAAAACTGGAATGACCTCAACATTTTAAAACACAGAATTCATCTCAAACCCTTTAGAATCTTGCAGTGAGAAGGCACAGAATAGTTAAAGCATATATAAAAATTTTCAAAATCACTAAGGCACCATAACTCAAATTTCACAAAACTAAAAGACGATAAATAGACACTGATATTAAGTGAAACCTGATAGTTCTTATGATGACTCATTCTGGAACAACTATAGAAACCTTATAAATAATTACTACCCTACACAGAGTGTCCCATGAACTGTATTTGTGTGTGCTGCTCTTTCTCACCATAGATACAAGATTAATCTTGTCCAGTTTGAGGTAACTGAAGTATCTTCAATAACACTTTATTGAAAACTACTTCCACAAGGCAATTCTAAGTTCTATTTTAAAATGCTTATAACAAAAAAGTAACAAATATGAGACACAAACTCATAAAGCTAAAAGTACCATTTCTGTTGCATAGCCTTTTTTTCTAAAAAAACAGATGGCAACCAAACCAGCTGCATCTAGCTACAGATAACTTTATCACGAGGTGTCACAGGAAGACAAAACTGTTATGCATGATATGTGCATGCATGTATGATATGCAACGGTAACCTCCAAAGAATTTAAAATTTTGGGACTTGAACAGGTATGACCAGACAAAGAATGTTATCTATGAGCCAGATAAAAGCACAGAGAACAGCAAAAGACAACAAGAACCCCATTATTGATTCCATAATGGACAAAAACAATTTGAACAAAAGCCAACAAAAATCCCATAATGAATTTAAACTCATTAAAGCCACAGAATGACAGAAACATGAGAAACGTGGGTCTCATGGAGATACCAATTCATGTGACCTCATTTCACCACCATCAAAAAAAAAATAAAATATACATATATACATATATGTGTGTGTGTGTGTGTGTGTAATATATGTATAAGAATGTATGCATGAAAAGTTATCAGAAGGAACATCATGAAATTCATCTAGGATGAATCCCAAGCCAACCTCCAGCCCCTGGGATAGATCCACACCTAGCACTACCACAGACTTCACATTACATGGATAGATGGAAGGCGAGAAGATCTAAAATGGTCCTGGTGGTCCTTGAGGGCAGTGGGTATACAACATAGAATCACAGAATCATACTTGTCTGTAATGTTTTACCAAGTTTTTTATCAGTTGTCCTGATCTCTAAACCCTAGTCCAAGTCCATTATTTACCTTTATTCTGTCCTTGCTTTAAGTTTTGAATTCTCATCCTTTTCTGTCATTGACTTGCAATATAAATATTGCCAAGATACTTATGTATTCTTAACTAGCATTCAATTTGGGGATTATATATATAAACTGAATACTTAAAATTTGAAACATTCACAACTAGTGGCTACATTTTTAAAAATTTATATAAATTACACCTTGAAGCCTACTTTTCAATTGCAACATCTACAAAACAAAGAACTGCAATTGCATGGTAACATACAAAAATATTTAAAAGCAATTTGACAGAAGCACAAATACCCTAAATGCCTTTTTCCTGTTACCATGTTGCACAGCTGAAATTAGGGTGTAAATAAATACATTTTTTTACTAAGTTGCAGGTATCAAGATTCTAGATAAACAGCTATACATCTTTACATCTAGCAATCTTATCAAGGGTATAGGTTCTACAACCTTTCAAAGAGGAGGAAAAAGAAAGGGGAGACAGACTACAGAATACAGAGATAGTCTGGAAATTTGTGTTTGTAGTACATGAACTTCCACTTTCCTTCACCTAAACGGTTTCATGTTCACTCAAGAAATGCATTCCACAATTATATCTTTAAAATCATAAATTTAAAATTATTAATACCTGAAGATTTGCACTTAGGAACTACAAACTAAGAAGTGCAGACTTAGCACATGCATGATCTTATTTATTTTCTTTGTGCAGCATTCTGGAAGTTTATCAGGTACAGAAAGCCTATGACTTCCAGCACAGATAACTTAATTTTTAAAATTTTAAAACCAAATTCGCATTTCAGATCCAACTGCTACAAGGTTATCATTGAAATGAAACTCAATATATGTCAATTAAAAACCTGTTTTCAAGACACATAGTATTAATGACACACTAAAAATACCCTTGATTTTTAAACTAACTTAAATTGAAAAACAATGTCATTGATTTCCCACAGGCAACTACGCAATGATTAACTAATATTATTAAGAAAGAAGACAGCTATTGGCAAATCCAACCTCCTCATCAGCACTGTAGCTATTTAATGTTCAGAATATCCACAATTGCACACAAGGCACACTCTGTAATCCTTAAGAAAAAAATACAATACTTTCATCCTTAGATGCCTAAAACAATGCAGATTTTATGGCAACTATGACTGTGTCACAAAAGACAGCAATATGTAATGTGTCAATCCATCATGTTATAAGTTTATGGTCTCTTTCTCATCATTTCTTTCTTCACACAGTAGCTTCTATCCTTTACCTTAGAAGGTTGAACTGATCTATAACACTAACCAGAACTTGGAATTATTCCTCTCTCTCATGTACTTTTGGCTTCTATTACAGAAGAAACAGAAGCTCCATGGAAGGGCTAGAAAGCCTTAAAGGCTGACTGTTCAGGTCAGTAACATAAGATGAATAATTAAAATCATAGAATGATTTGGGTTGGGAAGGACGTTAAAGATCAAAAGATCATCTCATTCCAACCCTCCTGTCATGGGCAGCGACACCTTGCACTGTGTATACCCCTTGCATATGGGGCATCCACAGCTTCCCTGGGCAGTCTGTTTCAGCACCTCACCACTTTATGAGTAAAGAATTTAGTCCTAATTTCTGATCTAAGCTTTTATTCAGTTTTTAAGGCATTTCCCTTACCCTGTCACTCCAAGACCTTGCGAAAAATCCCTCTCCAGCTTTTTTCTACGCCTACAGTCAGATGAGAAGAGACTTTCTCAATTACAGAATGTTAAAAGGGAAGACAAATGAGGGTGTTGTTCTGGCCACAATGACGACTCTCTGTCAGTTCTGGGAAATATATGCTTAATAAAGAATAGAGACAAGATACGGTATTCCATCCTAGCTGTCTAAACACTAAGATTTAGATCTGATTTCATACTGATTTAGATCAATGGTAGTGTTTTGATAGTAAATATAAAGTTATTTTACATAATTAAGATTCTGAATTTATGCTATGTCGCAAAATCCATTGCCTATAGTCTTAAGTTACAAAATTATTTCTTTTTAAAGTAATAAAGAATGCATGGAGTTAGAGCCACTAAGGAGAAGACAACTAGAAGGCAATGTCTGCATAAAAATAAAAAATTGTCTACCTAACTTATTCCGCTTCCCTTGCATTAAAAAATCACTATAATAATTACAATTATATTAAAAGAACAGAGAAGATTTCCTTTACAGCTCTAAATGATCATCTACAGATATAAGCTTTTTTTAAAAAAAAGAAAGTTCTTTCAGTCGTCTCACAGCATCTTGGTTTTCAGGTTTCATTTTTTTGATCTGTCCTTATGAGAGCTACAGAATTAGTTTTTCATTTTTCTAAGTTCTCATTTTCATGTAGGCATATGTTCCAAGAAGCTGGAATTAATAAAAGGGCCATGTCTTCAGTTTGGTTCATTAAAAACACAATGATCAGAGCTGACTGTGGTTCCAGCACAGCTTCCACATGAATAAAAAAAAACTAACCACCATTACAAAAGGAAGCATTAACCAACTACCAAGGCTGCTAAACATAAGCAAAAAACTAAAAAGTATCAAATGCTTGCATACTATGGACAAAGGTCTTCATTTTGCCCCCTGTACAATCCTGTATTAAATATACATTTTAGGTGGTTGCATGACTGCAACTCCATTGCTGGTGCATATAACAACTGACAAATGAATAAAAATGCTTCCTGTCTCTTGCCTGAAATGTTCTGAAAAGCCTTACTTTATTTTCCTTCAAGAAATATGCTGGGGCAGTATGTTCAAGCAACCACAGATGACTAATATAGGCCAATAAAATAAACTACAATCAAAATGAAAAGCAAAGTACAATTATATTTGAGCAAGCCTGACACAGCCTTTACTTGCAGAATTCAAAGAAGAACTGAAATAAAAATCCATTTACAAAATAGTCACCTAACGTGTAAATTTTGTCTATCATGTTGTCCTAACTAAGTAAGGTATGATGTTAACAACCATTTGCTTTTATTCATCAAGTACATGCTATATAAAATGGAACACAACCACTGACTTACTGTTAAAAAAAATAAAACTCACAAACCCAGCCATAACTCCTTTCCAGAATAAATACAAGAGCTTCTATATAGTGAGCCAGGATTTAAAAAACTTTATTCCATAAAACTTAAGTTAAAAATTCTTTACAATGAGCTGGTTTAGTGATATTTCAGATTACTTATTTCACAGCAATATTTGAGTAGTTATTAATACTGTCCAAGAAAGACTGTTTGTGGAGCTAAACATGACTAGTTATAGAAAAAAGCAACACTTATGAAAACATATCACCTAAGGAAAAAATCCTTGCAATTAAAGACTCAGTGCTCATAAAGATGTTCCTTTAGAACATTTTGGTGTAATAGGAGTAACTTCAGCAATTCTTGTGGTAAGACTGAAAACCACTCTCTTGGAGTATGAATCAGAGAGCTGTACCTTTAGCTAATGAAGCAGCTATTAAATCCATTTCTTTAGAGCAAGCCTGGATTTTATCCCATCAAAATATGAAATGGTATTTTATGGATGAGCACTAAGCATTCTACACCTAGTTGCATGCAGGAGGTTAAACAGGAAATAACAACTGTAATCTGCATTAGACAAAACACCTAGACTAGTACCAAGAAGACCAATACAAAGATCCAAGTTTAAATTGATTCATCCTTGCAAGACACTTAAATAGTGCCTACCAATGAGTTATCATCATTCAAATTCATGTGCTTTCATGGTAGCCACAGAAGGATATGGCACAGTTCCAAAATGCACCATGATTGTCCATAGAGAAATTTAATCTCTGCTAATCCTTACTGAAATATCTATCCACGACTCCATTATCTTGTTTTGTTTTTTTTCTGACAGAGAGGCTGAACTGCTTCTATTATTCCTACTATTAAACATTATTTAATTCAAGGCAACACTCCATGAAACTCAGTTTCACTCAAATCTGCAATTTGCCAAAATTACTAACTGTGGAAAGCAGTAATTCAAGAAAGGAAAATAAAATATATTTATAGGTATAGAACTACAATTCAACAAATAAAGTTAGTCCTTCTATAAAATAAAGTTATGCTTAGGGTTTTTATATCTCTATCTAGAATTACATTAATCCAAACCAGACAGCTTTAAGAGAAATAAGCAAGACTCCCACAACATTGTTTTAAAAAGTTGAAAATATATAAAAGTCATATTCTTCTATGACTCCTAACTGATTTTTTTTCTAAACTATGCAGTTTTTTTGCTTTTAACTTCTAAACCTAAACCCTTTTTCCCTTTTTGGGGGGAAAAAATATCAATTTACCTTTTCATGCACAAAGAATCTAAAGCTCTGCTATCCTTAGGAAAGAAGGTACAGTAGCAGATTATTTTTCAAGAATTATTATTGAAACCAAAAGAAGAAATATAAATTTGGATCATGTTTTTCTTCCTTTTAAGTTAGACAGCTTGATTTTATGTGCATAAGAACACAAATTATGATCAGAATGGAGCTTTGACATTAGCATCTTGAACAAAGTACCATCAGTTTGACTGGCCACTTTTAAACAAAGTCAGTTATATGAAATAAGCAAAGGATTTATTACCCAACATAAAGCAAAAAGGAAAGGAATTATTTCCTCCCATCATTTCCAATGCAAATGATTTCATATGGGAAGCAAAAAAAACCAAAAAAAACCTAAAGAGACATCCAAGAAATGTGTTGTTATTATTATGCCTCCTTAGACAGGTTACTACAGAAAAAACAGCTAATCAGACAGAAAAAGGGAAACATGCTATAACTATCAGCCAGAAGCTGGAAAACTAAGCTTTTTATATGCCTAATTGCATCCATTTTACTCTATAAACCCTCTTCCACTTAAAACTCACTCACTACCCTCATGTGTTTCTAAATAAATATTTGAGGTGAGGTCCACCGATGTCACAAATAAACAAAAAAGACTGGCAGTCTCTTATTTAGACACAAAATCACTTACGCAATTTCCTGTCTCCTAACTTACAAGATTGTCAATTCTCAGAAAGTTTCAAAAGTTGTGCAAATTAGAAGAGTTTCACACAAAGCTTGCAACAGAAACACATACAGACAGCTTCATGTTTAAGAGTATTTTTCAAAAGAAAATTGAGTAAGAACATAAATATAAGGAGAATATGCTTCCTTTATGATTTCCCTTTTATCTCCTGTCTCTCACTTCCAGCGTACTTCATACATACCTTGAAGCACAGTTACATCTGAGTTTTCAAGGTTATAATCCAATTTCCAGGCTAATCAGACAAAAACAAATAAATCCAACCAACTACCCAACCAACCAAAAACAACAAAAATCCAACAAGCCAAAAAAAAAAAGAAAAAAGAAGAAAAAGAAAAAGAAAAAAAAAAGAGTACTCCAAATTTTAAGCACATCTGAAGCACAGTTTAATGTGTTTCATATAAAATAAAATATAAAAGATGGTATTACTGCAATGGCTGTAGCTATCACCTGGGCACTTCTACCACCCAGCATCCCCTGAATCCCAGAGGGACATAAAAGGACATTTACTTTGGAGTGAAGCATAAAAAGTTGTCCCCAGATGAATGAAATCACAGGAAGAAATATCTGTATTTTCCTTAACTTGCTGCTATCTAAATAAGCTTGCCCTGACTTGACCCAGTTAAACTTCTGACATCTAATGAGAACTTAAGGTAGCACAGCTGAGATCATAAAACAAGCATATGCAATTGTTGGAAGATAATCACACAGAAACTAAATCACTTCACAAGTCAGTTTTGGGCACATTTCTACATTTTTGGATGCAAAACTCATTCAGAAAATAATTCTGAGTGAAGTACTGGTAGACCCAAGAAAAACATTCAACAGCACAGGCTTCCAAAAAAATTTTATTTCTATTCACTTACGTGCAGATGTATGTATTATTAGCAGCTAATGTGAGGAGATTGATTTCTCATTCTAAATCAACTGTTCTAAAATTAACACTAGAAATATTCTTCATTCTTTTACTACCAAATAATACTTATTGCTTATTTATGATGGCATACGAGAAGCAATAAAAATAAACAAGAAGACCAGATTGTCCAGGCAATGACATGTTAACAACAAAAGTTTAACTGAATAATGCACTGCAGATGCACATCTGATCTTAAAACTAATATAGATGTTTTGGGCTGTTGGTTTATAAAAATTTGACCAACTACCGTCTGGATCTGCAATATAACACAGATGCTCATGCACATGCTCAGTGTACTTCACACTATTTCCACCACACTGTTGATTCTGCAAGGAGAAACCAACCAGCCCTCCCGCTGTATCCCGAAATCACCTGGGAGATCTGAATAAACCAAGGAAAGACACACATAACCCACAGAAAAACTTCTGCAAACATCTCTGCCACAAATCCAAACTGCTTTGTCTCACTTCTTTCTATTGAGGTAGCTCTCCTCATCACATAGCAAAGAGGCATGTATGTTCACAATTCGAATACTACTTCTACATGACCATTGGTTTTCACAGACTCCCCCTTGAATATGCCCATCTTCCATCAATCCCCCAGCTCACACACCTAATGCTTTCTCTTGTTTTTCCCCCCATATTTCCCAGCTCCTCCTATTTTCATCTTATTTAGCATGGAGATCATGGATGCTGGTCATCTTTCCCCTGTCACAATCCATCATTAGCAACCAAAATAATCTCCACTCCTGCAAGAAAACATTTTACAAAGAAAGACAAAGAACAGTCCTTTTAACATAATATTACAAGGGTTGCAACATGGAGAACATTTGGTTCTTTTAAAAATCCTGGTTCATTTGCTAGTGAAGAAACAATTGGCAGATACATGCGGTATAGGAGCCAGGGATACATGTTCTGAAGAAAATGTTGGTTTCACTAATGTTAGCAGTAGTAGCTGGAAGACACTCAGTGCTCTGCCTTTTCTTTTGAAAGCTACTAAATGTTTTTTAAAGACCAAAACTGCCACGAATTTACTAATTTAATTAATGGATTTACACAGATTTTATGATTTACCATCTCACTTCTCTATCTTGAAAAATATCCTTGATATTTCTGTATGTTAATTACAATAGGCAAGGATCACAAGTGATGCAAGCAATCTTTTTTTTTTTTTAAATAAAGCCACTCTAGAGATAGTGTATTTCTCATTTCTAATTATCACTCAGAAATATGTTTCAAAGGAAGTATTTCTACTGAAACCAAGCACTTTAGGAAGAAAGCAGGTGATTACAAGCAGGATTGGAATCACAAATCAAACTTGTCTCAGGGTACAGCACCTGCATGAGTGTAGGATAGCTCTTAGAAGAAAGGAATCATTACCATATGGTCTGAGGCATGGTGTCCCGAAATCTCACATACTATGCAACAGTGTTTAATATTAAAGGAAACAGAGATCATTACAGTTCAAAGGTAGTCTTGGCATAAGTCAAACCTGATTTTCTAAACCTTTCAGTTTTATATTAACGATACTGTTCCTATGTTTAGAAGACTTATCCTTCTTATGAATTAGGAAGAGTTCTCAGATACACAAAACAAAAATCTAACCAAAAAATGTTTCATCCAGAAAGATAAAGAAGGATAGCAACAGACTGCAGCACCAGAACCCAGGAGGGAAAACAGAAACAAAGAGGGTTTATTCCTTTATCATTAAGCAGATCTTTGTTGGTTTATGGCACTTAATGACAGTAATAAAACTTTTAAAGGGATGCCATCTCCAGTACTCCTTTTCTTTATTAAAAAGAAAGAAAACAAAACAAATCCCACCCCACAACCTAGATTTAATAGTTCTGTTTGTAATTAGCTCCCTGTTCAGCAAGTTTGTTACTAGCATTACTAGTGTTTTGCTTGTACATATATGCTAGTTATTTCAGCTGGCCACAGTCACTTCCTCCATTTTAATTTTCTTGGGTTTCTCTACTGTGTGCTTCATTAGATTGCCAACGTGATATTTTAATAAAGAGATTAAAATATAACAGAGAGAATACAAACACAGCAGCTAAGCTTTCGCTGGAGGCAAAAATGTGGCAGATGCGCCTCTGCCTAAGCATGCCACAGTAACTTCACGTAAACAACTTGTTTTGTCCTGTTGGAAACCAGACTTCCTACAGGACCGGCTTCCCTCCTCCTTCCCACCTTCTGTTTTCATGTAAATGAAGGAGGAACAACCTAGGTGTGTTTCAATGCAGACTTGTTCATCAAGGAGCACTACCACATCTCAGTGATTCTTATGAGGAGATAGCACTAATTTTTTGTCCAATGCTTTATTTTCCCAGGGACATTTGTTTTTTGGTTGGGTTTGGGGTTTTTTTCCCCCCAAGGAAAAAAGTCTCAAAACACTTTTATAACAGAGCAAAGCTGCTTTCAGTTCTAACATTTCCACTCATGCCCTACCTCGCCCACCAATTTATACTGATTACAAATTTTATATTGCCCATTTAAACATGTTTAAAACACAAATAAAGCACACTTTAAAGTCAACAAAGCAAATCTTGTCGAACCTGGGAATTCTCAGTATGGGATACTCATAGAGTACCCTCATTCTCACTTCTATTTCTGTCCCTTTCCATAAAGTTTCCTTTCTCTAACAAACTCATAATGAAACAGTTGGCAGACTCCTTCTATGTATTCTCCCTTCATTTAAGGATCCCAGGAAGGAGGGTGAATAGAAAAGAGTGTGTACATAATTTTATCCTGGCAGCCTGTAAGGATAATCCTTATCAATTTTATAATCCTCCTTCTGCAATATCAAGCTTTAGCATGTATGTATCATACAGACCATAAAGACTGTTAGCATTCTCTTTTCTTTACCTTTTTATGAAAAATTGTAGGTGATCTCTGTTTTCTAATGCTTACCACCAGCATAAAAGAAGCTGTAATTGTCTCAAATTTCTTTTGGAAACATCTGGTGTGGAAGTTACTCAATATGGATGTGTAACTACAAGGGTCACTGAGGTGGGGAGGAAGGGGCACTATATTTGGTTGACAAAAGGCTGGGTATTTAACCCATTTCAGCTTGCATGTTGGGTCTGTATGATTCAGGATGTGTAATGGGGTAGTTGCATTTAAGCCTGATAGACTGTAATAGTACAGCCTCCCAGGGTGATATATGAAGCCCAAATGTATGAGTTGTTCTGACCACCTGCTCCCAGAAGCTGACAAAAGCAGGGATACTCACAAAAGCAAGATTTTAGCTTGCATGTTCACTGCACAGCAAAGAGACTCATTACTCACACCACATGCAAACAGCCTATTTACCCTCAATCTATCAGAGCCTATGCCAGGAAATGAGTTCCAGCAGGTTAGTATTTTGGTTGCACACTGAAAGCTGTGCAACCAAAAGGAAGAAGTTCAGTACAGCTCTACAAAACTGTCTGAGTTGCCCAAAAATTCAAGTATACTTGCCATATCAGGCACTACTCTCATTGCAGGAATCACAAGGAAGTGTAACTAAAAACTATATTCACTGGGATTTTCCCACATAAAAATGTTGGAACACTGCGGTGAAAAACCCCATGTAGGAAGGAAGATGTCAAAACACAGATTCTGCCTTTTCTTAGGCTGAATCCTACCCACACAAGTGATTGTGTGCAGAGTTCTAGGAAGATATAAACTTCTCAATGGATTTTACTACTATTGCTCATTCCAATTTTATTGTGCTTGCTCTCACACAAGCTACCAAGATAGGTCTTCAGTGGAGGGGTACCAAATAATAATTCCAGTGTTCTAGAAGTTCTAGTGTCCTGAATGTAAGGGACATGGGAAATTAGAATAACTTAAGAAACCTAAAATATTTTTAATTGATCATGTGTCATTCAATTACTAGTAGTTAATAACAATAATCTTCAAAACTAATCTTCACAAACTTTGTGTCAGAAGTAAAAAAAAAGCCATACATTTCCTGTGGAGTTGCTTCAGGGTTTTTTTTAAATTTTACTGAAGTGTTATACAACATTTCCATGAGCCAGTAAAGGCACATACGTTTTTCACATCCTTATTTACTAGTCTTATTGTAAAAGTAGGACATTACAATCAGAAATACTCACTGAAATGTTGATCTCCAATGATACTTGGCACATTTCTGCATGGCACAAAACAACTGTCATCCATTCTTTTGCTGATGCTGGCAGCATTGCTCTGGATAGTGCTATTTAGGTGAAGTACTGGTCTATAAACTATTGATCAGACATTTAAATATCTGCTTGTTACTGGCAATGAGGCCTAATAAAAGCACCGCATGCTTCCACAGAGAGAGCTCTTCCCTGGACTGGAGATATGCTAAGACTTGTTCCAATTCAAGCCACTGTGAAAATGCACATTATTTATAATTGCAAATAATATTTTTTACATAGATTCATCAGAACTATAAATATGCTATTTCTAGATTCACTTTCTTAAGATCCAGTGAAAATCAGATGAATTTTAAAACTTCTCTCCAGAAAAGTAATGCAAATGTCAATGTTGTCTTCTTAGGTAGAGCTCCAGAGATGTTCTGTTAGACAACCTGCAAGAAGCTGAGATGAACAGCATAGCAGCAAGCAGCTGCATTATTCTGTCTGTTCTCTCCGTATGCATTTGCTCCTGTTTGCACTTCCTGAAAGTCTAAACATACTCCATTGCTTTAGAAATAAAAAGCCATTCAGATACTTTGTCAGCCTAAACAAAAATAGCTGCTCTGTATTTATTGCAGATTGCTTCAGTCAAAAGAAGAAACATTGAGGCAATCCCTGCCTGTCAGTACACAGCCACAGAGTACTACCTAAGGAATTCATTACTAAGAAATAATTGTAGTAACACCTCTCTTTTTGAAATGAAATGAGTAGGGGATAAAGCACATATTTGCTATGTTTACAGCACAGTGTGGAAAAAGCAGTGAGACTACTTCAACTTTCATTCTAGCAGTAGATAAAGAACCAGCAGTCCTATTTCTTCATTCTAAGTCCACAGTAAATTTCTCCTACAGCATTCTATAAAAAATTACCATGTGTATATATATATAGTAAAATATATATATATATATATATTACCAGCCACAAATAAAACTGTTCAATAACTTTTGACATGATTTCTTTCTTATTTCAAATATTATGTGGGAACACAAGCAAACAGAAGAAACAATCGTTTAAATAATTAATGGCCCAGCTCTGCAATTCATCACTTTCCGATGAACAATCTCACTGGCATCAGCAGGACTGTTTACATCCTGGTATTTGGCTAACCATGAACAAGAAGTAGGGAGTCAGCATACAGATGGGAGAATCCTTGGAAACCTCTCCTCATTCATCCTCCCAGAGCACCAGTGCAGAATCCCAAAACGTACTCAGAGTAAATCCCACTGAGATCCAAAGAGATGTAAGCATCCACAAGTGTTTTCACCAAGGATTTGGAGAGGACTGTCATCACTGATCATGTGAGCTATGAGACTGCACCAAGGTCACCACGATGAAGTTGCTAGATAGTCCATGCATATCTTCAATCTTTAGATACATTAGAATATAATCATTGAATTATATTTCATTTGTCAAGATTAAGTGGCTGAATGAAGACACTTCTGAATGCTTGCAGTCAGAATTTGGTTAATAATTTTCTAGCAGTACAGCTTTCATTTCTCACTTGTATTTTGGCATGATATGTTAGGAGCCCCTTTATTATTACCCCTCCATACTGGTTCTTGATAAGCACCTTGAGGAAAAAACATACTACTGAAGCTCTCAAGACCTGTGAAATGATATGGGGAAGCTTTAACATTGTCCTGTATGTTAGATGCTTTACGCAACTGCAACCAGTGAAATATTCAAAATCTAAATTTCAGCTTCAGAGGGATAAGATCCCTAACATCTTCAGCAATTGTTCTTTCAGTGTACAGAACTTGATAACTACACAGACTTCTTTTTTTTTTCCCTGTTTCCTGAATATCACTGGCACATGAGGTCTCTGTGTGCTTTGAGAAACTGAAACCAATACCAGCATCCTATGAGGATGGTTCAACAATTTCACTTAAGGCCTCTCTTTAATTTATTGAAGATGCAGTACCTTTTGACAAAACTAGTCCCACAGCAACAGCCATACCACACTGCCAGGTATAACCTTTCCCTGCAGATGATGGCCAAACTACACTCTGTCACTCTTTCTCCTGCGTGGCATAATCACTGCTATCTGTCAGACTACACCTTATTTCCGTGGTCAGTAAAAAGACTCACTAAAAGGCTATTTCTGAAGAGCATATAATGAATGGTGTAATCTAATCTGCATGTTGGCCCACATTTGACTTTCCAAAGCGTATGCAGCTTACTAAACCTAACCCAATGTCTGCAAAGCTTGGAAATGAGAGTATATCTAAGACATTTATATTTTCTCTGAAATTTCTTTATATTTAAAATGAAAAAATAAATTCTAATTCCGGCAACTACCATAAAATGTTTGTGGGGACAAGTTTCAATGTTAGTTTACATATTAAAAAAGAGAATGTAGTTTGAAATATGGCTTGGCTCTATTTGCAGGCTCAGGCCTAGATGAAACAGGATGGAATATCCAATGCATGTTAGGATTTTTTTTTTTCAATACTCTTGGAAACTCAGCAACTTACATAATATGAGCAATGACTGAATAAAGCATGAAAAATAGTTTAGGATTTGTTATGACAACTTTGACATAATAGCACTGTGCCATTTTTTTTAACTATGCCTAACACAGCAACACTCTCAAGAAGAACAGCTGCTTAACTATTTCACCACAAACAAGACAGTGCAGTTGAGGATCATGACAACATCAGTTGCCAGTTTGATTAGAGATACACAGAATACTTTATGTTTCAGCTGCAGTTTTCTAGAAGGGGAACATGATCTCAGCACATGCATGGTTAGATGGCCAAAGGCTTTGGAGTAAGGAGGTCTTCCTAGTAAAGTCTAACAGAACCAAAAATTGCTAATGGGGTTCTTATGAAACTGGGATCTATCCAAAAAGTGAATTTCAATTTATATAATAAATCAAAGGTGTTACAGACATGCAATGAAGTATGTGGATGGCTTTTGAGTAGACATAATAAAAAGGTGATCATTATTTCCACCAATTTCTTTAAAAATATTTTCTAACCTAATTTTACCCAAACATAATGTAGAAGGAAGTAAAACCCTCAAATTAAGAAGAAGTGCAGAAGTCAAATGCTTTTCCTGAGCACAAAACTCTTCTACCCAATTGTGTTCAAACCACCATCAATTGACTTTCAATATCTTTCTCCACAATTCTACTACCATGCTTCGGAAAATATGACAAACTATCAATACTTAGATGCCAGCCACTTAGAGCTGTGTGAAACTTGGCATTTTCACTTTGCAGGAGTGCAGGCAAATATTTTATTTGGTGTCAATCCACCATTTTCAGTCTGTGCTGATTTTCAAATAAGTTCAAATAGGCAAATGAATAAGCAGTCAAAATTTCCACGTTTTACCTGGTTTCACTTCATGGCCATACAAATAAATAGGCATATCTTCAAGAACCAACAATGGAACAAGTTAGATGTTCAAATTCAGAAATACAAGAAAATATCTATCATGTGGTTATGGTGATTTACACCCAAATGTCAGGATCATGGAGGCTGTTAACCCTCTCTAGCACCATTACGCTGTGTATTTTAATTCTGTAAAGTGCTGCAAGCATGTGCATTTATGATGCTATAGAAAGACCCCAAATGAGAATAATAGCAGCAATAATTAGGGTTTTTATAGATCCTGCCAGCACTCTATACCATCACAGGTAAACTTTTTTTCTTTCTACACTTTCCATCCACCTGCAAGTATCTTAGGATTGCAGCTCCTTGGATCATCACTGCTCCTGTCAGTGTATCAAATTCTGCTCTTTATCTGGCAAAAATCATGAGTGATTTGCAACACAAATAATAGCAGGGGGAGCTTGTTTTAAACAACAGAAGTCTACCACAGAAGTAGTAACAATTGAAAAGGTCTGACTGTACTAAGATTTCTGCTGAGAACATGCTCATTGCATTCTTCTATGGAGGAGTTAAAAGGAAAGAAGCCCCAAATTCAAATAACAATAGGTACCACATGTGGAAAGCTGTGAGGTAGAGAAAAAAGGCCAAAGAGATGAAAGCAAAGAAATAATGAAAAGGAGAAATGAGACACTGGTAAAATACTGGTAGAAATAGAAAAGACTGAACAGTGAAAACTGAGATGTAGAAGGAAGATAATACAAATAATGGAAATAACTTTAGAATACAGGATGAGAATGAAGAACAAATGGATTACAGGTGGACTGAAGGAGAGATGATGAGACAGGGAAAAGAAAGGAGAGGGAGCATGGAGGTATCTAATTACAGAATTCATTGGAGGCAAGATAAAATTACAGATGGA
Organism: Parus major; assembly: GCF_001522545.3. Classification (NCBI taxonomy): domain Eukaryota; kingdom Metazoa; phylum Chordata; class Aves; order Passeriformes; family Paridae; genus Parus; species Parus major. The sequence continues at coordinate 42,428,792 of NC_031799.1, forward strand.
GATGAGAAAAGTTTAAGAAAGGATGGTATGAGAAGATGGAAATCCACAACCAGAGATGTATGTATCTGGAAATGCGATAAATAAAATCACTATTGTTCAGGCTAAAGGCAGAATTAGGATTTGAGAAATGTTATGAGAAGAGTATGAATAGGAAAATAGATAAAAAACAAGGTTATGTACAGAGGTCGAACACAAGATGCTATGAAAGAAAGAAGACCTTAGGAAAGGAATGGGAATGAAAAGCAATAAGTGAAGCAGGGACTTGGATGGAGAGCTAGGTGCTAGCCCAGGTGCATGCAAGGTCATCTTACCAGTCCACCACAGGTACTGAAGGAGGCGAAGGAGCCCGGGTAGCGGAGGACAGCACCACTGTAGTAACAAGCTCTCTCAGGTTGCGACTGTGCGGCCCTGGGTGGACTTTTGCCCTCACCCCCGAGCCGCTCTTCCACAGCAAAGCCAGGAGCCAGGAAGCGGCTGTCCCTCTTGAGCAGCAGGTAGAGTTCCCGAGCAAAAGCTGGGATCCTCAACAGCACTTCATCTGCATCCTCTGCTGGAGGTGGTGGTGGGGGGGACGGTGGTGTTGGCAACTGAGAGGCAGCACCAGACCCCTGGGGTAAGGGGGACCAGTGGTAAAACTCCTGAGACTCATACTCATCCTCAGTGTCCTCTTCCTCTGCTGCCTCCCCTACAGCCTGTGCCTGGCCATCCACCGAGGAGGAGACTGAGCGCACCTCTCGGGAACTGCCAGCCACTGGGCTAGGTGTGACTGGGGCACTGAAAGTGCTGCTTCGGTTCCCACTACTGGGGTCGACGCTGCAACCCCCACCACCACCACTGCCACCTGTCGGCTCCTGCTGGCCCGGGCTCCATAGGGCGGGGAAGACGATCTCCCATTCTTCAGTTTCTTCTGAAGCATGGAGACCTGCGGGAAATCCGGCAGATGCTTTAAATGAGTGGAGCACTGAGAGGCATCCAGTGCATGCCAAAAACCTACCCTTTACCCAACACAAGACGGTCCTTAGTCCTAGACCAACAAGCATGCCACAAAAAATACTGTGGGGTTCATCTGTCCCTTTCATCTTGTCCTTACACACAATAGGGAGGCCAGCTGCTAGATGGGTCTGTGCTTGTTGATGTGTCTGGAACACACCAAGGTCCTGCATAACACTAAGAAACTGTACTCCAAACTGGCAGAAGTCGTGCTCGTACCAGTAGCTGGAGATGTTCTTCCTTTTGATCACCAGCTCCAAGCAAGGGAAGTTGCATAAACCCTTCATAATTTAGACAAAGTAACAACTTTTCATATTAAAAAAAAAAAAAAAAAAAAAAAAAAAAAATTGCTGAAAAACCTAAAAAAATTTTAAAATTGCAACCTTCTCAGAATGCTGTGCTAGACCAATTATGCCTCCCAAAGTTTGGCCAAACGTACACACACATACAGACACACACCATGGCTGCACATACAAGTGGGAGCTGCGTGCACATGCTGTCTCATGATTATTCTTATAATGAAACTGAATTAGAATCACTAACTACTTATGTCCGCATATCCCACACACTCTACATCACAATACAACCAAAGTCCGGTATGCCAGCATTATGTTTACAAAGATCTGAGTACACACAACCTCCACTAGCCTGACACAGGAAACAGTTTTATTTACACATTCATCTCACACTCTAGGAACAGCTCAGCCGAGAGAGATGACAGGGCTGCTTGTGGAAATCAGGTCTCATACAGAGGAGCGCTGCACAGGGCACCCTCACAGCCGAGGCGTGCATTATCTGATCACCCATCAGTTACGGGGGGCGGCGCGGTTAACAATGGCCAGGTACCGCCACCGGCAGCCGCGGGGCGCGGAGGCCGCCCTGGGCTCGGCCCGTCCCGCGAAAGGCGCGAACTTACCTGCGCCGAGCCCGCTTGACAGCACGCACAGCTGGTAGAACACGCAGCACACGCGGCTCAGGCGCATCCTCCCTCCCAGCGCCATCGGCTCCGCGCCCGCGGGACGCCGGCCGGCAAGACACGCAGGGCTGTGCCGAGTCGTGCCGCCGGGTCGAGCGGGGAGTGCCGCGGGGCGCAGCCACCTGGCCGCCCGCGGAGAAACTGCGGGAGAGCGCGAGCAGCGCGTCCCTCCGGGGCGGGAGGGCGGGCGGGCAGCACCGGCGGCGCGGGATGCGCGGCGCACGGCGGCCGGGCGTTCGTGTGTGTGTGCGTGCGTGTCTCTGTCTGTCTGTCCGTGTGTGTCCGTGTCCGTGTGTGCGCGTCTCTGCGTGTGTGGGGGCCCGGGCAGGCGGGAGCGCGGCCCGTGCGCGCACACAGCGCCCGGCGGCGGGCGGGCAGCTGCGCCCCGGCGGCAGCGACCGCGCTGCCCCCGCCCGCCGCTCGCCCCCACGGGGCGGGACGCGCCGGGCCCCGTCCCGTCCGGCCCCGCCCCGCCCCGCCCGGGCGGGCACCCGCCGCGGCCCCCCTTCCCTCGCCCCGCCACAACCCGGCAGGCGCCCGGGCGGGTCCAGGAGCGGCCGAGCCTCGGCCGCAGCCCCGGCCCCGGGAGACGGTGCTTCGCACCCCGCCCGTGAGGGGCGCGCACCGCGTGCGGCCCGGCGGCAGGAAGGGTTCCCCTCATCCCCGTCTCCAGCAAGGCGCTCAGCGGATCCTTTGCCTAAATTCAGGGGGCAGCAGACACTGACCACTTTTGCCTAGTCTCATGTAATTTGATTCTAAGCTCCTTTTGCCCCCACCACGCAGCTCCATGGAAACCCATCACTTTCCACGCCGGCCCTTGTCAGCAGAGGAATGAGTAAATGAGGAGTGAGCAAAAAGCTTTAGCTGCACATCTAGCATCAGCATGAACTGAAAAAGCAACAGGTAAAGACGTCCCTCTAAAACTCGGATTTTGTCATAACTTCTGCTGCTTTACCTACTGTTGTTGGTGTCAAAGGTGATTGCTGTGCCTTAGGGGAAGGCAGAACAATCCAGTGGGGTGAGGAAAGCCATCTGTGCCGTTAATGGGAAGTTAAGAAGTTGCAAGAATTCTTTCTAGAAGTTAGCTGTAAAGTTAGAAGTTAGCTGTAAAATGAAAAGCAAAACATACAAACAAACAAAAATCACGTGTTACAGCTCCAAATAAAAAACACGTTTGGACTCCACAGAAGCCAAATGCAGCTGGCTTTTGGTCTCTGCTCTGTTCAGCAGCTGCTTGAAAAGTATGCTGCATGGGTAGGTATTCTCAGCTGACTCCAAAATAGTATTTTTGATTACTTGTTTCATTTATAGGGGGAAAAGGTTATCAAACACTGGTCTTTTTCTCTCTTTTTTTTTTTTTTTTTTTCTTTTTTTTTGCATTTGGACTGACTTACAGTAAGCAAAATTGAAGGGACTCGGTTAAAACGAGATGAATTGATTAAGAAGAGGGGAGTTTTTCAGGGCTCCAAATTGGTATTTGCCTGATAATTAGGTGACCTTAAAATGCATTTCAAGGGAAGCTTTGTTTTCCAAATAAATAACAACATATGCACTAATTTACAGAGGAATTAGTTAATAGGCCAAAACCTGCAGCCTTTTCTCAACCAGAAGTCTCCTTACAACTGATCAGGAAGTGCTGCAAAATGTGGTTTATAAGGTCCTGTGAAAAATATTAGATACAAATTCTGATTTTATTTTTGTTATGACAAATCAGAATGTACAGGCAAGATGCGAAAATACACAGAACCTTTACTCTGCATGCAGTTACATCACAAAACACCTAAATAAATAGCAAGCAGGAATAAGGTAAAAAGATATGGCATGTGAACATGCTAACTTTAAAACTATGAATCGCTGTAACTGTTTCCAATCTGCTGTCACTGTTGGTCCCTTTGGACAAAATTCTGCTTCTCTCATTCACATATATAATCTCAATAAAAAGACAAAAACACTGGTTTTGACAGTAAAGTAGGGAGAATTTGGCCATTTCAACACAAACTGCAAAGGATAAAGACATTTTTTTAAATGCCAATTGAGAAAGACTTAAATATGTTTGACTTTATCAAGAAAAAAGAACATTTCTAATAATTTCCCACATATGAATACAGAGCAAGCTAAAATCAACATGGAGCTTCAACAAATTTCTTTAATTCATTTTATTTTTTCTTTTTATCATTTCAGTAGTTAAAGTAAAAATATAGGAGGAAGTTCTCTATGTTTAAGTATGGGGAAAGTGCACTATAAAATAGAGCCCCTACTGGTGTTCATTAGTTTTAACAAAGAGTCTGGTCATAGGTTAATGCTGGTAGATGGTATTGTAGCCCACCATATGCTAACTAGAGACTAGTGCAGGGAAGCCTATGTCTAAGAATAAGAATGAGAGAATAAGAATTAAAGGAACAAAACAAACTTCTTTCATACTGCAGTTAGTTTGCAGAGACAATAATATTATATCCATGGGTACTCTACAAAAGACTATTTTCTTAATCACAAAGCCATTCAAACTCTGGAAAATTGTTTTTACTTTACTGAAGATATGGTTCAGGAGGTGTTATTAACTATGTATTTGTAAAATTGGAAGAAATAGTATCTTCAAACAAAATGAAAAGAAACGTTGTTTGTTTGCTCCAGTAAATTCTTAAAACTGCTTTATCTATCTGAAAGACCGAAGCCTTTTGGCAATTCAAGGGATTTGTGCAGAATCACAAATGTAAAGTATGTGTTAATTTGTAAAATAGAACAATGATTCAGACCATCTTACTGACATAAGGAAAACATAACAGAAGGTGAAGTAAAGAATATATCCTTATCAGTCCTTCCTGACTGGGATAAATCAGCCTAATTTTGTTGAAATCAATAGAAATTCAGCAATTTCCTTTTGTTTAGTCCTCCCTGATGTTAAATTTACACAACTGTGCCATCACTCCCTTGAGGGCTGTCAGGGAAAGGGTTCTCCCAGGCCCAACCGCAGGCTGACTTTCCATTTCTTCAGTATGCCAAGATCACTCATGATCACTGGTAACAAAACACAGACATCTCAAGCCATCTTCTGAAGGCATCAGATGATTCCCCAACTTCTGCACTCCTCACCCCATGGTTTTATTTAAATCTGTGCTGCAGTTGCTGACTTACCTTATGTAAGCAAAGACTGAATCCCTGCTTCTTCCAGACCCTCATTGCATTCACTATCTGTTCAGAGTGATGTATTTCTGAGGATTAAGGTAAGTATGGATAGATCATTCTATTGAATTCAAAATATCAGCTTCTAGCAATATAAACACCACCATCAGTCAGAGACTTTCCTTGGTTTGTTTTTTCTCCTACCTAATAATTTAACTGTAAAAGCTTATACCAGTTTATACATAGAAAGTGTTTCAAGATTACCTCAGCTTTGCATTCTATACAATATTTCCTCCAGAAGTTGTTATCAAAAAACCACAAACCTTTAATCCTCTTCACAAGGATATAGCTCTTAATTATTTTTTCCATATGCTTTAAATATAGTTATTGATGATACCAATGATTTTTTTAAAAAATCCTTAAGTATATTTGTTTCATATTTTTGCAACTTAAGAAAATATTCTGGATGATTATAAAAAATCTAGTCTCCTTTGAATGGTGCTTACTACATTAAGGCCACATATCATATGTCCCTGAGATTAGAAACAGAAACTCACATCTTCCTGTTTCTGGGGTGCTTTGCAAATGTTATCTCAGTCTAAATAAACTTGTTTCAAAGAAGATTGAACAAAATATCTTCTGATGCATAAGATACATGTGAAACAATGCTGCAAATTTTCTCCACCTTAGCGTGAATGAAAGGAAGCATTTTCTCTTTTAGAAAATGTTGTATTTGCTATCTCTTCAACTGAACAGTGAATTTCCACTGTCTGTTAGCTCACAAACTCTGAACATTTAGTCTGTAATTCTATACTGTTATTTACATACTCAACATGAGGAGTTTATTTAAAAGGTATGTATTTAAGACCACTTCAAACAACTTCTCTTTTGCAGCTCTTACTACAGAGCAAATCTCACAGTTACATCTGAACTCAGTAGTACAATCAGATGACCTGCTGAGTAAGATATGTGTCAAACTGTTGTGAGCTTAATACCTCTACTGGTTTAAAGTGCGTCAACTTTAAAAAGGCAAAGTTAAGCCCATAGCAGCTCAATGTCACTATGCCACACCACTACTTACGATTCAGTAGAATTTAGCAAGTTCAATTAAATTTACTAAATTCAGCAAAATTTACTCCCAAGTTGTTGCCTTGGGAGTTACTTCTCAAAGTCATATTGATCCATTTTTGTACAGTATTAGCTTAAAATATGTTGTCAATACACAATTTACCTTATTTATTTGGAATGCTTGGCCAAGTTACCACTTCATTAGAATAGGCTTTTGCAGCTCTTTTATTATACCCTTTACATTTATTGATTCCTTTTTCAGAAAAAAAAAAGAAAAAAGCTTGGCAATTGCTTCCATTTTGACAGAAAGCTCAACCCGTACAATGGAAGGTACTAAAGTGCTCTACTCAAGCTGAAACTGCTTTAAAAACAGCAAAGCATTCTGTGTGAACGTGAGTTGCACACAACTTCCCAAGCTAAAGTTTCCCTCAAAGTGGAGCTTCCTCAGATTTCTTAATTGAATCATCTCACAAGCAAATATGTCACCTGATCAATTATGGGGGCAGGCTACTACAGAACAATCAACAAATAGGTCCCATTTTTGGAACATCTTAAAAGGGAAAGGCTTCAAATTTGAAACCTGCTAGTCATCTCTTGGAGAGAAAAAAAAAAAAAAAAAAAAAGTAAATTTCCAAGAATCACAGACTCATTTAGGTTGAAAAAGACCTCAGATCATCAAGTCAAAGATTTGCCCTTGGAGAGTATAGAAAAGCAGAGGCTACTTATAGAGAATAAGTCACATTGCTGATTAAAATTGTGTGGTTCTTCTTGACAATTACATCTTAAAATAATACAATAATCCTCCTTTAGAACACACCTTCAAAATAAAAATAGTTTAGAACTGTAGTATAACTTAAAAATGTATATGAGCACATGGAAACATTAACTACTGAAAAAAAGTAATAAGAGAGAATACCCTTAGAAAGGGCTTAATGGACACACAATTTCAAAATAGAGGGAAGTTTTTCCCCAAAATAAAGGTAATGAAACTTAATTCCTCCTCCAAAGTGTAAGAATAGGTTAGAAGAGCAAAGAAATTTTTCATCACCGAAAATAGTAGAAATGCTTCCTATAGGAGAATTATTTCATTTATAGAATTGGTATTATTAAAAAACCAAAGTAAAACACAAAACGTCTTCTAATTCATATCAAAAACAAAATCATGGAATTTGACTAGGTGACTTCATGCTCTCTCTGCCCACATATCCGCCTACACTTAAAGGAGGTGGGGACAGCAGGCAGAAATACAAACCTTATAAGAGAAGAAAAATTTTGGTAGGAACTGCAAGCATCTGGGACTGAGTACAAAACTGAGCATTTATGATAAAACCAGAATTATTGGCAACTACATTAGTTTATTAGTGAATGTTAGGTAGATGTCCACTATGTTTAAAGTAAGTTTAAAATATTCGATAAGCCAGTTATCCCAGCCCTACTAGTCAACCAGTCTGTTTCAGAATTTATTCAGGTTTTATTCAGGAAAATGGACCAATTATGTCAAGTGAGTTAAAAATACATTCCATTGCTTCCCTACACAGTTTAGATGCTAAGTGGTATTACCATCACAATCTATTTACAGCATTCTTGCTTCTGAAAAAAAATCAAACCCCCTACTTTTAAAGTCAAGGAATCAATATAACACAGAAGCCTATAAATGTGAAAAAAAGAATGAAGAATATAGGACTGAGAATGATAATATGAAAGGCAATGCAGGAAAATATGGTATGACATGAAATGCAGCTCCAAGAGATGTTTAAGAAACTGATTAAGTTCTAGAGTTTCAAACAGTTAAACTGCAGTTTATCAGTATAGATGCATTATAATTTTTATTATGTAACAATATCTTTATTATTCTACTAATTCACACTGGAAAAAAAGAAGACAACAGGGGGGAAAATGGATCCAGGATCAGGAGAAGCAAGTGTAGAAGTGATTGAAAACTGATCAAGGAAATGAAGTCAAGTAAAACAAGTGAGGGTACAGAGAAGATCATGGGATTTTACTTCCAAAGCTGTAAGTAAATCAAAGGAAGCAGTCCATGCAAGGTAATTTCCGTTCTGTTTTGTGAGGTGAGGCATGCAAATAGCCTTGCTTTCTGAAATACCTTTATATTCCCATGTGGATTTAAAGAAAGCATTCAATAACAGAGCTAAACAAAGACAATCACTGATTTCTAGATATCGTCCTTCAGCTTCTTACCTCTCTGCAACCATTGAAGATGTCATGAAATCTTAGCAATGAAGTTAACTAGTCTCCCAGTCATTATTCATTTAGATGACTGTGTGAATATCCTATTTGCACTTCCCTTTGCCACAGGAGAGAAAGACTTCATTATAGCCACCAGATAAAAAGCAAACATTGTAGAAATGATTTATTTTCTCCTATCTAAAGGATTTATTCATAAGAACTGCTGTGTGGTAGCCTGCAGAACAGGCTGCCTTGCTCTTTTAGCCTCTGTAACTGGGAAACCCATTAAGACCACATGAGTTGTCAAAGCATATGGTATGTTACATACTGTATGAGTACTGTCCACAGGCACTTGCTTTGAAGGCAGGCCAATGGCAAACAGTGGCACCAGGAGACCAGCTAAAATATAGAGGAATCAAGGTGACAGCACATAAAACACAAGTTGTGCAAGACCTCTGTTAAACAGGCAAAAAGCCAAGAACACATGGCTAAAGGGTTTCCAAACTACTCTCTAGAAGTCTTTTGCTTGAACAGAGGTGGAAAAAAAAATACTGGCATCATATGAGATGTTCTAAGTTTTGCTTAATAATTTTCAAACTCTGCTTCACTCTCTGTCCCATTATACTGAGACAGATAATAATAAAAGTGCAAAAATTGGTGTATTTAAACAAGGTTGGGCAGTAGAAATAAACAAATTGACAAGCCACACAGTGGTGATCATATCCCTGGCCAAAACCAGGAAGTGTCAGTCAACAGAGAGTTCAAAGATCTCCACTGTGGAAGAGACATCAGCCTCTGTTTCCAGAGCTCCCTGAAGATTAAATGTGCTATACATCATCACTGTCTAAAATGCTCAATTATCCAGCAATAGCTATGTATTGTCAGAAAACTTTGGGATTACTTATAAATACATTTTCTGAACCAGCTGATGTAAATCTGGTCCATGATTGCTCCTGAATTTTCTCACAGTGTAAAACCTTGTAGACCAAGGTTTTTACCTCCATGATTAAATAGCCATGTAAGCCTAATTCATGTCCAATAAGAAGGAAACAGGTTTCCATGTATTTAAAGTGTATATTACAGTATGACACCTGAGGCTGGATACTGTATCACTGGAAACACCAGAAGGAATGGTTATCCTGCTAAAAAAGACTAGCAGTTGTTCTGATAATACATGAAATACTTTTCCTATGAGTAGAAATATTTCTGATAGAACATCAAAGTGTTTATTACTAATCCACTTATGTTGTACATAACCCTACTTTTAAAGATCCTAGTATTATAGCCTTTTTACAGTTTTAATTTTCTTGCATGACTATAAGATACAAAAGCATATTTTCATGTTAATTTTTTGGTGAAAAAAGCACATAGACATAAACTAGTGATCTGTTGAAAGCTACACAAGTTGAGTTTAAAGTTACATCCATGATTCTAGGATCTCTCACTTCCAAGGTGGCGTTCTAGATAGCAGAACCAGTTATTTTAATATTTATAATAGGTGTGATAATATCAACCCAAGGTACTATAAATTCAGTCATTTCATAAACAAGTAAGATCATGCGCACTTTTCCCCTCCCATCTCTTACCTTAATTTTGATGTAAAGGAAAGGAGAAGAGCAGGCTCTGGAAGCATATTATTAAGGATGGCTGATTTAACAAGATCAGTGTCAATGTGACAGTTGTTCAAAGAAAATTAAACTGGCTTAATATTTTGCACAAACCTTTTGTATAAATTTTTCATAAATACACTCAGAAGATGGGCTTAAAGGGAAAACAGCACATTTTAAACAAAACCTATCTGGCCTGTGCTGCCACAAAAAAAAAAAAAAAAAAAAAAAAGAATATATTTTAGCACATAGCAGTTACCCAGAAAAGGTAAATAGTTGCAGAATACAGATCAGAGAATGTTGGTGGGTTTGTTTTTTGCTTCAGGAAACCTGTGTTTGGTATTTGCACATTAGTGCCAAAGCAGCACCTCCTGTTTCATTCTAAATGTAGCAGGGTTTCTTTGTACTTTACTTATCCCCTCATTCATCAGTCTGCACATATTAGAAGAAAGTCTTCCTTTGATCTTTGGAAATAAAGACATCTCTTCTGGAAAACTATTTCAAATGCAAAAAGGAGCCAAAGAAATAATTTTTGCGAAGCGGTGAAGAAAGCTGGATGTGGGTGGAGAGATGGAGGCTTTAAAATACCATCTGTGAGGTGCCAAATTCAAAGAGTGGGGTCCTTTCCCTGGTTAAATAGCTTACCTGCTTTGTAACCAGGTGTTCTAGCACAGAAAGCCTCTTACTTATTCAGGCAGGGGGCTGTGAAGGCAAAAACTTACACAGGTGGGACTCTTCCCATTTAATCAAATTCAGCTTTAAACCAATAGATGTTCAGAGAAAAACTGAGCATTTAGATTTAACTTAGTTCTGACAAGGAAGATAAATACAGTTATACTGCATTTACCCCATGATGGCTATTGCTTATATTTCACAATCTATATGAAGCATCATTGTTATTGCCTATTTTCCACTTGATAATTTTAAGAAGGTGGATCAGTTCTGATTCCTTCATGACTTGAGGTGATGAAGGTTAGAGTGCCTTAAAGAACATACGTACTTTCACAAGCTAGGATCACGATATAGTTTATATTCTCTTTTAATATGACTTCTAGAGAACAAGAGATGAAGGCACAGTAAAAGCAAACAAGGAAATAGTTTGATTGGAAAAAATTACATGAAAACTAGCCAAATAATAAGCTCCAGCTACAACTGTCCCTCCTGACCTATGAAAGGGCTATCTCAGCAGTGGAAATGTCCAAATGAGCAAGAGGCTCCTCCTCTTCTCCAGTTTGGCCAATGAAAGAGCTAGTGAGAGTGACCACTGCTTCATTCAAAAAATGGAATTACTTGGAGGGCAAAATCTTCCTCTGCTTTTAGGCACTACAAAACATACTGCACTAAACTGTTTAGTGCTTAGTCCACAGAGGGTCGGCTACACTTGTTGGACAAGCAAAGCACAAATGTGCAGTTCAGATGTGACTGGCAGTGGAATGTCATCTTGCCCATCTTAACACATTATAATTTTTCCCGACTTACTCTTCTTCTCTTTTTAAATAGTTTCCACTATACAAAATTAAGTGGCTATTCTGAGAAGAAGCGTGATTCACAAATACAAGCAAAAGTGATAAATGAATGAGGAGACAACTAAAAATATAAAGAAAGCAAAAAAAGGAAGGAGAAAAAAAAAAGTGAGACACATCCTTTTCCCTTTAATAGTTATGAGTACTGCAAGGTTTCTGTGGTGACTCTCCAGCATACCAGCTTTCAGCTTGAGGGCTGCTGAAGTTTTGCTCCTGCTGTAGTAAACTGCAGAGCTTTGCAAAAGGCATACCATTTTATGGCATTTAGAACATTATGTCAAACTTCTGCGTGTTCTTTTCTAAAGAAAAGTTTCTCTTCAGAGAAATTATTTTCACTTCCAACTTTCAAATTATTAATTGAAAATTCCCAACATAAATCAGTAGGTTGCATTGTTTATATTCCTAATATCCATCAGTAGTTTGTCTAATTTATGAATAATAATTGCTGTCATTGTTTCTAGACAAATAGATATGCCCATCATAGAAGAGCAGCAAGAGATAATAATGTTCTAAGTGTCTTTGGGCTTGACCTTGAAAACAAATACCTCTTTTTGTTTTGCTGAGTATTCAGATATAAATTGTGTGTTTATCAGTGGAGACAGTCATACATTAAAGAGATTGCTCATTTTCTGTTTCTCAAAGCTCCAGGATGACATTGATTGAAAGTCATTTTGATATCTTTTATTATCCTGTTAATTTTTGCCTAATTTTTCCTATGCCTTCATGAAAAGATTTTGTTAGAAATTTATTTATTTTATTTAAGAAAAATGAGTAAAATAAGTAAAGCAGAAAAAAATGGTGATTGTAAGAAAATATGCTACATCATATAAAATATATTTTTATCAATACAAATAATGAAGGGCATATGTATAATGAAGATAAGTAAAAGCCCCTTTAAGAAAGTAAATGCCATAAGTTAAGGAGTGTTGCAGTCAAGTTTTCAGTGAAATATATGTATGTTCAATTTAGTAAAAAGTGAAAGTGCAATTAAATCTATTTTGTACAAAGTTTCATAGAAATACTAAATTCAGTTGTCTTTAGTTGAGACACCTCAATTTATCAATTACAAAATTCTTAAGAAACATTTCCAATTTTATATACAGTGAAAAAGAATTATCTGTCTTTTCTAGTGATAACATAGTTGTCTCTTTTAAGCACACTTGACATGTTCACAGGAGAGTACAAGTGACTGCATATTTCAAAGTTCTTTTCAGGTGTCTTTTCAAGATAAGAGTTTTTTCTTTACCATTATGTCTGGAATGAAAATAATGTTTTTGCATTGTATAAATGTCTTATCTCTGACCTCCAGAGTATCTCGCCTTAACTTTGAAAAACCATCTATGTGAAGCAATGTATTTTAAGAAAACAGGGAGAAAAGCAGTCATAGAGCCACTTCAGAGGACAATCTGGATAAAAAAACCTGAGAATAACTGAACTCTGCTAGAGGGAGCTCTGCAGCTATATATCTACTCAAGTGAACTTTTAAAGAATCTGCAGCCTACCTACTGTTGAAGACAAAATTAGTCAAAACTTGGAGCTAGCAGCCTAAGCAGTAGTAATAACTAGGGCAGACAGAGCCTGAAGATCATGGTATATGATCCAGAGCAGACAGATTTCAACATGCCAAACAGCCAACCACAGGATCAGCTGAAGCCTATTTAACAGGATATGGTATCATATAAGATGACCACTTAACAACCTCTTAGTAATAAAAACAAAACAAAAACAAAACAAAACAAACAAACAAACAAAAAAACAAAACGGTAATTCACACCAGTAGAAAACCAAGGAGATCCTGGATCCTAATATTAATATGGGTTCAAGCTGTCCCTTGAGGATGGGATGGGAAGCTTAGATACTAAGAGCATAATTGCCCAGCAATTTCTTTGTTTGAAGTCTGTCATCAGAAGCACACAGCTTGTGCTTCAACAACTCCTTAACAACTTTCAGCTTATTGATTCAGTGGAAGCCTGGTGTTTAACCCTGTTATGATGGCTGGCATGTGTAATTCCCATATCACTACACTGTGGTGTAATTTACTATGGTAAGTTACCTTGAATTTGAAATACCATCATATCCTGCATGTTGTCCTGAGCACAATATCTAGGTTGCTAATGATCTGTAAAATCATTAGGTTTTGCTTTGAAAATTATCTTTCCAGGCAAATTGCAGTCTACTCTTTTAAGATACTCAGTTGTATCTTAAAATGGTAGTTCTTCATGGATTCAAGAATGCAGATAAATGTTTTAGAAAAAGATATAAACTTTATTTTTTCTTTTTAAGCCTGATGTAAATAGAGATTGCTTTTGCACAACAAATGCAGTAAAAAGGCGGATACTGTGTTAGGCAAAACATTCATTGTTTTTAGGGTAGAACCAGACAAAGCATATGAGCTCTGATAAAGTTGTAATTTTTACTTGAGTGGTTTAAGCTAGTCAAGAATTCAACTCCTTTTCTTGTTTAAGCCCATAAATTGGAGTCCAGTTGTCTTGGTACATTTCTTCTGTTCATTCCTTGGAAACTCTACCTCTTATCGTTCGATTCGCTGCCTCCATACAGCTGTACTGCCGCAACTTCTCGGCGTCTGCTTTGCATTAGCAGGCCCTGGCTTTGCTAACAGGCAAGGCAGCACTAAATGCTCTTGTGTGAAGCAGCCTCACTGCAAAACCTGTGTGAGGCAAGAAAATGTTCTGACATTTTACCATGTTAAATGTTCTAGCCACTAAAATGTGCTGCTAGCAGAGCTTGTTTCAGAGGACTGCATTCTACACTGCAGTGCTATACACGAGGTGACCCCTAAATGAAAGTACAAACTAAAAAAGTGCCTAAAGACGTCTTTTTTTCACAAATGGAGAGAAAAAAGAAGCTGCTTCATCAGTTCTTTTGCTTTTAGTTTATCTCATTACTCACTACTGTCTCTGAATCTCCCTCCCATATTACAGAGCAGAAGATAGGGCTAAGTGTTAAAAATCAGAGGAAAAAACCTTTGAATATATTAGTGACAGGATTCGGCTTCCTATGCTGTACTTACGAGTAAACTTTACTGTAAAGCTTCACTGAATACAATATATCAAATGGTTCCAGAAAGAGCTTTCTCTGTTGAATAAGAGAACATATAAGCAGTTAAAGGTAAATGAAAGGATGGCATGATCAAATTTTGCCCCCCCTTAAAAATGGGAAAATACAGACATTCTAATTTAGAAATTATTTAAATAGCGTATTTTTGTTGTTAAAAATATCACAGAAAAAGATCAAAATAACCAGCTGAAACAATGGCCTCTTGAGTCTAAGCATCTTAACAGATGGTTTTCATTAAACTTCTATTGCTTCTTCAAGAAGAACGGCTTTAATGTCTACTACAGTTTTATTATTATTATTATTATTTTGAGAACATACCTACAGTATTTTAGACATATAATATAAGGGCAAAACTATGCCAAAAATCTGACAGAAGCATTTCTTACAGCCTTAACGTCTATGCTTTTTTTTTCTGCTGCTGATTTAGGTCACGTTTTCATTTACTTTCTACTACTGTTGGACTTGATGAAAGATTTTGTTCAACAGGAGGCTCTTTCACCACAGTTCAGTTTCTTTTCAGTGTTTTCTCATGCTTTTCTTCAACAGCACATTTGAAGGAAAATTGTTTTAAAATATTTTGTTTCCTTGGATTTTAAAAAGCACAAGTATTTAGGATGTACAAGAAGGCATCCAGCAACCCTTATGGAAACTTGTTGACGTAGAGTTTGGTCCTGATCCCAGACAAGAAAACTCTCATGGCTTTAAATCCTTTGTAAGCATAAGAAAAAAAATATGTAATGTACTTATCTTGTATTATTTCATAGGAAATGTGTTCCAAAATGACTAAGTGATGTAAGTCAGTATCAGTACATTGTATTCCAGGACATTATACCGTTTCTTCTTCTAGAATAAATACTATACAAAAGCAAAGATACCTAGAAATATGGTAGATTTTAATATATTCAAAAGACTGGTGGAAACAAGACAGTGAGAAGAGGAGGAGAAAGAATGTAGCACACAAAGCACTCTTTGATTTCCCCTATTTTGTTGCTACAGTCAAAATAAGAACCATAATTAGGGCTTCCTAATAGAAGCTGGAATTAATTGTATATAAACTTCCACAATTTCTATTTCAGAGTCTTCTCTGCCTCTGTATAGTTTCCCATAGTTTTCAGATTCATTAGGAAACATAGTGAATGTCCTCAGCAGATTCTGTAGTCATAAGTGAGTGATGGCTATCTACATGGGCCTTTTATTGCCCTCTTGAAATCCTGATTCTTTCAAATGGCCTTCAATTTCAATGGGTCACAGAAATGGTAGATACTATATTTTTAGTAAATCTCTCTGTTAATAGGGAACAAATAAACAGAATGAGTTTCTAAAAAGATGAGACAATAGACTAAAATATTTAAATGAAGAGAGTGTAATAGTTCCACAGAGACCACAAAATTTAGTCCCAAGAAAATTATTTACCTAATAATCTTTTTCCCTAATGATCTTACCTTATCTAGTCTAACTGCAAGCAAGTATAATGATCTCACCAAATATCTACCTGCAAAAATCATGGTTACTACTAGCATTACCTTTTTTGGGAATAGTTGATGACACTCATGTGAGAGGAGCTCAAATTGAATTTCATTGGCATCTATTATTCTGGTTCTCTTAGCCTCAGGATTATGCGGTCAAGAATAGAAAAAAAATGTGCCAACAGCATGCAGACATATTTTCATGAGCCACAGTCTGGAGGGAAGTATTTGCTGGAGGGGTCAGGTTCTCGGGATCTCTAGAGGTGGTTATAAAACTTATCATCATCATTACCACACTTTTGTTTTCTTACGCATTTACATTTTCCTCTGTGTCCTTCTAACTTTCTGTCTCTTCCCCTCACAGTCAAAGGAAATGGGACTGGTCTCAGCCATGGCTTAGTTAAGTTACTGAGCAGTTTTATTTCTCCTTTGTGTTTCTCCACAGAAACTACTCAGAACAACCTTCCTGCTCTCCATTGCAGTGTCTATCACCAGAGGGATTAAGATAAGTACTTAAGACAGAATTCGATATTGCTGTCCTTCAAACCCTTTGGTTTATGGGTAGAGGAGGCTACGTTTGGAAACTGCAGCCTCCAAAACACATGGATATATCATGGGTGTGTACTGAATAGCAAAAATAAATTGTGTAGCTTTAGTGTGAAAAATCTAGGAACAGATGCAAACTTACAGCTCTATATGAAAATAAAAGTGCTGGAGCAGGTGACAGAAGGAATTCTTTGTTTTTATGGTAGATATATATCTGAATTAATTGAATGGGAACATGGCACTAAATGATGACATAATTTCACAGTAATTCTCTCTTACTCTCCAAAATATGGACAAGTACAACAGTCAGGAGAAAAGAAAAAATACAAAAGAAAACAATAAATCTAGCCTGGTACCGATAGGCTACTTACAAGAGAGAGATAAAGGCCCCACAATACAACATCAAAACTACTAATTAGAATCACTCAGCTCCACATGGGAGTTTCTAAAAAATTTGGGGAGAGAATGCATAATGTTAAGCATAAAGACAAAGTAGCCAAAGGGTATCTTAAAAACCTATGGAAAATCAATGCATTAGAAAAAACAATAGAGTGTTTGTTCTTTTGGGGACAATGCAACTTATGGAACTTGTGGAAACTGTCAAGTCTAATGGAATTTTTAAAGATTAAACCATAGCAATAATACAAAAGCAAACCCAAAATCAAAACTAATTTAAGAGTCTGGAAGCCATAGAACTAAAATAGAAAATTAGATTCTTAGTAATAGCTAGAAATAAAATAGTAAGTAGCTTGGAAACTGTCACTAGCCCTGTAACAGTAAAGATTACTTTATTTAGCCATGCAGATGGTAGACTTTTCCATTAGCTTCACTATTTGTGGAGCTGTGGGATCAAGCACTGATTTTCATTATCCAAAAGCCCAGACAATTAATGGGACAAAAATTAGGAAAGTGATACTGAGTGGAAGAGGAGAAAAAAAGTTTGATTAAAGAAACAAAAAACCAAAGAGGTCTGGGACTGAGACTCTGACAAGATTGGTTTTATGCCTACATTGTGTTTCCAAACTTTAATGTACTTGGACATCTAGGAAGACTCCTAGTATCTTCTGAGATATTTATTTATTTTTTTATTTGCGTTTTTTTATGTACAACGGGTCAACTGTAGTCAAACCTGGTCTAGTCCCTTTCCATGGCAGGGGGTTGAGAATGGGTAATTGGAATGGCCCTTCCAATCCACACCATTCTGTGGTTCTATGCCTACAATTCTATGACACTATGATTTTATGAAACAGACTATATATGTTATCTCAGTGACCAAGTAATTATATTTCTGTCCTGGAAAGCCTTCTGTATCCCATCATATGCAGGTGTCATTCTTTTCATTTGCTGCTATCACCTGGAAGCTAATATTGCATCATATTTCTCTACAATTTTCTGAAATTAAAAGCTTGGTTTTACAAACAGCAAATGACAAGAATTAGTTGCACATAGAACCATTTTCATGTATCAATGTATACCTGAATTCTGGCATTTTCTGATACCTTTATAAAACTGATTAATGTAGGAGAAAGTCAGATTTGAAGTTACTTTATCTTGGAGAATTATAATCTTAATTTTCTATACCAAAGTTGTTTTTCTACATGCAGTGGTTTTGCTTTCTGTTTGCTGATAATGAAAGCTCATGTTTTTCAACATCAGGTGACAAGAAGTAGTGTTTAGAAAGATCAGTTTTCATTTAATCAGCAACACCAAATATGTAGAATGCATAATATGTTTGCTCATAGTCTGAGAAGAGACATGCAAAAAATTCAGTTTTTTTCTCAGTACAAATGGAGGTTTCCAGCTCTGAGGTCCCAGGAACAATCTAGAGGCATGGTTTAATTGCTCAGAAAGATATTTGCCTGACTTACCATTTTTTCCCTTCAATAAAAACAACTTTTTGAATTTGTGCCATGAAAGTTAGAGTGAATTCAATGTCCAGTTTTGTTCTAGATATATATTTGAAGCTTGTGTTAGATTATGTTCAGCAAAAACAAGGACACCAGGAATAGCTTAAAATCCACTGAGAACATGAATATTTTCCCCAGGCACATCCCCAAATACAATACTTCTGGTAGGTCTTAGTAAGTGATTGTGAAAGGCATCTGGACCAGATAGGCATATGAAGGAAAACTGGATCTAACTATTCAATCTAGAGGAAGAAATAGGATCTTTACCTTTGAGTTTGTAGGGAAATTTGCCTACCTGGACATTATGGGAAGAGAATATGGGAACAGGAAATAAAACAAAGAAATAGTCATTAAAGTAAAAAAAGAGAGAAATTGTGGTAATGGCTGAGGCAAGAAGACGTAATACTACAAGTGTCAAATAACTGCAAGTTGAGTAAACCACACTGGAACAACAGAATTTGCTCCAAAACCAGGTATGTACAGTGGCAAAATATACTTAGTGAGAAATCTGCTCATGCAGCATTAGGTTTGCATGCAGGTAGTCCTGTATATTCCCTAGGGAAAGGACTGGAAAGTCCTTCAGTATTATACCTGAAAATTTTGTCAGAAGACTAGGCCCTTGGTTTCATTATAGCACAGCAAAAACAGGAGAGTGATCATTTGTAATCGGAATACAAGGTGAGTCAGGGATCAGAGGGAAGGAAGTATGTCAGTCTTCATTAGTTCTGCCAGGATTATCCTAGTAATGATTACAGTTTAGCACAATTGAATTGGAGACCTTATTGTGAAAAAGATACATTTCTTTAGGATATACTGATAAGCATCCTCACAAAAGACTACTATAGCCCCATCTGTAAGGAACCTTTCATTAAAAATTACTTTGGTTCCCATTTCTCATGAATAAATAGTCAATTCTAAGTGCAATGCTGAAGATATTCTTACCTACCATGGTAGCTGTCTTCAGAGAGTAGCTCTCTTTGAGTCACATGGGACCCAATGAAATTAAGGAGATAAATGTTCAAAACCAAAATAACAAAATTTAAATGAAAACAGAATCTTTGCACTACATAGGGAAATTAAATGAAAACTAAGCATTACAGGTCTTCCTTTCTGAGAAACTTCTCCTAAAAGTCCATGTAATCCTCTCAGTTGAAAGCTCTGGGTCAGAATCCCCACTTACAACTCCCTAATAGAGTAGAAGGTAGGACAAAGGCATTAGCTCTTTTGATGAGTTTTGCAAGGCTAATTCTGCTTATTTTTATTCCCCACAAAATGGTTTGCAGACATGCCCTTCCCATGCTGACCATTTTTTCAAGCTGACCATTTTACAAAGTGACTATTTTTGTCATACCTACTAAATTACAATACGAAGCTGAGTAGTAGACTTTATTGCCATCACAAACTGTCTTGAAAACAGGAGCATAAGACCCAGGAGATTGTTCTTAGTCTATAAATAATTTAAATAAATAAAATAATCCAAGATAAATTTATCTTTGCATGTTAGACTATGATTATATTCCTTTTTGTTTGATTAGAATCAATGACTACAGTCTGCATTCCCGTTTTTTTGTGAGGTAGCAAGCAATCATTGGCATAGGAACAGTATTTTCCCATAAAACATGAGAAAAAAAGTTTATATATATATATTTTGTTGTTCTGATTATGTGTTTTCATAAAACGAATGTTTGATAGCAAGTTGGTAAACAAAAAAATTGTCAGTGCACAAAGAATTGAGAACAAATGAAGTGATATCTTGCTTTCTCCTTGTAATCTCATTGATCAAAAACAACTTGTGTGTTTGGCTTATTTATCAGTTTGGAACCCCCCTAGCACTTCTAGAGTCTCACCAAGGGATACTGTTGACCAAAACTCAAGCCAAAAAAACATTTCTCCTTTCTGAAGCCAGATTTTAGTTTGCAAGCCAAAAGTCAATTCTGAGTTTTAGTGTGTTTATCCAAGTATAACAAAAACCCCTCATCATGAAACACTCAACCAGCCCCAAGAGCAGACAATTACTTGGAACTAGTCACTGACTGACATGTTACAGATGTCATGGAAAAGAACACTAATACAATTTTTCTTGAGCAGTCATGGCATTGGACAGTCTTTGCTAGCATCTTTGTCACTGACACTCTAGTTATCTCCTGTGATACTTCAGGACATTGCTATGCTAAGTCTTGGAAAGGACTGCTAGGTAGTGTTAGTATTAGTAGCACCTACCACTATGATAACAGTGGTTTACCAGTCTCGTATAGGCAGGAAATTTTTTCTTTTCCTGAGCTATTTATAGGCAGTCTGGATCAGGAAGTGGTCAAGAGAATAATGAAATCCTCAATCATTATGTATTTTAGTGATTTCTAGTTGGTGTTTATAGATAATATGGATTCTGTATACTACACTCACCAGTGCTGTATGAAATGCAAGATCCAGAGAAAGGCATGATAAAAAGCACAGTCCATAACAACCTTAACTTCATCGCTAGTTACAGAAAGTATGAATATTTTAAGCTGTACAGAGGATTAGGTGTTCATATAGATGCTATAATTTCCCAGAGCAGTAAGTTTATTCACATTTTATCTGTTCAAGTAGAAGTATTTTACTCAGCTGAATAAATTATTTAGGTATTTAATTTAAAATAAAATTTGTATATTTAGTTAAGTAGGAATTGGAAAAGTTCTAAAATAAATATGTCTAGTAACCTTCTGGAGTGAGGAAGTCTATCTGTCACTTAATTTCACTGGGATTTCACCCATAGTATATGTCATACATGGAGATAAATTGCACTAAAGATCAACAACAGAATGCTGTAAACATCCTCAGAAAGGCTGAGGATATATCATGGTTAATAATTTAAGTAAGGTCTGTAATTCAGTAGTGAGGAGGTTATTGCACTTATAATGTACCACTAACAAGTGGTGTCTGTGTCTAAAATTAAAGTGAATGTTAATGGTCATAACTGTACCTGAAAATATGTTACATTAAGTTCCAGCTTATCCAACCCCTATTATTCAATAAGATACAGTACATGCAGAGAGGAACCAGATTTAATAGACACTGTTGGGCCTAGCAGTTCAGGCTTGGCATCAGAAATGCTAGAAAAGCCCAGCAGAAAAAGAAGTCACAGCAACAGCAACTGCTTAAAAGGTATCAGATTAATAGATTAATAGATTAATGCAATCTATGTTTATTGAATCCTGATGCAGCCTGATAAGCAGAAGAAGGTGACCCAGCTGGACATTAACAAGGGCAAATTTTAATTTTGTTTTTGTTAGAGTACAACCAAAGTACATTACTGCTGCCGTGTCTATGCAAAAAATATGTCTGTGCTAGTGTTGGCTGGGGTAGAGTTAATTTTCTTCATGGTATCTGGTATGGAGATTGTGTCAGTTTTGTACTGAACACAGGGTTGATAATTGAGAGATGTTTTTGTTATTGCTGAGCAGGGCTCACACAGATCCAAGGCATTTTCTGCTTTTCTGTCTTTTTAGTACTGCCATTCTGGCAAGGACATTGGGGATGCATGGGAGGTTATGAGGAGCCAGGACAGGTCACCCCAGCTGAATATATCAAAGGGATATTCCAGACCACATGGCATCATGCTCTGTTTATAAAATGGGGAGAAGAAGGGGAAAGAAGGGGGACGTTTGGAGTGATGGTGTTTGTCTTCCCAAATGACTTGCATGTGATGTGGCCCTGCTCTCCCAGGGAAGGCTGAACACCTGTCTGCCCATGGGAAGTGGTGATTAATTCCTTGGTTTGCTTTGCTTGTGTGCATGGCTTTTGCTTTCCCCATCAAACTTTCTTTATCTCAAAATCTTCCTTTTACCCTTCCAATTCTCCCCCTGGTCCAGCTTATAGGGTAGTGAGTAAGTGGCTGTGAGGGGCTTGCTTGCTGGATGGGGATAAACCACGACAATGTTAATTTTCTTTATACAGTTTGTTTGGTGCTGTTTTGGATTTGTAATGAAAACAGTCTTGGTAACAGTCAGATGCTTTAGTTATTGATGAACAGTGCTTATTCAGCATAAAGGCCTTTTTTGCTCCTCATACTGCCCTGCCAGAAAGTAGGCTGGGGTGCACAAGAGTTTGCAGGGGTACTCACTCAGTTGGGAAAACTAACTCCAACTGACCAAAGGGATGTCCCACACTGCAAACAGGTTAAACCATGAAACAAGACCAGGAAAGATGCAAGCACCTGCAGGTATCTCTAAATATACAGTTTTTAGGGATATGCCAGTAAGAGAGCCCTGTTCAAGATTGCTGTACCTCCAGGAAAAATATTAGCACTAGAAAAAAATGTACCATGTTTAACATGGCAGGTAATTTCTCCATGTTTTTTCTCTACAGTTGATGAAAGTGTTCCTTTAGTGTTCCTTTTCTGCTCACTACTGACATCCCTTGAATAACATTCAATGGCACTACATTAAAAAAAAAAAAAAAAAAAAAGATGATAACATAATTCCAGTTACAAGTCATTTTTATAGTGAGACTGAGACTTTTTGGAAGAAACATCCAATGCTTGTGCTGGGAGAATGGCTGGACATGAAATTCACACAAACTCATTAACAGCATCAGTAGAAGTGAAAGAAAGACCCTACTATCTTCAGTAACTGAATTTTAATAACAGTTATTTTTAAGCAGGCACTCAAGTGTAAGACAATCACAAAACAAAAGACATAGTGATATAAAAGATCACAGTGAGAGAAATCTGAAAGACAAGTTTACTGTGGCTTTGTTTTGGGGGCAGTAATAGTCATGCTATCTATGGACATTTCATATCTCAAAAAAACCTGATGTTATATCCACTGATTCTAACAATATACAAATATATCCCGCAAAAAATTGAAGAGCTTACACTACTTATTATTAATATATTAGTACTGTTCTCGTACATCAAATAAATGCTTTGTATGAGCTGTGAACAGCTACAGCTTTATAATTACTGCTTAGCCTACATTTTAATAGTTGAAATTACATTGAAATACATTTTCAACCACATCTGATATATTTTAAAAGCTATTTGAAATATTCTATATAGATTTAGCAGAACAATTACATTTATTTATTCAATTTTACAAATTTATTCAGGAATTCATCCCTAGAGGTCTGAAAATTGTAACTAATTTGCTAACATTTCCAAGCTCTCATGCATATATTTTGGATGAGAATAATTTCATTGAAGTTTAACAGCTTGATTCTTCCTACAAAGTATTCTTCATTATAAACCAATTAATTTGAGATGGTACAGAGCAAGTAAAATTGATCCCAAATAAAAAATAATTCTAATACCCTTTTCAATCCACTCTTTAGCCACAGACTCTTTTCTTTTTTTTTTCTTTTTTTTCTTTTTTTTTTTTCCAAGTTTTTTTGGGTTTTTTGGTGTTTTTTTGGCTTCTTTTTTTTTTGTAGAGTACCTATGACTGACAGTGGTTCTTTAGAATTTCCTCTAGAGATTCAGCCTGGAGACAAGATCACCAGAAGGATGATAATGCCTTTTGGGAAAACTAAACCAGTAGACATTGGTATTTCCTTGAACAGTCATCCTCTTAATGTTGATAGCAATTTAAATCAAGTAAGTATCATAGCATTTGGCCCCATATATCTTACTAGTTTCCTTTATTTTTTTAATAGAAACAGAGACTGAGACTGCTAGCTGGGGATTCACACATCTTGCATACACTGCATTTCTATACAGGTATAGGATTTTCAGGGAATATTGATGGGTTCTTTACGCTATCCAGTTAAGATAATATTCCCTTGGCCAACCATGAGGAAAAGGTAAGTAATCCAAAAAGATTCCAAAAGGGACAAGCTGGCAATAGGAATGATCTAATAGAAGAGTTCATTGTGGTGGCTCAGGCAGTTGTTTTCTAAACCAACACCCTTTTTCAGCTTGGACACTAGCAGTAATGGATATCTTCAAAGTTGACTGTTAGCATCTAAAGCTGTGTGGGCTAAAGTACAGCTTACGAGGTTTGTCAAAGCCAAGGTCAGCAGACGCTCCCAAAAAAACTAAATGAAGTTTTGAGTTTGGTTCCCAGTAGATTTACAAGGTTAGAAAGGGAGTTTTGTATTGCCTTTTTTTTTTTTTTTTTCCCCTTAGAAGCTAATGAACTCTTCAAAGACAAAAATCTGTTTATTCCCATTGGCAACCAATAACCCAAATGAAATAGATATAGTGTGTTCCACAGGGATTTATACCATTTGCTCTAGCATTTGTATTACTGGCTTGTACAAAGGAAAGAAATAGTAGTTTGAGCTCATAATATGTTGGGCAAAATATCAAGAAGATTAGGCCACATGGTAAAGCAAGGTCTGATGAAAAACATACACTTACTGCAGAGAAATTTTTATGCCAAAATCTAAGAAATCCTACTGCAAAACAGTGTCTGCCTTGTATCATGGTCTTTTACCCCCTCTCCCTCCATAAGATTTTCTTAGGAGAAAACTGGGCCTTAGCAAAAAGGATCTCAATAGCAGATTATTTCAAAAAGATTAGGATAATTAATGTAGCCATGGAGAAAAGAAAAGATAGAAACTGAGAAAATTGAAACCTTTTTTTTATTAGCAAAAATACTAATCTTTTCCTGTTCCACAAAGTGATGGCTGTCACAAATACTACAGATGTTGAAACTACAGATGTCAAAGGAGACCATCAAGTGCACTTTAAGATGTTTATGATATTTATTATTATGACCTCATTTGAGATTCAGTCTAATATTAATTATGCACTGCAGCTGGTAGTCCACCATTTCCATAGGGAATAAGGAAAATGCTTCCAATACATCACATCCATAAAAAACAAGGTACATTTTAGACAAACTGTTCCTTCACACATTTCAAGGCTGCAGCCTTTCTCTCCACTGCTCAGCAAGGAGTTATAATCCAAAACACAGCTGCTCTCTACAAGGATGAACAGCCCCACATCTGACTCCTTCTGACTAGCCAGAACAATATTTATGGCACCCCTTTTTTCACACTTGTCACCCCATGAAGCATGTTGCCAAGACTGAATAGATGTCAGAACACAGCCTTTACTTTCAACCTTTGCTAAGCTGAGCTCAGTACTTCTGTGCTGCTGAACTCACCTTCACAAGTGCTGCTTCATCCAATGCACTCTTTTCTTCTCAACTACATTTTGGCACATTGGGTAATAGTCTGTTTCCTACTGACACAGAAGCAGCATACTGGGGACAGTTAAGTCTGTCAAATCTGTATGGTTTGAACATTTACTTTGATTCTTATTAGTTCAGATCCTTCAGCTCTGAAAGAAGCATTTGGTTATGATTCTTTCACTGGCTTGTGTTCCATTTTTGTTGTACCAAGATGTAGATAGAAGTGCCAGAACTATGTTGATGGCAGCCCTTTTTTCACAGTTGGTTGCGTCTCATAAAAGAGCCACACAGAAGGGAAAAAACTGAGAAGACAACTGTTAAGAGGGAAGTAAAATAACATTTCTTAATAAAGAAGTTCCCATTCTGGGAATAGTCATGTCTCAGGAGGAAAAAACATGAGGACATTTCCCCAGCTGTCAGGGAAGATGAACACAAACCAAGAAAAAACTATTTTAGTTTCTTATATTACAAGAAAGGGCATATCAAAACCCTGTAGTAGCACAATGGGATTTTAAAAAGCATATTTTTATGAGGCACAACACTGCTGTTAGTTGCAGGAAAGCTACAAGGTGAGAAACCACATTTTCCAGCAGTTTATGGGGATTATTATGGACACAGCTCTATTAGTGATTCTGTGCTGATTTAGTAGAGTTTCGAGCTCTGCTAAGTACAAATAATATGACATATTACATGTACCTAAGGTAGGTACTCTTTTTGAAAGCAAAGTGCTCCATAAAATGTATCAGATACTTTTAATGTATCAGATATATGATGTCTCAGTGACTTGGATCTATAGATTCCCCCTCAGGCACAGACATCACTTTTGCTAAAGGTGTTTATGGGATCTCTTTGATTTAGTAGGGGTGCTAGTTCTAGTGTTAACACTTTAGGTATTCTTGCACAAATTAGCGGGTTCATAACACCACTTCTCTTCATTTTTGCAGGATGCTAGGATGAACCTTGCCTCAGTTTGTGTCCACCAAATTTTCAGGCCTGCATTATAGGCTATTACTATTGTTTTTCACTTCTAGATATAAAGCACATTTTTTCTGAATGGGAAAATACTTCCGATACTGTACTACATTGATTATTCTGTTTGTCATAGTTTATGCAATTCCCTTTTTTCTCTAGCATCAGTTTTAAATATTACAGGCTCACTGCATCCAGGTTTCTATTATATGTGACAGCTTAGTTCTTGGCAGATGCCAAAATATAATTTGATTAAGTATAAATGATACCATGTAATTTCTCTAATGATGTTATGCTACTGAGGTAGTTTTCCTTTTGGACTAGAATGAATGATTTTATATCTCACCCCAGACTTCAGTACCTGAAGTCACTGTTGTTGGTCTGTGCATTATACACTGCTGCTATGTTAGATATCTAACATCTTGAAAAATAGAGTTTCAAATCATCTGTTTTCTAGAAAACTTACATTTGGAAAAACAGGTTTTGGGGCTCTTGGGGAAGTTCTGAAGTCTGTAGCTTTATTGTAGGTGTTGACTGTCAAATTGCCTAGGGTATGGTCCCACTTATCCTCAGTCATTATACCAGTTTTTGCCTGCTTAGCTTTGAGGATTGAAAACTTTTTTTTCAGATTACAAAACATTATTATTTTGGGGGGCCAAGGAGAATGTCCCTTTATTTTTGGCACATGCAGGAAAATATGACAGCGTCTACTAAATGTTTTGCCAAATGGTATTGGTTATTCTAAAACTCTCTCTCTGCTCCTCTTTTCTGTGGCCTTATAAAGGTCCAGGACAGAACAAAATTACAGTCTGTAACTGAATTGCAGATGAAGAATCAGATTCTTCCAAAATTTTACTTGCCTTGTTTTTTCAAATACATTATTTTCCTTTACTTTAGAAGTCAATCCTAGCTCATAATGTGAGCTGGGACTGCTTTACTATTATACTATTACTTTCTGTTTCACTTACTAAACGCAATAAATGTTTTAGTCCAAGACACTCTTTAAAAATAAAACCACTGTCTGAACATCTTAGTTTGTACTGGTACCCATTTATTTGTAAGTACAGAGTGAGAGACTCCCCATAGAACCTGATTTTTCAGTTCTGCATCCTCCAGCATCACATTTGAGATGGCTCCACATCGATGATATTATCCTCCAAAGAAACCTTTTAACAGTCATGGTAATGTCTCTAAGAATAGGATGTATATGGAGTGCTGTGTCCAGTTCTGGGCTCCTCAGTACAAGAGAGACATGGAGCTCCTGAAGCAGGCCCAGCAGAAGATAATATGGATGATTTAAATACTGGAGAATCCCTCATACAAGGAAAGGCTGAGGAAGCTGGGCCTTTTCAGGCTTCAGAAGAGACAAGTGAGAGCAGACCCCAGCAACATGTATAAATATCTAAAGGGACAGTGTCACAGGATGGAGCCAGGCTCTTCTTGGTATAAGCAATAAGATAAGAGGCAATGGGCAGAAACTAAGAAGTTCCATCTGAATATTGTCCAGAAAGGTGGTATAGTCTTCCTCACTGGAGATATTCAAAAACCATCTGGACGCAATCCTGTGCCATGTGCTCTAGGATGATCCTGCTTGAGCAGGGAGGTTGGACCAGATAACGCACTGTGGTCTCTTTCAACCTGACCTGTTTGGTGATTCTTTGATTCTTTATTATCCATTAATGGCAAATCCATCTTAAAACACACAATTCTAGCAAAGTAGCTTTTTTTTGGTAATTTTGTGGGGATCTCAATTATTTCCAAAGAGGGAGAAAGAGCATTTAAACCTATTTGCAATCTCACTTTTCCCCGGTTTCCAGCATTATGTTTAATGGTAGCTAAAAAGCAATGAAACTCAGATTTAATGAGTTTAATTACAAATTATTACATAGCAGATACCATAATGTCTGTATGAAAACACAGTAATTAATCTTGTTCTTACCTGGGGCTCTGGCTTTTCATGTATAAAATATTCAATTTAGAAATACACAACTGAACAACCTGAGCAACCTAAACTCTGCTAAAATTGTGGCAATGTTTTCATAGGTTTTAGCTAGCAAATAATTTTGGTCTTTTGCACTCTCAACCAATACAATCCACGCCACTTTAGTGTGGCATCATTCCTAAAATAATATACCATGATTCAGGACAAGGCTTATTAGCTGATATTCAAGTTGCAGTTAAATGGCTCTTGTTGGCTTAGGCTCTCAGAAGAGCATGTTCATGCCTGTTGTAGCATATAATTTGGTAAGACCTCAGCAAGTAAACATTTTAATTAATAATCCCAGTATAATTACTGTGTGTAGTGTATCTTTGCAATTGCAATTGTTGTCTCTGGAGCTCCTGTTACTGCCTCTGAGATTGGCTTCCTGGGGGATCCAAGCTGAAGTGGTCCAATCAGTTTAATCCTGCACTGAAGGAATGTGTATAACATTGGTTATATTACGGTAGGTGGAAAGCCTACAGACAAAGCTCAGCAACTGCTCAAACAGTAATCAATACATCCTCATTAAGCTAGTGGTTCTTAAGCCTTCCCAAGCTGTATTGTCATCACATTCATAAGTTTCTTTCAAACTCTTTTTTCAGGTCTATCAGAAAATCTTATGCTTCTGTTCATCAATTTTCAATTTTATCTCGTTTTTCTGTCTTCAGTGTTATAAAAAATCAATCTTTGTTTTGGTCTGTTTGGCTTTGCCTTTTCACATGACACAATTTTATCTAGAAATTGTGGTAGTCTATACCAAAAAGGAGTGAAAAAAGAGCATTTTTCTGTATCAGATTTTTATATGGAAAAAGACTGCCCTGTTTCCCCGTTAGTAATTCTAAAATTATGAAATGGTAATTATAGATTGAATTCACCTGCATCCATAGAACCTTATCCTTTTTTACTCTAACAGATGAGCTTAAATGATGAAAAGTATGGTTACCCAGGTCTCTGCATTGGCATTTGGTGGAAATGTATACAGAAATTATGTAACAACCTCCAGAAAAATTATGAATATATAATACTTTATTTTTTTCCTTTTTTAAAGATACATCAAGCCCAGTTTTCTGACTTCTAGTTGGAATAAAAAAAGAAGTAGTAATTATGCAGCTACTGACATTATGCCAAATGTTGATTTGAATACAAGAAGTTGTGGTGACCTAGCCATTATATTGAAAGAAAACACAAAGTTGTTTATCTGTCAACCTAACCAGAGTTGAAGATTGTCCACCAGATAGGTACTCAGTACTCATATTCTAATTATAAAGTATGTTTCCAGGAATCTATTCCTCGATACATTTATCACACTCATCTGTCGTTTGTTCCATCTCTGAAATATTCCAGACTTGACCTTGTCCCTGTTTTCTGTTTCTGTTTCTCTCTACTACTCTTCTACTGGCAGCTTTCATGTGCCATGTAATGTTTTGTACCTCATTGAAATGTCAGGGTGTTTCATAAGTACAGTTTTCTGGACTGTAGCATCGTATTACTTTAAATTAGATCTTACAGATCTGTTCTTCAAGTTTAAACAAAAACAAACAAACAAACAAAAAAAAGAATTCTTTCAATTATCCTGGTAAAAGGAAGGATTCTCCTGCAGTACAATTACTTCCTACTTCTGTTTGAAAGTCAACACATCAAAGAAAGAAAGAAAACAGAGCTCATATGCTATAGATTAGCCAGGACATGACAGGGATGAGAATTAATTTGAAAAAAAATCTATACTTGAATTTTAGTATTTTTTTAATATAGTATCAAAGGAAACTTCCCAATATACATTTGCCTAAAAGTGGGTGCTAGGATAAATTTAAGGCTTCCCTTATGAGGAGCAGTATGAGGTAGTTTTGACTGTCATATATCTGGTTTTTTTGTCAGAAAATGCAACATCTCCATAGCCTTCCAAATGTTTGATACAATTATGAACAAAGAAATTGTGTTTACTCAGCTTGGAAGGGACTTAGGCACAAAGTCCACTGTACTAGAAAAATCTAATGTGGGTTTTCTTTGATTTCTTTATTTATTTTTTTTTTGCCTTCTATAAAGAATTTTTCACAATTTTTATAATGCTTCATGCCAGAGACTTTTCATCAATTTTGTTTCATATCTTGATTTAAAGATTTTTAAAAATCATTTAAAAAATCAAGTATTATTTTTGCTTAAATTTTGGTTAAGAAGAATGGTTTATAAAATTAAAACCTTTCAAATTCTTCATGTAGCTATAGATTTTATTTTTTTACATATGTGTATTTAATGTACACACCCTTTTTAATTTAGGAGATTAAAAAGAACAGATATTCTGGACTGTTTTGGAGGACTCATGTAAACAAAAGCTGCACTGAAATTGCATGTCAGTTTAAGTCATCCAGTATAAACCGAAAAAGACTTTTAAGTCATCTAGTGTTAAACAAAAAAAACTAGAGAATTACACGACATTATCTTCTTGTTTTATTCTGCAGTCCTGTATGGCAAATTCTGAGATTCAGTTCTGTATAAAGCATTATCATACATGGATTTACACAAAATCCAACAACTTATCTTTAAATAAAGAGAGAAATTTAAATGTGAGATTTAAATTTGCTTTGTCACAGAGATACCACAAAGACCAGGAATTTCATTTGGCTCAAATGAGACATTAGTAATTTGCTCAAATGATAGTGCAGACATGGAGAAGGTATCAAGAGGAAAGTTAGGTGAAGCTAGCCAATAATATAGTGAATTTGAATAATTTATCAACATTTTGAAAAACACCATTTTGAAGTTGATTAGGAGATCAATTTAAGTAGAAAGCTAGGGTAGAATCTGATGTAGCAATATTTACTGGATAGGAGGGACTCTATGGCTATGATACTTCAGTCTTGCTGAAGCTGAGATAAGGATTTATAAGGACTGTGAAGACAGAATAGCAATAGTTCAGGTAAGAAGTGATTAATGACTGATTGAGGATTTCAGCAAAATAAAGGTCATCATAAGACAATGCAGACAATATTCCAGAGGAGAAAAACTTGGAGTTAAAAGAGAGGATTAAAGAAAAATGGAAACAAGTTTCTTGAGACCAAAATTAGGCACAAGGCTTTAATATGAAAACTAAGAAGACTAAATGGTCAGGTATCTTTGGACTATGTTGTTTAAGCAGGACAGTTTGAAATAAGGTCTTTATGGAATGCTCAGGTTTCTCCTGTGACAGAAGAACTTGCTTTTACAGTCCTACCTCATGGCAAATGCTCATTAAGTTTTCCTTAACAAGCAGCATCATGTCAGATTGTTCATGCATAAAAGTTGCAACACGAGAAAATTCGTGCTTTTACACCGGTATTCTTATGAAGAGTTTGTGTTTAAAGGACATAACATGCAGCACTCTCATATTGTGAAAGACAAGATTACATGATTTGCAGAAACCCTTATCATTAACCTGAAAATCAATATTCAAAAATTTAAGGTTTGACTGCTCAATCAATTTTAGATTTTCTTTTGAAAATGCAAGCAAACATCCTAACAGCCTCATACACACCTGGGAAACAGAGTGCCAAAGAAGAAATAGCCTTAGTTAGATCGAATTCCATTTACAGAATTACCTGGACTTCTTCGAAATTGTACAAAAATGAGAGGAGTGATTTTAAAATGCTGGAAGGCTATACTTTCTCTGATGAACAAGTATATTTTATGCAGGCCTAGTTAGCCCACAGAGCAAAAACAAGACAGACAAACAAAAACCCTGTTCCCAAGTAAATAACAATCAAAACTGTGCAATCTTCACGGTTTTGTATAATGAGATAAAGATTAATAGCTAACAACTGACTTGGTGTACAGCTGATCCCTTGTTTTAGTAGGGCTTTAGAGGGAAAATTATCCAGAGGCAGACAGGTGACATTAGAAAAAAGCTAGAAAACATGTGACAAGATCTAAATACAGAATGAATGTTAACAAATCAACAAAACCAAGTGATTCAGGGGAAAAGAAAACAAAATCAACATTATATGAATAGTTGAAATAAGTAGTTGTTGTAGGACTACTTTAAAATTTTTATTTCATTTTATTAGACAGATGACCAAACCTACAATTTGATGTAGGTAAATATTCTTGCAAGTCAGTTCACATGGATTTTTTAAACAGATACTAGTACTATTAAATACTCACAGGCAGCATACCTTAATTATTCAGTCAGAATTGCATTTGATATAGATGGAAGTTTTCCTTGAATAAACTGCAATTTTCAGCATCTTAGTCAGTCAACAAACAGAAAATATGTTTGATGTTGGTACATATATGCCTGTGTACAGTCACATACAGCAGCAAGCAAGAACAGGTCTGTAAGACTGTAAGTCATTTGGGCATATAACTTATTTCCCTGTTCATATTGGCAGCATATAACCAGTAACACCCTTAACAATAAAAGGAATGGAGAGGGTAGATTATAGCTTCCCCATGTAGTTTCATTATTTTTCTCTTTAATCTACCATGTTGCATTTCATTCCAATTATCATGATTATAGTCAGAGAATAATAAGATTTCTGGACTAGTGTATCTTTCTAAAAATGAAGATAGAGAATCTAAATTTCTATTGGTGGGACCCCATGCAAGTCACACTGCCTTGGCTCAGGGTGAGCTGCTGTTGTAGGGAAGCTGGACAGAGTTGTATAAATGTGACACTTAACAGAAGACCCTAGAGCACTCAGAGTTGTAGAGCAATGTTTCAAATCCGAACTAAAAAATTTTAATTTATTTTCCCTCTCTCTTTTCTTTTTATTTAATGAAATAATTATGTGGTGAAAAAGAAACAAAATACAAAATGTAACTTGGTGGTGAATTGTAACTGCTGCTGCTGTTATTCCATCCAGCCATTTTTTGCATCATTTTTCAAAAACCAATATTAACCCTGCATATCAGTTCTTGTATAAACCATCATGTGGACTCTGACAGCATGTGGTTTATCTTTACTTGGTATCTCAATTGGCGGTATCATTCATGTTCAATGAGGTAAAATTTTTCTTTGACACTAAATCCTAAACACATACAGTACTATATATAATACTATATATACATACTATATATTTCATATTTGAAAACAAGAGAAAAAAAACCTGAAGTTATCATATTACGTTAAACCCTTTGTTTGCTGTCACATGATTGTCCTTTAATCAGATGAGTTAACCAACACTGTTCAGGGAAAGATATATCCCAGAAACCTCAGTTCAAGGCATGATATCCTACCACAGTAGGATACATAGTATGACTGCAGCATTTAGTAGCCTTTATGTAAGGATTATGCTAATGGTAGGAACAAATCAGATTAAGACATTCTTATCATTGTACATAAACCAGGCAGACCTTAAAACAAATACTCATTCATCATTTGATTCAGCATTCAGCTCCAGAGTAACTCTCACTGGGCTGTGAGTAAAGACTGCTGCAGGAGGTGTTTTCAGCATTCTCAGCAGTCCCACACCAACCATGGAGCCAGTTCCTCTGACACTGGCTGCATGTTGAAGAAATAACTGCACTCTCCCTGATTGATACCAACCAGTACAATTTCACCTGTGAGTGAATTCAGCAAGGCTGATGAGCACTGGGGTTCTTGCAGAATATGATCCCATGTCTGTTTAAAACAACATGGTTTCAATCAAAACACTTGATGACAACTCTCCAGGGAGTTTTTGCTTCAACGGGCTGACTGGCTACTTAAAGCAGAAGTTTTCAGTACAAAACGTACTATATTTTATTAATGAATAAAAACTAGAGGAACAGCCAATTTTCAAAAAGTGTGGGTGAAGCTCCCTCTCCCCTCTCCTCTCCTTTCTGCCATCCTTTCTGTGTCACTGTCATAAGTCTAGCATATGCCCAGCTGTTTTTAACGTCATGTGATAAACATGAAAACAAGTTTGGGCTCTGCCCAGTCCTTCTTGGCTCATGATCACACAAAACCTCCATGAAAGGGGAAAAAATTACTTCCAAAGATTACTGTTACCATTTTACTGAGCAAAACCATGAGCCAGGACCACAGGCCATTGAAAGGCATTGCAAAGTGAAAATTTGGGTGATTGTCTTCTGAGTGATTTTAAGTAAAACACTCATTTCCTCTGACATGGTTGCTGAGCTGAGTTTTGTTTACATAAGATTCTTTGAAATGCTCCCTGCTACCCTCTTTATTTTTTTAATCTTAGTCTAGTTTCAGCTTTGTTCATTAAAAACCCATCAGTGAACTATTATGTTTGAATTCTGACTTAAACAGGCCACTTGGGGGTACTGTGCTGTAAAGCCAAGAGAGCAAGCAACGTAAAAAGGCAGACATAATCTCATTCACAGCTTAAATTTGCAGAAGAACACCTGGAATATAAATGTGTCTGGATAAGACCACATGTTTTGTCATAAATTGCCAGCTGTTGTCCACAGAAGATAGAATGACGCTGTGAAACAAAGCTTGTTCCCTGCAGCCTCTACTTCTTTCCTTCAAATGTATGGACTGGGAAGGAGCACAGTGAAACTCACAAGAAGAAATAGATCTTTCCAGAGTTAAAAAGAGCCAATATTGATACACTATTTATTTATGGCCTTATTAAGGCTACACCACTTTAAGTGTTTATGGAAGGCTGCAACCTGGCTCAATTACCTGTATTTTTCCATGGTTTCCTGGTAGAAGGCATACCTTGCCTAACCATTAATTCAATTAAGAATCAAGAGTTGTGCTATTTAAGCATATAAATGTGACAAATGTCTGCTGAGCTGCAACTTGTGGAATATTGTCAGGAAAAAAAAAAATTAGGTAAAAATTTCACTTCAAAACTTGCCTAAAACATAACAGATAGCAACCAGGAATGTTAGAACAGTGATAAATTTTGGTATGTTGCTTTGATTAATTGAAGAAATACAGAAATAGCAAAATTTCCCATTATTTCACAGATTTATTCTGGTCTTCATTCAAATGTAGCAATTTTATACCATAAATAGATTTATAGCAAAATAGATTACTGATATTTCAGAATTACCCAATATAATTAGACTTATTAAGGTTAGCTGAAATATTGTATCAAGTCATATGCTGAATCATAAACCCCACAAAGTCTTTATAGTTTCCTGCTAGCCTTCAATAATTTTTTTTATTTTTTTTAAAATTTGTTTCTCTGATCATGCTATAGAGAAGCTAATGAGTACAAATTTCTAAAGCAACCAGATGATTTAAGAAAATAAGTTTCATTTCTAGTAGCATTTTACTTATCTGAGAGAGTGGAATGTAATGATTTCTTTAAAATGGGCATTTAACTTTGATACTTCTATGTATTTTAGACACTAGCTCCAACTATATAATGTGCTGAGTACTGTTCCTCTCAGAATCAAGCTCAGACTCCCTTGGGTTAAGGATTTAAAACTTGTTCATGTGTGGACCCTCAGCAACTGCCTAATAAAAATCATGCACTCCTTGCAGTTTTCTCTAATGTAAGAACATAAAACTGGAAGGACCCTTTTGGAATATTAAGTCTAGACCCTTTTTATTGCAAATAATCTTCTTCTGTCTTGTCCTCTGTAAGTGTGTAAACTTTCACTTAAAAATAACTTGTTCCTTTTTATCTCTGTAGGAAAATTCCTTCAAAATCCTATTCCTTGAATTCTTAGAAGTACAATTTCCAGTCTGTATTTACTAATAAAAACTTTGCATTCATTTGTTTTTCCTGCTTGTATAAATTATCCTCATCAGTTTTTCTGATGTTTAAAGTCTTAATGTCCTTAAAAGGTCAAAAGCTGGGGTTTTTAAAATCATGTTAGATGTGTGAAAAATATTATAGAAACACCTTCAGAATTAAGTTCACTTTCAAAAAGATTTTTAAAGATCAGCTATTGCAGATACTGAAGCTCTGAAAACTAGTTTAGTTTCAGCTGTGTGAACCTTACCTAATTAGAATCAACATTAGTGTGCAAGTGCAGGCAAAAAAAGATGAGAGTTTGCTGCTCAGTCACTGAATAGATCATTCATTAATCCCTGTAATCTAATAAACTCAAAAGGGCAAGGTTTTTACAATGATTTTCAATGAGTAGTGTTCTGTTTAGTTTAACAGTTATTGGTGGATTTTGTGATTTGGAGCAAATTTTTCTTCAATGAATTACTTCTTCTTAAAGAAGAACTACTGCTATTTTATTGCCTACAAATAAATGTGTACTCTGGATTCTACTCTATTTTCTCTACACACAGCCAGAATTTCTCACACAGCTCCTTTACTATGTTCATTTCATCATGAATTTTTACTTTTACTCTCAGATTATGAATACATTAAAATCTTACTTTTCTCTTTTTGCAAAAGGAGAGTTTTATCCTGTATCACCCTGAAAATATTTATTTTTTTTTTGTTTCACTCCTTGATTGCTTAGACAAATGGCTTCCAGTAGTCATGAGGGAAAAATCCCAGGTCTACAGAATATCCCAGAATGGATTGTTCTAAATCCAGGGAACACATAGATGTTTAATTGGTATTGTTGTTGTTTTGGGTTCTTTGTTTGGGGTTTATTTTTGTCCTTTTCACATGAAGGCCTCTTTTTTTTTTTTCTTCCTTCTAAAAAAAATGAACCCATCAATTCTGTCAATAATAAAGGTTATGGCTATCCCATTCAATGTCATTCAATAACCCTCCCTATCTGAATTAGATGTGTTTCAAGAATCATTACAGTAACTTCTTCATCTAGTCTCACATATCTTGGGGTAAAAGAAACAGAGCTGTTCAGGGCAAATTCATCACCAAACTTAAAAACTATTTTCAAAAAGAAGACTCAAAAAGAACTCAACAATTTCATTGATTGCATTAATATTTACAGACAGTAGATGCTGGGAAAAAAAGCCTCACAAAAGTACTGCTTATTCAGGTCATGAATCTGAGTGAATACATGACTTTGTTATGCTTCTTTGGAAATCAACTAATGCCCTTTAAAAGTAAATACAAGCAACCGACCATTCTCTTCTCCATCTGCAAAATTTTGCATATGGTACAGTATTGTTTAATATTTGTTTGACTGAAATACTTTGTAAGAAGAGAACAAGAAATGTGTGGAACACCAGGTAAGCTATACTGAAATTATTTTCTAGGTATTTTACAGGGATGGCTGAAGAAAGCAGAGTTTTCAACAGAAGCTGGTAAATCTGACTAAGGATATGTAAAATTTATGGGCCAGGGGACTGGGAAGGGTTGACATATTGGCAATTTTACAAATTACTGTACCGAGCAGTTAATGATTATGAAAATACACAAATATTTTAGAGCTTTTTCCAAGCAGAAATAAACCTTGCATCTATGCTGTGAGTCACACTTGTTCTGAAGTCATAGTTAGGAGAGTGGCCTTGTGCTGTACAGGAGGAACAGACATAAAAGTATTGGACATAAGTACAGCGTTTCAAGGGGAGTTTGTTGATGGCCTCTCTTGTTTCCACGGTCAGCAAAACTGTCTTTAACAGGAAAGCAAGAAATTATTTTGAAAGCAGACTGAGATTTGTTATTTAGAAATTGTGTCCCATAAAAAAGGTTGGTGTAGAAAGGGGAAGAGCAGGAGGAATTAAAAGTAGAGAAAGACTGAATTGTGTGAGACTTCTTGGGTATTTTTGGAAGGAAAGACAGATTTAAAAAAGTTAGAAATGGGTAAAACATATGCAAGAAATGGACAAATGCACATGCTTTAATTTTCTTTAAACTGTCATTCTGTGAACATTTTATACATATATTTATATTTATCAATATTTCACATATATATAATCATTATTTTTCCAAAAAGCAAGTTGCTATATACATACACTATATGCAAATGGTGTGAAAAAAGAAAGCAAAATATTTTGATGATTTGACATATGCTTTGTAAATAAGCAAATCTAACATTCAGGGCCAGAGCTCTGCAATAAAGTCTCCATTTGTAGCTAACATAAAGTCTTGCTCTTACTTCATACCTCACATTGCCCACTATTCAACCAAGCAGGGTGTTTGTAGGGTTGTGCTTAACTAGTATTAGAGATGGTGGAGACCTTTCGAGGTTCAAAAGATCCATCTTACAGTCCAAATGCCAACTCTCCTGAAGACTGGAAGGATTATTAGCAGCCTAAGACCGTGGTCTGAGCTGCACTTCACAATTTATTTCCTATTCCAGAGCCACACACAGTGTAAGACAGAGTTTGTCCCTCAAACTCATTTTTAGGGTGCAGGAAGGGAAGGTATTTGAGTAAACTGTGCCACGTAAGTTTGCTGTCTTCCAGATACTGTGTTTTGCAGTTGTCTATATCAGAAACAGTGCATTTCTATACAGTTTCTGGTGGCCTATACAGAATATAATGTTGATTTGTTTGCATTCGGTGTCAACATGATGTTCTGAATAGTAAATATACTTTTTCCATAACTTTACAGTGAACTTGTGCCACCTTGTCAAAAGGCAGTTACCTAGGAATTATTAGTTTATACATATATTTCATGGTCCTTTTTTGACTGTATTGCACCAGGAATACAAATAGCAGTGACCAGGGATATAAAACAAACTTTGAAAAATGCTGAGCAGAAGCAGCTACATCTGCATCTTTATTACATATAGACACTTCTCTAATTAACATCATATGTCCTTGATTGAACCCCAGCACAACTGAAGTGTTCTTAGCTGTAATGGAGAGAACATGTTAATTCATCTTTCCTTTCTCAGTTTATAGTTCTCTTTGCTCCTTCTCTTTGCCTGAGAACTGACAAAAGGTTTTTTTGTCAGTTCTCAGGCAGTTTGAAGACTTACATCTACTTATATCTATTGTTTTACTATTCCTATCTCCATTTATAGTATTTGATTCAAAACAAAGAAATGTCCAACTTCCATACCACAGAACCACCAAAAATAGATTCTTCAGAGTGTTTGGAGTAATACAGATACTTCTACAATGCTCAAGTTCCCACAGTTTAGCAGGCCATTTAAGGTAATTTTCTTCACTTATGTTACTCAAAATTTTTCAAAGGTTTGCTAAAAATTGATTTAAACATTGAAACTAAAATATGGAAAATGCATTACAGCCTTCTCCCTCCCACCCCTAAAAAGATCTGGTGATCTCTGATGTCAGATATTGCACTGCTTGATCATTAGCTAATGTAAACTGAATCTGGAGTAGGTGTATTTTGAATTAATTTGCTGGAGCATGTAACTAGGCATTTATGTAGCATTTGCCACAAAATTTTCACCTATGGCCATAGTTGCTTGTGTTCTTTCTCTCCTGGCATGGTGGTGGTGGTCTGTGATGCTGAGTTTATCATATTTGTCCGTGATGCTGAGTCTATCACCATCAGTATGGTCACCCTCCTGACTTGTCGATTTGTCTTGTTTTTCACTGGCTGATCTGGGAACAGACTTTGTTTTTAACATCAGTCACTGGTGTCAGTAAAACTTAAAGAAAATTACAAATCTGTATACCAAGATGGGTTGCAGAGGACTGTGCCACAAATACCAGAGTTTGAGGAAAATGTCACGTTAAAGAAACTTTTTTTTCCCTGAACATCACACTGTTTAAGTTCTACTTTGGCAGATCAACTAGTCAACAGAATATTTCAGCTAGGAAAATAAATGCCAGGATTATTTAAATGCATTCAGTCACAGACATTTTGTGCTGTTTCTAGTGTCTCACTGTGATTCAGAGGGCAATTTCTGTCATTCAGAGAAGGCCTTGTTGTCCTGCTAATTGTAGACAGTGCACCAACAGAAGAGTGCAGCAAGGTTTTATGGACATGGCTTTCCTTATCCATATCAGAACAACCAGTTTAATGTATTATTATGTATACTTATGTCTTCTTCTTGCCAATCCTGTTTCCTGTGTAAACACAGGAATATGTACTTCTCCATTGCATTTTGGCTGAGTCATTGTGTGATAGTGAATGCTTTACTACCATGTCTGTATATTCCAGTGTCAGTAGGTACAAGTTCCAGGCAGAGGGCTTCCCCTAGTGCAAACAGCAGGAAGATGACAGAATTTCCCTGATGCTGAATCTCTCACCACCACCATAGTTATGCTTGCTAATTGACAACTCTTTCAGGTTTACCTGTTGCACTTCTGACAGAGATAAGTTAATTTAATTTATTTGATATGCTATCCCACAGAGAACTGTAGAGGTACAAAGACTTGGTATACTGGGGCAGAGAATCAGAAGTACCATTTGGAGGTTATGGAAAGAGAAGGGTACACCTTGTTCAGCTTAGTTCCCTGAAGGAAGTAGCAATGGATTTGTTTGCCAAATGCTTCCAGAAAAATTGCAAACAAAATAAATTTTGGTTAAAAAAAGTTAACTCTTCATCTAAATAGTGAAGTTTGAGCATGAGAAATGTAATGATCTAATTTGCAGAGTAAAGCTACATGTAATTTAAATTACTGATCCCAAGGACGGAAGTTTAGTCTGAATATCAGATTAATGCTACTACTGCACAATCAAGCCTGTAGTGTAGTGCAAATTATTCCCTTAATTCATATTAATAATTAAATATTAGTGAAAGTTATTTTTATTTACACAGTGTAGAAGCTAAGTTCCTTCATGCTAAGGAACATGAAGGACAGGGATGAGAGACAGCCCGCATGGCTTTGCCAAGATCAAGTCCTGCCTGACCAACCCAGTGGCCTTGAATAACTGCACCAGTGGACAAGGGAAGCACTACAGATTGTGTCCCTCTGCTCTGCTGTGGTGAGACCTCACCTGCAGTGCTGCATCCAGCCCTAGGGTCCTCAGCACAGGAAGGACCTCTTGGGGTGAATTCAGAGGAGGGACACAGAGCTAATCAGAGAGAACTAGTCCTATGAGGAAAGGCAGAGAGAAGTTTGTCCAGCCTGGAAAATTAAAGACTTCAGGTTGTTTTTTAAACTCCAGTTTGAAAAGATGAGAACTGTGAGAAGTAATTTTGAATCTGATTGTACTAACAGCAACCACTAGTTTTCCCCATTCTTTTAATCTTTTTTGTTTATGATTAAGATAGTTTAAGATTCATGTATGACATCTGTTTTCTTTCCTTTACACTTGAAATAACATGATTGAATCTCCATGGACTTGATGTTTATATAGCCTTTTACAATTTTGAAATCTATGTAACATATATGTTATTTGTTTTAGGCATACTATTTTAGTAAAGATTATACAACAGCTATGCTGAGTGGGGACAAAGATCCTAGGAAAGTGGCAAAGCTATTAGAGATAATTCTAAATGTCAAACAGTAGGATTTAACTAGATGACAAATAAGACATTAAACAGAGCACAGTCTTTGCAGAGATCTTGACATTACTTTGTAATGGAAGGAGGATTGCAGACATGAATTGAGTTCAAAGTCTTCTAATGGATGCAGGGAAGCATGGGGGAGATTCCATAGTCAATGTCTGTGTTGTTTCTGATTTAACCCTTGAATGGCAAAAATCTGCATAAATCAAATCAAATAATTTTGAAATAATTAACTAAACGCCAATAACTAAAACATTTTCAAAAATCAGCAACCAAAATCAAAAAAAAACCAGAAACAGATACACATATAGAACTGTCTGCTCGGCTTTTTTATGATAGCTCATCCAGCTCCATTGCCTAAAATATTTATACTGGTATCTTTCCACAGTGTGATGCTCTTCATAAGCTAAATACAAACACACAGACCTCCAAACTCACAGCTTGAAACAATAATCTTTGGAAGAGGAGACTGCATGCCATTTGGATCAGAACAACCAAGAAAAAAACAAATGTTAGGAACAATACACCAACTACCTAGTGCAATTGAGTGTGAAGTTCAATTTTATTTATTGTATGGTCTCTGTATTGAATTTTTCATCCCCAGTACTTTAATTACTGTGAAACAGGCTGCACTGAGCTCAAAGTGAGATAATTATTAAAAATCCAGAATTACATCCACAATGTTTTTCACCCAGAGAAAACACAGCTGTAAAATTTCATGTCTAGGGAGCTTTTTGTGTTGAGATTTTAATACTGACTCTTCAATGATTAAAAAGAGTTATCATTTTTCATCTCCTATTTCTAGACCGACAAGTGGCTAAAGGGCAAGTATTTCTTACTATGAGAAATGAATCATCTAATTCTGCTACTGAGCTCTGTATGTAGAAGCATGGCAATATAGAGAAGCTATTCGAATTATAAATAATGACATTATCATTCTACTGACAGGAAATAAATAACACAAAAATGGTAAAAAGGAAAAAAAATAAAGCATTTGAACTTCTTTGGGAGAAAAGCAATTTCTAATTTGCTTTCTTCTCAACTCAGAACTATAAAAAGTTCTATAAAAACTATATATAGTATATATATATAGTATATATATATATAACTATATATATATAACTATATATAGTATATATCTATAAAAACTATATATATATATATATATAAACTATTCTAAACTATAAAAAGATGGAGTTGAACCAGTTTTGATTTGCTTACCCTTGAAAGCATCCTAAATGAGATTAATTAGCAGTTGCAATATGGCTGAGGAAGGAAAGGCACCCAACTTAACTGGGCTTTGCGCATTATCTTACGGATGTTATTATAGAGGATCACAGAGTGGTTGAGGCTGGATGGGGCATGTGAGGATCAACTAGTCCAACACCCCTGCTCAAAACACAGGTAACTGGAACAAATTTTTCAAGGCTGTGTCCAGACAGGCTTTAGATATCTCTAAGGGTGGAGATATTAATAAATTCTTAAATAGGTGCACATTTATATAACAGACCCCCTCCTTGTAGCATACAAGCAGAAGGTATTTAGTCTTACATGTATCTCATCTGATTCGAGAGCATGTTAAGCTGATTATGAATTGTCTTTCGCCTGTTTCCTTTTATGCACAGTAGGCCACATCACAGGGACTGCTGCTATTGAATACCTGTTTTGCAGCTGAGCAGACAGCTGCTTTCCTTTGACATATGTAATAGCTTTGTAATCTTCACTTAAAAGAAGTCATGTCTTTATGAATATAGTATAAAAGCCTTCTGATATTGACACATGCAAGCGCCAAACAAATTTCTGAACCCAGCACCTATGGATGGCAAGAAACACACATAGCTTTGAGGGTGTTTCTATTAATGGCAGTAAGCTTCCAAAATAAATAGTTACTCTAAAGAAATCCTACTACATAGCAAGTGAACTGACAGCTCATGCAGTCCTGCCTTGCCACAGAGTGCAGCGGGTAAAGTATTATTGCTAAATTCTCTGTAGGCATTAGCTGAAGTTCCATTTGGCAGCTT
The DNA here is from genome assembly GCF_001522545.3 of Parus major. Taxonomy (NCBI): domain Eukaryota; kingdom Metazoa; phylum Chordata; class Aves; order Passeriformes; family Paridae; genus Parus; species Parus major. Next base: position 42,472,528 of record NC_031799.1, read on the forward strand.
CAAGACTGAAATAATCGAATGAGACAATTAAGTGTTGGAGGGAGCTCCCAGTGAGTGTCCTCTTATGAGATTTTTGCTAAAGTCTTGCAAAGCAACCTCTCCCTGCAGATGCACTCATATAATCCATGCCAGAGATAATGAATCCACTGACACTTCAGAGAAAATGTTGCACTTCTGGAAAAGTAAAGACAATAGGAGGTATGAAATATTTTCTTATAGTCTTCACAGTGACTATTTGGGTATACCACAGGAAACCCAAGACCTTTAACTGTTCCCCTTTATCTCAACCGCCTCTTTCTTGCTTGGAGTCAGGAGAATTATAACATATACATAGCTCTGGACTGCTGGGCTGCAAGGGCAAAATGGAAATGTGACATCCATTGAAATTAAGTACAAATCACCCACACAAGGAATTGCTCTTCTGAGTCATATGAAGAAGAAAACAATGTTATGATCTTTATTCCCATCTGTTTCTTAGTCCTATTTTGTGTAGGTTGGTGCACTGCTGTCAGCAACTTTCCACTCCAAGAAATGGAAGAGTGATGACTTCTTCCATCTTCTTCCCTGAGTACTTTCAGGCTAAAACCTGTATGCATACTTTTAAATTTAGGCCAGAATAGGGAAAGAAAAACAAAAAGCCAGGAAAACAAGATTTCCTCCATAAAAATAAAAAGTGGCAGGAGACATTCGCTATGTTTACTTTATTCAGGAAAAAAGTAAAGAAGGAAGGAACTCTTCATCTTCTTTCTAAATTTTACACCTGAATACCTTGTGGTAGTAATAAATATTTTTTTTTTTCTTGACATTATAAACAATAATTCAAAATAAGAAAATAAAGTTTGTAAAAATCTGCAACTTCAAATTAGAGTCTCTGTACCCTATTAAACAGAAAACTGGACTTCACATCTTTAGAACTCTTTATTACCCATGGTATTATCTACATCTTTTTGCAAAAGAAAAATCTCTTACAAGACAAGTGATTGACAATTACTACATGGGTAACAGGTGGTGTCAAAGGTCAAGTCATCACAGTGACTTCTGAGTTGGCCATTAAATTTAACAAAACTTAAAAAGAGGGAGTGGATGGGTGGACCTTAAAGCTCTTAATATTATGAAACTGAGTGTTGTAGTATGGACCTCAGTGGAAGGAATTTCGAAGGTGTTAAATAATCATGATAATCATCACCACCATTATCATTTTGTGTGCTAAGTATTAAACAGCATTATGTTTCTGGTTTGAGATTTTATTGAATACTTGTTAGAGTTTACGTTTGCTATCCTAAACATTCTTTAATGATAATTTAAGCGCTGTTATTAATTTCATTAGACATTGTCATAATTGTGAGGTGGTAATTTTATTTAGTTGAACAATAAATATAATTATGAATGAAAATTCCTTACATCTGAGAAAGAAAGAAGTGTCTAAACTCCATAATATCTTCAGAGGTAAAAGGTCTTCTTAGCAAAAACCTTTAAGCTTGACCTAGCTGGTTTGCATTGTGCCAAAGAAAACCAAATCACCTCATGCTGAGTTAGACCAGAACATTTCAGATGTTCAAGCTTCACAGAATGTGTAATGATACCGTATTACTATTACTCATTGTGACCACTTATTAAATTCCTCCCTCTTCACCAAACTTCATCAGGCCACCTTACTTATTTCAGGTAGGTGTCTGGTCATCAAATACATGCATATAAAGCCCAAAACACTGAAATCTGGAGAAAACTAATTAAGAAAAATAAATCATTTTCATGGTGGGAAATCTTCAAATTATACAGATATATTACTGATGTTTAATACACAGATACAGGCTTACATAGAAGTGTCCAGTTTATCCATCTCCTGAACTGGACAAAAAAAATCTCCACCTCCATTTCTATAATTTAAAAGAGGTCAGAGTTTGTCACACCTGAAGTTTTAAATATCCCTGTCAAATGCCAGACAGAAACCAATGACACTTGAGAAATCTAGAGTTATTCATGTACTGTCATCACTTGGAAAGATTTTCTCTGATCATGAAGTTTTGATTAAAACATTTTATACTTTTATACTAAAAATATTTATATTTATAGCCCAAAGGTTCATTTTACCTGTTGAAATGAAATACCTAATTAAATATTTAGAAAATAAACTATAATTGTTATTTTATTACAAGGAACACACTGGGAGTTAAAAGTCTTCTGTTGTTTGACTATAGAATCAGGCTCTCAGAGGTCAACTGGATTTACACCTGTAACTAAACAAATCCTGAAACAAAAATTCTTGTGTGTACAAAGTAGTAAGGATTTGAAGAATAGATAGTGGAAAGAATGAATAATAATATAGAAGCTAAAAAAGTGAGAGACAGTAAAATTCACAGATCTTTTCCTCTCAAGTTCACAAAATATAAATATGATTCAAATATTCATTTCAAAATCAATTTTGTGCTGAAAAATATATATACAAATGATCCAAATGGCTTTTGTATGAGGAAACACTTCCAGTAATTAACATTGGTACTGTTGGCCTGATGTTTTGTGTACCAGTTTTAATTAAAAATCCATTTTCCATGGACAGGAGCCCTGAAAACAATGATTTGCCATGGAAATATTGACACAATGCAAAAGACAAATAGACCAGTTCTGCCTCTAGACACAAGTGATTCATTCTGCAGTGAATCACTGTTCCACACAGGCAACTTGATTTCCTGGCTCTATCACTCCTCTCTTTATATCCTAAAACATTATGCTGGAATGTTGGCCATAATATTAACTTACACAACTACTTTATTAATAAAGACTAACAAATTATCTACAGAGCTACACAAATTATTCTTCTGTGTCACAGAATTAGATAGCAATGCCATGCTTCATCTAAAGCCTCCCATTCTTGTACCTTTGAAGATTAGGTCAGTATGCCATATGGTTAACCTCAAGTTCCCTCAAGGAAAACACTTCTTTATAGTCAACATGTCTAAGAAGCTGTAATTACTTGGCCTTAATTCTTTGGGATTATTTCAACTGTACTCTCTTGTGCTTATTTGTTATTTCTTATGGTTTATTGAGAGCTAGTTGTTTGCTTGATGCTGTGCAGGCATAAAGAAATAGATTGAATAATGCACTTTATTATTTCTAATGTTCTTTTTTTCTTTTTTTTTTTCTTTTTTTGTTTTTTTGTGCAATAAAGTATTGTCGTTTTGAGGCTCACATAACACTTCTAACTCAAATCTGAACTGGAAATTTACATACAATTTTCCAGGATGACTGCATCATATACATGCAGATGTAGAAAAGACATTTACTTCAAGTAGAAAAATAGTTTGTACTCCTACAAGCTAAAAACCATATAACAAAAACACAAAGCATTTAAATTCCATAATGCCATGTTTTCCTGTGGTTACGAAGAAAGACAGCTTGTAACAAAACTTCACTTCCAGCTTAGGGGCTTTTGAAAATTTTGATTCACATTTTGAGACTATGATCCTTTCCTAGCCTGTTCTCCAAATTCTTCCTGATTTTAAGCCAAAATTCAACAGAATTAAATGAAGGTTGAGATCTGGCCAGAAAATTTTTGGTGTAAAATGAATCTTGTAAAAACATTTTGGAGTAGCAGAATGCTAACCAGGTGGTGCTTTATATAATCAGACTGAATATCTATTTGCTTGCTGATATATTGCTGTCTTTGGTTCAGGGCTTTCCAGGTGCAACAGCAAGAAGTTAGCATTTCTTCAAGCTCATGACTGGGCATCTTTCTGAAAAAGGAAAACCACAAGCATGTGATGGAAATACAGCCATACCTTGCTAAATAATGTGAAGCATGGCAGTCATAGCTGTTCTGTTCTTCCTGCTCAGCATTGCAACAGTAGGAAAAACCTGATGAGGAGAGAAGCTGCCACGTGGTGAATTATCTGTTCTGTGAAATTCTGAAATAAATGAATTACACTTTTCCTAGCAGTTAGACCATTCCTTAAGAAAAGTAAAAAAACGAAGTATCAGACACAGCCAAATGCGTCAGGCAGATGTGGCTGGAGAAGCTACCTGAGGTGCCAGCTGGATTTATACTAGCATTCTTGGAGAGACTGAAGACACGAATGGCTGCTTTGAGTTTAATCTGTGTTATTTCCTGCCTGCTGGCGTTGCTTACAGGACATTTGCTGTCCACTCTGTTAGCCCTTCAAATGTTGTTTTTGAGTTTTTTCCTTCAATTTTCCTTCAATTTTATTAATTTTTAATACACATTTTCTTATTAAACTATACAAAAATATTAAATTTTTGCCTTGTTCATTTGGCTCCAATCACTTTGTTCTTAACCAAAGACAGACAGCAATTCATGGTAAAGAGCAAAGGCAAATGGTTAACACATTTTGAAATAGATTTTTGGCAATAAAATAAATTTGTGAAATAGTTTCTGATTTTTTTCTGAAACAAAGCTGCTTTCTAGAACTACTACAAAGTTTCTGTGATACCATTGCCCTTGTGAAGCTTATTTGCAGCTCATATGCAATTATGTAATACTGTAATTATGTAATTATGAAATACGAGCCCTCCTAGTGACAAATGACTTCGTTTTCCCAGAACTTTTATTTGAAAAGCTGAATCAGTAAACTTGATTAAAATCGGTAGAGTTGACCCTAATTTCACTGGCCAAATACTGTGCTCCACCATTTAGTAGTGTAGCAAGTAGGTGTCATGAGGCCAAAATGCGCTGGAAATACCAAGGGCACAGAATGTAAAGGTTTTTTATATGGACTATGTTCATCAGCTTATGAAGATGCAAGGATTAGTGCATTCATGTGGAAGTGTGCATATGTAAGTCTACATCCACATACATGCTGACATGTGTTCTGGATGTGCATGTCTTTTCTGTAGCTTTCAGGTACTGGATGCTTCCTAACAGATGTGTTACACACACATTTGGATGGTGGCAAGTCTTGAACCCTGTGTTTTGTTTCATCACTTAAGTAGTTCTGTGACAAATAAAATTCTAGAGGTTTTTATATTTGGTTTCTTTGGGGTTTGGGGCTTTCTACTTAGTATTTATTTTATAGAATGGTTAAGTGTTTTGCATTTCTGAGCAGCTATGTCCATACTCCTGCAAGAGTCTGCCAATGTCAGGTCCCTATCAATTTTTTCTTGACCTATCAGCTCAGCAAGAAGTATCACACAGTGTGGCGTTGTGAAAATGCAGCCATGCCAACTGACCAGCAACTCTCTGTGAGCTTATTGCCTGCCTAGTTACTATTTCTTGGCTGCTGGGTGAGGCTAAACAGAACAACTCAACTCTGATGGATCAAACAAACAGCTCTGGAGCCTGAATGAGGCCCCAGGGCAATATTTTGTGCAGGCTGGTTGAAAGAGCTAAATATCTTTGAAAACTCCATGTCTGTCAAATTTTGTTGAAACTGTCCAAGGGACTCCAGGGTACCAGTGAGAGAAACACAGACACACAGACAGCATGACTGCCTAAGCCTTGTTTCCTCAGGAAATCAGGCTAAAAATGTGCCTAGAGATAGTTATAAAGTCGCAAACTGTTAAGCAGTCCTTAAGATGAGGAAAAGAAATACCTACACTACATATTATTTGGAGGAAGATTTCAGTGCACAAAATGAGAAGAATAAAAATCCATTCAGAGTTCTATAAACTAATGATTTTGGAGTGAAAAGAAGTGCCTCTGGTTTCCACAAGTTAAATTAAATTAGCGCAAATTACTACAACACTAATAAATGTTTTTTCTTTATATCTGCTTACAAACCAGTTCATTGCAATAGCATGTCTCTTGTTGAAGGAAGGTAAATTTTATTAGATCTGCTCAGAATGTTGTCACATATAAATTCTTTGTTGCATGTTGTGGTTTTGTTCTCTTCGAGAAATATTTATAGATGCCTTCCACTTTTGCAAAAATATCTGTACAGCACTCACTGCTTATCTGGTGTGATATTTTGTGAGTTTTGCTCATGACTTTCACAACACATCCTATTTCCTAATTGAAGTTTCATGTATCTTGAACATGGAATACAAATTAACAAGCCTGGATGAAAAAAATACTCTTTTTCTTTCTATGAGCTTGGCTATCTGGACATACAGTGTCAAGATCCTGTAATGCAAATATGGACCTGTCCTGAGTACAGAGACAGGGGGGTGCAGCTTTTGATGCTGTGTATTTGGTACTACACATGTCACTACTGGGGAAGCAAACTTTCCATGGGAAAAAAAAAAAACAACAGGCCTGGAAATTAAAAGTTGGCCATTTTTGCCTGGTTTTCTATAGGAAAAGGCACTGGGTCACCCCTGCAGGCCTAGCCCCTCTCTGCCACTAGTGGTTCCTTTCCCTGTTCCTCTGAACTGCAGCTTTTGTGGTCTTGTGCTGAAAGACAATGATGGCAAGCCTGAGATGCCACTCTGAGAAAGAAAAGAGTAGCAGTGGCACTGTGTGGAGCTGTGTGGAGCTGTGTGGAGCCCAAGCCCCAGCAGAGCCAAGTGGAGTGGTGCCGGTGCTGGAGGCAGCTGCACAGAGTCAAACCGATGGAGTGGATTCATCCAAGGAGAGCACGTGGAGCAACAGGGATGATCTCACTTCCAAGAGGTTTGTTTGATGCAGCTCATTGTTTCCCTGGCCTGAAGGGGTGTGAAGGGAGATGGATGCAAGCATTAAGCCGCGAAAACTGCATTAAGCCACGAAAACTCTTGTTTGTTCAGTGATAAATACCCTTTGGTGGTTCAAACACCCTCTTTCTTTTGTACACTCTTTTTTATTACAACTGTTGTGATTATTGTGATTTTCAGTAAATCGTGATTCCAATTTATAATCTCTTCTAGAGCTCCTCCCTTTTTGAAAGGACCAGTGGGAATATGGGGGCATTTTGAGTGGGTTTAATTTTACAGCTCTGTTTTAAATAACACAGCACCTGCTACCAAGTACAGCTGACAATGTCAAAAGATGGTGAGAGCAGAGGTATATACGGAAGATACTGAGTAGTATCATATCACTAGCGTTCGTAACTTTGAAAATATGAATAGTCTCATTAATGGTAATGAAATTTTCTACAAATTTGAAGTTACGGACCTGCTAAAGAAATAGAATTGAGGCCTATTTCATGAAATTTACCCAGGAAAATATCCCTAACATCACCTGGTGACTAGATAACTCCTAGAATTGACACATGAGGTATAGAAACTTATTCAAATCTGCTTTCCCACTGGAAAATATTTTATTGTCTTTCATTATATATCTACATTTCAGTAGGTACAAATTACTTTTCTTTATAAGAAGATCATCATTCAAATTGAGGTCCAAACTGCTCTTAATCAACTTATTGCAAACTAACAGATCCTGCCCTTTCCACAATGGCCAGCCTTGAGGGAGTCCTGTACCAGGACCTCACAAGCTTTCAGGGATCCCAAAGCAAAAAGAAGGGTGTGAGTTTTCTCCATTGCTTGCCTGCCTGGACTGCTTTGTCATTAGGACATTCCCTGGCACTGTTTTATCTGAGACCAGCCTGTACTTTCCCAAACATAATTTGGGGGATACCAAACTCCAGAAACTACTCCTGTTGGGCGGACTCTAGAGTAACTGTCCTCTTTCAGGGGACCTACCTGCAGACAGGAAAAGTCAAGATGTGTGTACTCAACCCAGACTTTGCTACTTGGATTTGGAGCCAGGATGTGGGCCTGGTCTCTCCTATTTAGCAATCCAGATTGGGCCTCAGTGATGACACTTGTGTACATAATAGTACTTGCTAGCACTGAAGCCTGCTGTGGACAAACTTGTATAGCAAAAAGCAGTATTTCTTCAGAGACAATTTCAAATATTGCAGGATTTACAGGAGCAGATGAGAGTTGCAGAACAACCCAGTAATTCACCTGGGCCCCAAAAGTGCTTCACCCTTGTCCACAGACCCCATGGACTGATAAAAACAGTGTGTCACAGGCGCTGAATCTGTAAATGCAGGGTACAGGGTAAAATATCAACACCTTACTTTGGAGCTGGTAGCTATGCCTTTGGAAGTTTCACAACTCTGCTTGGCAAAAGAGGTGGGAGTTCACTCAAATTTGCAAGGATAACTGTATTACTTTTAATATGTTAGATACTGACATTTGATGAGAAGGCTCACTTTCACAAATTATTTCATTATACTTCAAAATGCATTTACTTGCTTATAAATTCTGTTGTATTTCTCGTGTGCCTTCATGAGAATGCATAAGCAAAGAGGTGAACATATTAAATTATTTAGTCAGCTGGTCTGTTGGGATATAGAATCACACATTTCTCTGACACTCCACTGTGCCTTTTTTGGGTACACTTTAGCTACATTTAAGCTTTCTCCTGTGTATTTTTTATCTACTGCTTTCTGTTAAATACCCATAGTCCTATTCCCTTGTGATTTTAACATACACATTGCCTCTAGATTACTGGATAAAATTACATAATTTTATTATGTATGTAGTGAATTTTAACAATTCTTTTAAATTGATTCTAAACCTGAAAAAGAACAGGTTTGGGTTTTTTTTTATTTTACCACAAGTGTGCCTATCTTCATAAAGTTGAAATCCCAGTTATTTGAAAATACACAGGTGTAGAAATATGTAGTTGTAAGGAATTCAGAAAACATTGGTCAGCAATGTTTCCCTACCATGTCCAACTGAACTTAATTTGTATCTGCAGGTTTTGAAAACTGTGAGTAAAAACAAAGAATAAAAAATAATAACTGTTTTTCAAACAGAAGTTATCTATAAACCTTTTACTGTGATTTTTGTCTTGTATAAAGCACTGCTGAAACTGAATTTGACAACATACATAGACCACAATTAGTGTGTAAATTCCTAAGTTTAAAAATGTTTAAACTATATGTTAATATCCATAGAATGACAAAAACAACTGCATTTTAAAAGACCTTTGAGATCATCAAGTCCAGCCTATGAGCCAACACCACTGTCAACCAGAACATGGCACTGAGTGCTGCATCCAGTCTTTTCTTAAACACCTCCAGGGACAGTGATTCCACCACCTCCCTGGGGAGCCCATTCCAATGTCCACTCACTCTTCCTGTGAAGAACTTCTTCTTAAAGTCCAACCTAAACTTTCCCTGGCACAGAAGGCTAGTGAGAAAGGCTGTGTCCTCTTGTCCTGCCACTGGTTACCAGGGAGAAGAGATTGACCTCACACAGGTACAGCCTGTTCTCAGGCCATTGAGGAGAGTGATAAGGTCACCCCTGAGCCTCCTCTTCTGCAGGCTAAACAACCCCAGATTCCTCAGCCACTCCCCACAGGAGTTGTGTTCTAAACCCTTCACCAGCCTTATTGTCCTTCTCTGGACCTGCTGCAGCATCTCAGCATCCTTCCTAAAATGGGGGGCCCAGAACTGGACACAGAGCTTGAGATGCAGCCTCACCAGTGCCGAGCACAGGAGGACAATCCCTGCCCTGCTCCTGCTGGCCACACTATTGCTGATACAGGCCAGGATGCCATTGGCCTTCTTGGCCACCTGGGCACAGCTGGCTTGTGTTCAGCTGTTGTCAATCAGTAGCCCCAGATCTCTTCCTACCTGGCTGCTGTCCAGCACCAATGCCCAAAGCCTAATGTTCTTATGCCCTGTTTGTTATTTCACTTTGAATAATTTAAACTAAAAAGAAATATGTAAATTTCTTGGGTACTCAGTAATTATATCTTCAGAGGATATGCTTGTAAGTACCAGTCCTTTCAAGTAGCACTCTGTCTATTGAATCAATAATTCCCACACTGAATACTTCCCAGATACTTCCCATTCAGACCTCTCTTGTACATAAAATAGGTATAAGTAGGTCTGTAGCACTGTTTTCCAATGGTTCTGTAACTTAAATAAGCAAATAAGAAAATAAGCAGCATTTTATAGCTGCTTATGGGTATCTGTCACTTCTTTGTTTTCCTCTCTTCTCCTTGCTGTGGCTGGAATCTCCTTCTCATCCTGATCTGTTTATTTAGTGATATGGTGCAGCTGCAGCAGAGAGTGCATTAATAGATTGAACTGGGCCCATGTGCCTCTGGCCCAAGTTCCTGGGATTGTTTCTGCACTGAGCTCCTGCTGTAGGGAACGTACAACAGGGACACTGAAGTTAGTTGAAGGGAGGGCATACTTGCTTGAACTCCCCAACCTACCTCAGTATTGCCAGGGTTAACCTTACCTATCTGGAAATGTGCATACATTTTTATTTCTATGCTTTCAAAGTATTTTTTTTTCTGTTTTTATCTTCAGGCATTAAACTTTCTATTAAATATAATGTCAAAGCAAATTAAGTAATTTTGTTCTAAAGTGTACAATATCTACAACTTTTAGTCAAATACAGAATCACTAATGAATGTTTTAAAATACATTCATAAGCCAAACTGTTTAAAATAATTTCCTTCTTCATTTAAATATCAAAATCTAAAAGTCTGTTTGCTGTTTTCTGTTCTGCTGGTTCTTGCTAGATTTTTTGTGGTTTGGTTTTGATGGCATCTCTAACATGCAAAGCAAATACAAAGAGCAAACTTGTGCTGCTGCTTTCGTTGTTTGTGGTGTCTTCTGTAATAAAAGCAGATAATTGCTCTGAATTCATTTTGGCAGATAAAAGAGTTGTTTACAATGTTTTGTCTCTTGCTTTAATTGTGCTGAGAAGACATGGCTATTAGAAACATATTTTTATTTCCATTTGTTTGTTATGAATACCAGTTTAGGATTTGCCTAGTTATTTACACAATAATTTTTCCTTGACCAATAACAATTTCTGAAGACAGTAAAGTTCACCTAAGTTTTTTATGTATAAATGGTACTGCAATTAGCAGTTCCTTTCACAACAAAAGGGGATTTTTTCTCAATTAAGTTGTGAGATACTAGCAATAGGAGCTAGGTAACAAGCAGCTGCATTTACATTTAAGATTCTTAATTCATATAAATGATTTGATAATAATAGTTCAGACTGGTAGCATAAAAATAATATTGATAGTAATTTCCTGAGGACATTTTCTAAGAGCAGTACTGAATATTTACTGATACTTTTTGATGTATTTCAATGATACTGGAAGACAGCCAAGTTACAATGAATCTAGTTAAAAGATCTAAGAACTGTTAGTTATAAATCAGCAGTACTATATAATATACTTAACTGAGCCAGAGATGGAAGACACAGATTTCCTTTGAAATTCCCTGTTGTTATGGGTACAGCGCCTTTGATAGTGAGATTTCTTTTTTTAACATTAACCTACTAAATTCAAGGAGGGCAGTATAAAACTGATGAAGTTTTTTTTCAGACCTGTTAAAAGACTGATTTAAAAATTACAGTTTACATAGGTGAATAATTTGAGATTGATTACTTGCATCACGAAAGAAACAATGAAAATAGCTTATTGGCTTTTTTGTCTGTTCAGTTCATGTGAGACTATCAACAAGCAAATAGAATAATAGCATTGGTTTTTTTCAGCATTATATTTCAGTATCACAAAATTTTTATATGCGCACGTTCACTATTATGTCACTAAGAACATTGTTATGGACACAGAGTTGAGCATGTAAAGAACTTGGACTTCCAAGAGCACAGACATCTGACAATATCAGGGAAGATTTCTTGACTTTAAAGCCAGTATATAATATAGAAATACATAAACAGTGTGAGATGCCTCATTTCAAAATAGTGTTTCATAAAGAGAAGAGTAAGTTGCTAAGTCCCTTCTTTTTCAGAAAGAAAGGTAATCTCAGAACTTATGAAGTTTTTCAGGAGAAAAGTTTTATCAAGAAAAACTCAATAGTTACTAAGGAAAAAAAAATCAGGAAAAGGGGGACAGAACTTGAGTGTATTTTATGCAGGTTCATTGCTAGTTATTCACTCATGAGTATTAAACCATATGAGTGAGAAGTTTACCAGAATAAAGACTTAAGACAGGGACATAAAAGAGCTGGAATACTAAGGAATGCTATTAGCACAAGATTGATAAACATGACTGATCTTCTACCCTAAAACTGTTATGTAAACTTGATTAATCATTGTCATGAATGTTAGTATGCACATACTTTTAAAATAGCAAATTAATCTCTCCAAAAAATATAACATTTGTGTATTGTTTGAAGAACAGTTTTACTCCAAGTACATGTTCTTCAATTGGCTTTAGAGCCATCCATTACAAAACTATTTAACACAATGTTAAAAAAATGTATGCTCAGAATTCCACATGAAATGGTGTTCAACAAAAAATATGTTTGTTCCCTCCATTGCTTTATTGAAGGAATAATGAATGATGCATATAAAAATCTGAAAAATGTGGATAATGGAAATATAAGATATGTTATTGTTAAGAATGATCCGTAAATGTTAATCCAGGTTATGTATTGCTATGTGTTTTACATCATTATAGTCACATACTTGGAATAAATGTGGACCTGGAACAAAAATTATGATTGTCCTCATGCAAACTTTCTGTCTCAAGTAGAGAAATAGATCATTTCTTTAAAAATAAGAATAACAATCAGGAAAATATAAGCTAGTTTTCTCACACTGTTCAAGCTAGAAGACAAATAAACTTGAATTGTTTAATGATGTTTTTTAAATATGAATTAAGTTTAACAAATCAATTTTTTTTACTCTCTACTCTTGGAAGTTAAAGAACATTAATATTTTAGGCCTATTTTCATTCTACTTTATAGGACAGCATATCTATTATCTTATTGTCTAGATTTGCATTAACAGGAATAATTAGAGAACAATTAGAAAGAGGTATGTCTTGGAAAACCAGCTGCTTTTGATATATAAACTTTATCTCAAGAAATCTTTTTATTGGCTATAAGCCTGTCTTGATGGTTTATGTCATTGTATCCAAATGTTTATTAAAAAGCTAAGTCATTAGGTCACCAAGTTAATTCACTCTCTAGAAGTTAAAATGGGGGCAAAGACAGATTTTAGGAGATGATGAAGAGTGTCTCAGTCAAGTGTTAGCCTGAAATGTATGTGCTTAATTCCTTGAGGACGTATTCCTCATAACAGTTTAAATATAAAGATCATCTTTAAAGCTCTTGCCAGGGACTTACAAGTGAGCTCAACAGAATCAAACAACTCAAAATAGAAGAGATGGAAAATGCTGAAAACTGTTACAGTATGTAAGAGTTTGGCCCCAGTGGGCTGAATAAACAAAGTTCAAGAAGAGAGAGAAGTCGATAGATGTTTACGCAGGAGAAAAGCCTCTTCTTTCCCCTGTGTTGCCATACTTGTGTGAAAATTCTATCAAGTCTATACCAAAATCCATCTGAAAACAGTTCTTACTGTTCATACACTTCATACAGATTTTGAAAACCTCACATGGAGTATTTTTAATAAGTATAAATTTTGATTTTATGCTAACAAGTGATCCTATCAGCTTCTAAATCACCCTGTAGTAAAACAACCCTTTCTTAATAACTGAATGGGAAATTCTCTCATTTCTCCACTGAAATTATAGGTTATATTCAAATGACCCCCTTTAGCCTACATGTTTTCCTTCATCTGGACAAAAGGAAATTATGATATGCCTCACTCCTGTTCTTCCTGCCCTTAAGGCAAAATTAAAAGGAAAAATGTAAAACCCTGAAATTCCTAAATGTGAAAAGTAAAAAAAAAATTATAGAAGTTACATCTGTTTCCTAAACAAAACCCAAAGTCTCTCTCATTTGCAACTTATCTCTAAAAATAATAGCGTTAACTTTGTGTATATGCACAAGCATTCACAGACTCTTATCAAAGATATCTAGATAATAAAATTGACTCATTTTCACCTCCTATTTTAGCTAGATAAATCCTTTATCATGTTCCTTTGAAAGCAACTGACATCACACATAGTCATTCCTCCAGACTGGATCTTTCCTGAAAGAAATAGACACATTTTAAGTTTTTGTGAGTTTCAGTCAGTTTCAAATGAGTTTTCATATCTGTAAAGAAAAATAACAAGCATGAAAAATACAAATGAAGTTGCTTAGTCATGTAATTAGTTAATCCTACTGCTTCATTTTACCACTCTAATAAATCATTAAAATAAACCCCAAACTCTAAACTGTGTTTGACAAGAGGGACAGATTTTTTAAGGGTCCACAAGAAAATCAGAACAGAAGATGGAAAGGAATCTCCATCTTTAGCATTATGTACAAAGATTCATAGATATAGATAAAATACTTCATCAACAAACATATCTGAAATGTCTATCTATGTAGAATGGTCTTGTAATAGCAAAGTATGTCCTGAAAGATGTCAAGCTTTTTTTAAGGCATACAGCCCTTCAAATTACAAGAAAGACTTCTTGTGACCTCTGCAAGCCCATGGAGAGCAAACCTCCAGCTGCCACATAATGAACAAAACAAGATCACAATGATAAACTGACATTAGCAGCTGCATATTGTGTATGAATAAACAACTCCTTAATAAAACAAATCCCTTTATTATTATAAATGACAGAACACGTATTTCATGCTGATATGACCTGGTGAAAAAAGGGTATTTTTACCATTTGTTTCAGCCATATGTTCACATTCACAGTATTGCTTACAGAACTAAAAAATATTTATCTTACAGATCAGAATGCTGCTTTCTAGAAGATTCCACAGCTTTACATGATGCTAATGAGGGGAATTCATAACACCAAATATCAGAGCCTCTTTACTAAAAACTTTGATCAAACCTAGAACTAAAATATTTCTGAAGTACTATTTACCTGAAGTTTTCTGATTACAGTAATATATTTCTCACTTTAGAAAAGGGGTCAGAGAGAGATAATAAAAGGACAACACAAAAAGAAAGAAAATAATAAAAAGAAAAGGAATTTGGTATATTCTTTGTCTCTCACATAACATTTTACTGTTTTCATTTTCCCTGTTCTCACAATTACCCAGTGTTTTGTCAATAACAGAACCCTGTTCTGAAGCCTAAAGGGTCATGTAAGAAGTGGCAGCTGATTTCAATCCTTTTCTAAGAAGTGACCATTCACTTCACAGGGATTTTAAGGTTATTACTAAATTACAGTCAGCTGAAGAGCTGAAAGAAAATAGCAAACTTGTTAGCAACTTTGAAAGACTTTGGACAGGTGAAGAGGTTCATTGTTCTCTTCCAAAATATTTTTATTATTAGATATAAGAAGAGAAAAAAATTTATCAATATCTGCTGGAAAGATTTATCAATTCTGCTGGAAAGAAAAAAAAGGAAAAAAAAGTAGCCAGCAAATGCAAAAACTTTAAGAACCCATAAAGACTAAAAATTTTCATTCTACTCAATATTCAAGAATCATTCTAGGATGTAACAAGTAAGACAAGTCCTACAGTAATTTAGCATTCAACATTCAATTCAACCACTTGTTCTAAACTTGGCAAAACACCTTCATCCCTTCCTTCCTTCTCCCTAAAGAAAGCCTACAGAAACACAATTAAGCTTTATGTTTCCCACTTTATTACCACTTCCAGAGCTTCATTGGCAAATACCAGGTGCATAGTCTGTAAATCCTAGAGATCAAAGAGCTTCTCTGATCTGATAGAGATTCAAGAAACTGTGTACAAATTAAGAGAATAAGAAGAAAGAAAATAAAACCAACTATGTCTATTAGAAATAATTCCCTTGAAATCTGAAGTCCAGACTCATACCAAGGCATTTCTAAATTTTCCAAGATGGCCTTGATTTTTTAAAGTGTACTCTACATTTTTCTGCAGATTACTATGAATATACCCTAAGAAATTCTGAAGTTCTGCACCTACAGCTGCAATAGTGAAGGAATTAGGAGTTTGATAGGAAAAAATCTTTCTCTAAAGCCTATGATTTTAGTGGAAGTAGCTAATGTAGGGATGAAAGTAGGGATGAAGCACTGTATGAAGTACAGCTATTATGCAAACTCTGCGTCTGAAGGAACTCCAGTTGTTTTCCCAGTCTATATCAAATCCGTGCTTATGACGATACTAAAAGGATTTATTAAACATTATAAATTAAATTGAATAAAATTATCAGCTTTCTCAGTTCACTATATAAAATGCCATAATGATGACTTGTTGCTTGCCTAATCTACCAGTTTTAAAATGCTGAACTGAAAATATTGATGCAAACAATATCACTTACACCCCTCTGATTTGAGTCCCTCATCTTTTCATGGAATAGCCATTAACTAGATAAAATACCCATGGGCAATGTGAACATATTTTTTTCAGTCTATAATATATTTAAAAATCTAAGATTATAAAAATGTTCATGAAAAAGGTCTAAAACTATGTACTAAAATAAATAATATTTTGCTATCAGCTAATGCAGGGTTTTGAAAAATTGCTCTTGAAATACTATTTTCTTATTACACCCTACAGAGTTTCCAACCTTGGAGTGAGTTCTAGGAGGCTGGGGAGAAGACTTGGATAAGTAGTGGTAAAACGGAGGTTAGAAATTTATATTCTGAGTTGAAATTTTCATTCAGTCACAGGTATTCAGTACTTAGGATTTTAAGAAACATGAACAAACAAGTGCTGCAATGTAAGGATCATGTGAGTTGGAAGCTCTGCTGGGTCATCAAGATTTGGTTTATAAGCTGTTACAGATACAGAGATTTCACTACATGTCAAATCTTCTCCTGAAGGCTGTGGCCAACATGTGAAGTGTCAGGAGCAGCTATCACCTCTTTCTGCTACATCAAGCACTCTCCTTAGTGCCCTACTCAGAAATAAGCCAGCTGAGAAAGTGCTCAGCAGTACTGAAGAATGAAATAAAAATAAAAAGTATATATCAAAAAAGACCAGTGGAAAACCAATAAAAATCATGAACAAACTCGACACCTATAAAGCTGAGCTGTGAGACTAGAGCTATCTTACACTGGATTAAATTTTAATTACTTTTTAACAATACTATTTGGAGTGAATTTCTAGATGTAGTCAAAATATAGAAATCTAGAAGTATATACTGCACCATTTTAGTGATTTAACACTTAAGACTTAAGTTTGCACACTTGCAATGCCAGTATGTAGAAGAATGGGTAGTATGAGGGGTGTCTTTTATTACTTGAAGAATCAGCTGCCAGCTATAGTGTCAAAAAGCCCTCAGAACAGTGCCATACACCATATACTGTATATGCACCTTATGTGTCCATCCATTACACAGGAAATATCAAAATCATGCAAAAGTTATAAAATAAATGCATGTCATTAAAAAATTAGATCCTTATGTACATTATATGTACTTCCTTGTAATGATTGTACCAAACCTTAAAAGTAAGCAAGTTTTCAGCAATTATGTCATAATCTATATTTTTCTTCAAATGTGAATGTTGTAAACACAAAGATGGACTAGCAGGAAGGAAAGAAAGGAAGAACACAGAAAGGAATTTGTCCAAAATACCCAAATGCAAAGTATCACCCATTAGGAGCTTTTACATGCTAAGAGCTTTGTCCTGCAAAAACAGTACTAACTCTACATCAATAAAACTGTCTGCATGAATACTCACAGCTGGGTGATAAAAAGGAAAAACCAGAGGAGCTGGAGAGCAGCTCAGGCTTTCTTCAGTTGTTTATGAACGTCATGCAGCAGCTGGGGGCTGTTGTACCCTACGGGTGCGGGATGTCAGGCTGCGCTCTGTGCAGGAGCGCTGCACCCCAAACAGCTGGCTTTGCTATCAAGCTTGTGTGCTTCACTGACTCCATTTCTGTGTCTCCCTCCCACAGAGCTCAATATATGGGGGCAGAAGATGTGATCACAGTGCTTTTACAGGGTAGTTAATAAATGAATGTGTAGTTGTTAAACCACAACTAGTTTTTCACATGTGATATTCTGAGTCATTCACAGCGTGGCAGGTATCACAATATCCCTGCTTTTCTCCAGGTTTTTCCAGAAAAGCAAAACGACTACTCAATTAATTCTTGAAGAATCTCAGCAAGGACAGCACTAAGTAGAGTGAAGCTAAAAGCTTCATCTAAGAATCCTTGCAAGCATTGAATGTATTTAAGCAATATTAATTCAAGATTGTTTTCTTTACTAAATAAAAAATATGACTTAGCACCAGAGAACTTTCTGATATTAAAGATATTATTTGTCCTCTTACACATGATTTGTCCTCTAACAGAGTGCATAGGTGACCCCCCATGTGAAAGCACTCAGTATATTTCTTCACTCAGTACACAACATGTGTACACCTTTACAGATACTTAGGTGTACCCTGTCTAACCAGGAGACAGAAAACTGGTTGCACTACACCATCACAAGACAAGCCTTTTGGGGTCAGCCATGAGGCTATATGAGGCATACTATAAAAAGGAACCAGGAACAGCTAAACAGAGAGAAAATAGTGTACCACTTACAGAAGCAGAGGAATATGATTAATTGGAAAGGCTGTGCATTCATGAACAACTATGCATATTGGACAGGAGGGTCAAATCTAGACACAGCAAGTCAAGAACCAACAAGAGGTTCTCTTCTGAGAAGGGTATCTGAGATTTTCTGGACTCCCAATCTGTATTTGTATTGGCCTGGGAAGCCTGCTTTCAGGCATCAGGCATCCTTTTTGAAATCAAGCAATGTCTGTCAGTGCAGAAAATTAGAGTCTTCCACTGCAGACTCCTCAGGTAGTGCACCCTTTTTTAACCAATGGCAAAGATGTTCACTGGTATGCCTTATTCTTTTTTTCAATTAAAATAAATGGATTTAAGCATATGCAGTACTTAGTAAGTTTACAGTTGCAGAGCAGATTTTGTCTTGAGTGGGTTAAATAGTTGTCAAGCAAGGAACTTGGATGGCAGCATTAAGCAAATGGTACCCTCTAATCTGAATGCAGTGATGAACATACTTTTCCTCAATAAGAAAACAAGAGAAGGGAGAAGCAGACATATTGTTTTGAAATTCCCCCAGGAATAAGAGTGATTTAAAATCTTTACAGTAAAATGGTTTAAATGACAGCAGAACAAAATAAAAGTAAATATTAAAATCCAAATTAAAACAAACAACACATACAAAAAAAGAAGAAAACTACAAGAAACCATAATCTCCTTGAGATGTTTCCAGAATTTAAGTGGGCACAAATTGCAAAAGCAAGCTTCATGATTCTACAGTGACATAAGAAGTAAAGGTTGGAAAGAGAACAGTCTTAATCTAATCATAAGCAGCTACAGAAACGCTGTGTCCCAGCTGTGATCTCTGGAGAACCATATTAACATAGGGGTGTTGCTAAATGTATGTGTCCCAAATAGTTGGGACCCATGGAGACCAGCTTTAGATAATGAACGAAAAGGAGGTTAGCAATTGCTGAATACAACCAGAAAGTAGCAGAGCTCTACATGTATCTATCCCCATACCACCTATAAAACTTGAAGTGCATTGAGCATAACATTTAACTTTGGCTGAACTTGATAAACAACTTGAACAGGGTAAGAAATGCTTTAGTAACCCTTCCTGCTTTCTGTGCTAACCCACTAATAATTCAAACATATTTAGGCAGCTTCAACTGCAAGACATTCCCAGTATATCCTTAACCATTCCTGTGCTAAATACTACATCTTCACTCCACAACAGTGTTTATGCACACAAATCCTGCTGGAGTCAGTACTGTACTTCCCTGAGTGTCTAGCTGTCTAGATGCTTGTATCAATTCTTGGAAAATAATTTCTTTTTAGAATAGGTTTTTGCAAAAAGAGGAATAGAGTATAATACAGTGGTAAAATCACAAAAAAGTCACTGTAGTTTGCTTTTTGGTTAATGACACATGAATATTTTATATATATGTATGTAAGCTGTTTCATTACAGACTCTAGGTCTTCATTCATCCATCTACCATTTTGTCTGATCCTTCACATCTGTGTATTTTACCATGGGAAAGCTCATTATCTTCTTCAAGAAGAAGACAGAATGTAATGCAATAGCTGTGATCTATGCAGTGAATGAGAACATGGAAGGTAGCAGAACCCTATGCAGAACTGTGTCTCAGATCTAAGGAGGTTTCTGCACTGCTGAAGTGCTTTCCCAGGACATAGTGCAACAGAGGTATGCCTCTAAATTTTCAATTCAGATTTGTTAATAAATTTCCTGTTCACACTATTCTGATTTGCTAACATATGCTTAAGCCCATTCACAAAAATACTGTTAGTGTCTGGGATGAAATAAAGGACAGTGAATGAAAAGCATAGGATAGTTGCTCCTAACCCACTTTTTCAAGTATTTCTAACTTTCAATACTTCTGGTTCTTTTTCATCAGGCAGATAAAATTAAGCAGCTTTAAGATACTTTGCTTGGATTTGCTCTAGAAAGTTGGGAAGGAGATAAGAGCAGATAGAAAGTCACTTCACTTGGTGCCAGGCAGCCTCTGCACTAGCTGCAAGCAGGCAACATGCAGCTAAAATTCATGCCCAAACTCTATTTGTCACAGCTGATGGAAGTGAGTAATCTTGATTTTTTCCCTCCAAATGAAAACTGCAAAGGCAGTCTTATCTGTCTTCCCATTCAGTAAAGTGGCACTTTTTGTCTCCCTAGAACTGAGCTTTCAATGAGGATGTGAAAAACTACTGTAACTTGCAGACACTTCAAAAAATATCAAACAGATCTATCTTGGCCAGAAGCCCAAGAAGCATTTTTTAGTAAACTGAAAAAAATGTGAAATTATTTTTAAAACTAGTTACTTTAGTTGCATCATTATTTAAAATATTAAGGAATTTTGGTTTCACAAAGTAGGAGTGGCTTCTTTCATAGTTCCCACAGGTCCAGGTGTACATAAATTCAGTGACACAGTGGCACAATGTTTCAGGTTGGTAGTAGATTTTGTTTCATGGCATCACTGAGAAGAAGGGAACAGAGTTTAGAAAAAAAATAATAAGGAACCCATTTTCACCACATGACTTGAACCTTTATGCCAGATCTCTCATGCCAGATCAAACTCTCTTGCAGCATTAGAAATGTTTGTCTAAGTGTTTTCTTGCCATTATTTCTCATATTGTTGCATATTTCTGCACTTGTGTAAGGAGACCTTAGTGACAGTTGAAACACAAGAAACTGTGAACTGCAATAAATATGTATTTCAAAGTTTTCCAGTGGGAAGAAAAGTGCCAACAAGTGAGGTAAGCTTTAGTGATAAGCAAAAATCCCTTAAAATATAGCAATTCTAAGATTTTAAAAAAATAAAATAAAATATTTTAAGAAAATTGTTCTTTTAAGAAAACCATGTTAGATGTTTAAAATACAGGACAAGAATGCTTCTGTTCACTGCAGAAGCTCCTAAATAATGACTATTAAAGAGATTTCTTCAGCATAAACTGAATTTAATGGTTTCATTTGTTTTGATCTAGCTAAAAGACAAGAAAGAAGTTAAATCCTTGAGAAGTGCAAATTAGTTTTATGGAATTATTTATTAAACATTGTCATTTTGGTTTTTGCTCAGAATTCCTTACAGAGCATCACAATATTTTAAAATTTCCTAATATGTAAAATAGATTATCAGTTTTTACCCATGAAAAATGGGTGAAATTATCTACTCACAGGATGCCTTTCCCCAATATCAGCAATTTGTTTTCTCCACTTATTTTATATGTTATTCTAGATGGGGAATTTTTATTTTCTTCTGAGACCAGTTTTCCATAACAGAGCACACACTGCAGGATGTAGTATGTTATAGAAAAGTTGTATGTATTAAAAATGTCCGACACTTGGCTTTCTTTCTCAGAAGGTTCAGTTGCATAATTACCAATAATTAATGAATACAAGTGGTGTTCACAGTTTATCAAAGCTGCTTTTTTCCAAGTTTATTTCAATACTTCAAGATTTTCTTTCACAAAGAAAACTAAGCCGGCTCTAATTACTAAAACATTCAAGCTTGACTGCAGATTGGACAACTTGTGAATCGTGGTGATGACAGTAGCAGTGAAACAGAAGGCTGAGCTGGTGGTTGAAGGACTGGGCAAGGTTGTAGGAAATGCACATTCTGTTCTTTTTCTGCCCCAAACCCCCTCTGTGGTCTTTGGCAAGTCATTCTAGCACTGTATACAAGTGAGCACACTTATAACTTAGCCTTTGGAGCGCCTGCATGCATTGTGATAAAAATGCGACTTTCACAAGTAACCAAACTAAAAGAAGGAGTACCTGGACCAAGAGGAGCTGCTTTTCATACCATCTGTAAGGACAAAACCCACATAATTTTTGGATTCCAATCCCATTATTAGACTCATATGAATAAAACTCTGAGCTTTCATAGAGTTCTATTGTCATCTTCTTTTGTTATTTATCTTCAAAGTAGCCACCTACAAGCTTGGGACGCCATTTGTGCTTTTCCAGACTGAGAATCGGGATCATCAATGTACTTTTTATTGCAATACAATGTGAATAAACAGTTAAGACATGGACTAAATTACATCAACTGAGAAAATAACTTTTGGCAGTGTAACAAGCCTATTGCAGAAAGCCCACCAAGTAAACTATTAACTGCAAGACAGAACCAAAAAATACAGTGCTAGTGATAAAAAGAAGATAGTAGTGGTGAAAGACTTCACCTCAGATAGGAGGATGAGGTCAAGTGTAGCGCTGTAAGTTGAATGCAGAAATACCAGTGAATAGGACAGAATAACAAAAGCCCAGACAGTTATTGTCTATGCTCTGGCTCACTGGTTAAACCCAAACTCCAAAGTGGCCATTCTCCCAAAACAAACATTTTTTTCTGAAATGACAGTAATTTTTTTGTCTGCGTGAAATCTTGATGAAAAGATGGAAAAAATCATGATGTAATAATAAGTTTATTTCACTGAATAAAAGGGCATAAACACACACACACACACACACACACACACACACACACACAGAGCCCTGTATTTTATACAGGCATAATTACTGTGTTTGTATCTTGTTCCAACATACAGGCCATTTGCTGAAATCAAACACCTAGGGGAAAGACTTCAATTGTTTTCATTGCTTAGTTTTGGTTATATCTTTCTGCATTCATATCTCAAGCTGAAGCCCACAGATCAGACTGGAGAGATACTTAAACTCTTAAATAATGTCTCTTATTTTCTGTTATCTTATAATTCTTAAATTTCTTGGCAATTATCAGGATGTGAACAAGAGAAGTCCTTGTTTGTGCATTGTACTTGTGTTTATGGTAAAATAGCAGCCTTTAAATACAATTAAATAGGACAAGAAATAGAATTCCCATCTGCCTAAGCTTATCAGGTCCTGTACAGTCAATTCTTTCAACACATTGCATGATTTGTACATTTCACGTTCAAATCTCAGTGTTGGTCACTAAATGCTGGGTCTTACAGGAATTACTGAGTTCAGAATGTCCTTATCCTTGATTTTAAAGTGTGTGTGTGTGTGTATATATATATATATATATATATATATATATATATGTACTTTAACCTTTTAAAGTATATACACTTTAACTTTTAAAGTTATATATAAACACTCTAGTGTCTCATTAACCAAAATATTATATCCAGTGGGATGTGATAATGCCAGAACAGGGTTTCCTTCCACCCAAGTATTAGAACCAAATGTAATATTGTACTTACCTCCATCTTCAGTTTCTGTTCTTTTTCTGCACCTTTACTGATCTTCCTAGATATAAACATGGATTTAGGTTATGTTGTAAAGAGTTTAAACACAAGAACAAGAAACACGCCAAGAAGTAGGAATACTTTCCTATTAAAAATGTGATCCCTCAAAAGTATTGCAAAAATTATAAAGCCACCTTAGAGAACTTCCATCAAATGCATTTTAAGAACAACTGACATTTAAAAAAGCAAACAAAACAAAACACAAACAAATAAACTAACAAACACACAACAAGAACAACAACCAAAAAAACCAAAACAACCCTACAACAAATCTGAAGGACAGAAATTGGAAAAATACAGACATCTTTCTAATGAGAATTGAGACTAGAGAACTCTGAAATATTATTAACTGTACTACTTATTTGAAATTGTGTTTACTTCTGGAAAGCTAAAAATTTTTAAATAGCATGTTTGTATCTAGGAAAAAATAGTGGATTTTCTTGAACTAACTACTAGGTTTACCCTCAAAATTTTGTCATTCTAGTTTTTTAGGATTTACCTGAGAGAAGTTATGTAGTACCTCAAAATTAACAGTGAAAGAAAACTATTCTTTCATCTTCAAAAAGAGTAACTAGTGGACTCCAAAATGTTTTTCTTTATTATTGAAAAAATTATTTATTTCAGAGGGCACATAATAACTGTGAAGCCAAACAGCTGGAAGCCAGACCAAGTGTATATGTTACTCTCCCTACACTATTATGACCACCTCTGTTAACAATGCACACTCTTTAACTAAATCCTTCTAGTCAAAGTGGTATTTCTTTAGTCTTTGACACAATGTGATTAATGTTCTGCCACCAAAAGAAAAACAAATTCTGAGAGTTTGGGAGATAGTGGCTAGAGAATAAATTTTTTTAAAGCATTGATCCAAGTTATCTACTGTATAGTTGATCTTTGCTGTCATTTTATTTAATGCTAGAAAAGCCTCACAGTAATTGGCACTAATGATACAGTAACACAATATATGCTTAAAATAGACCTGAAGTGTATCCCAGGAAATAAATTGTATACAATGTTTCCCTTCAATTTTCTAATTACACCATTGTAGGCAGGATGAGGATGAGCATACACATTTTTTCAGCTAGTTATATAGAAGGCAACTCCTGCTACTTTCAGGCAGAGCAAACAGTACCAAATTCCTATGAAAAACTCAGAGGTTTACATTGAATATGGATGCCTACCTAGAAAGCAAAAACTTGTAGAAAGTCAGCTAATAGACGTACCTCTAGAGTCTGTAAGGACTTCTCACTTCTGGATGGGGCACAAGCTACTGGTCTGGTTTTTTGGGAACTTTAGATGAGCCAAGAGTGCAGGGCAATGAAAAGAGATGTCCAAGACAACCCCCTCACCTCCTATTTTGAATGCTAAGCTCACTTACTGTCAGCATTAAGACATTTCAGTGAGCAATTCTTCTTACTGGATTACATATTTTGAGGGTCTTTTTCTATTTGTCAATTATATGAATATTTATTTATATATTATATATTTATATGTTTTATATATGCCTTTAATATAAATGTACAATTGTGGAATGATGATTCCTTTCATCCTACTGACTTGTCTTCCTCAATGTTCTTAAAAATGCAGCAATAAAAAGGAAGAGGACTGGAGATGTTTCCAGTTTCTTGATCCTTTTATTTCATTTCAGCTTGCACTATTTGCATGTTTTATACATAAAATAAATATTTTTTATAATATATATTTTTGCGGGCTTCAACATGTGCTACTAAATTTTACAGCCTTGTCATTCAGTGTCAGGTTTTTTTCTTTGAAAGAGTAATTCCTGACCTACTGACCTAAATCTCCAGCCACAGCATGTTTGCTTGAAATCTGCTAGTCTGGTAAGAACACAGCTCATTAGAAGACTACCATATTCATGCTTTCTTCCTCACTTCATCAGTAACAGAATAACACAGCACAGCTCATTAAATAAATGTGAAGAAAAAGATGAACTGCTTGCATTATGATCTAAGGCTTACACTATTTTAAATGGTTCATGTCCAGGTAAATTACAAGCTAAATTTTGAATACAGAAAATGCAAAAATTGCAGCTGTTTTCATGCTGTCTGGCTACAGCTATCTGGCAGAGGAACCCAAAAAATGGCCATGAAGAGAAATTTGAGCTAGAGAGTGCACATAGTTTCTAGTTCTGGATACCAAGATCAAAGTAGGAGTCCACTTTCAACAACTGTCCTTATAGAAGTAGTTTATATTATAATCCGGTATGGGTTTTATTTTTTAAAAAAAGGAAAAAAAGTTTACTATTTTCAGTACTGCTAGGATAGGATGCTGCTAATATTATTTACAGATTCAGTGATAACAGATTTTATATCTCTTTTGAATTTTAGTCTTGCTGTGTTTACAATTCCTTATCTTTGGACGGGGGATTTTGTCTCCGCTTAAGGATTTCTGCATAAAAATAGGAGCTGAACAGTGTTCATATGTTGAGGCATAATTTATTTAACAAGTTTAATTTTGTTTGTAAGCTCACACGTTCTCAGTGCAGTTCAGTTACAGCATTTTCCTCTGTATTTTCACATTACTACATGATCAAGAGTGTAATAGGGAAGATCTGTGTATGGGATTGATATGGTTATATTAAAAAAATGCTTAATTCAACATTGACAACTTCACCACATGAGGTCAAGAAGTGCTGACATAATATCCCCACAGGGTTTTTGGAAATAATAACGGCGAAGACAAGAGAATGGAAACAGTATGTAAGACAGATAGACTGAACAAAAAGAACAAGAGACTATTTTGTAGAAATTATTTCCAGGGTTCAAAAAATTACTGCACATCTAACTAAAATCCAATTGTTCTCCTCCATGGTCTTCAGAGCATTTCTGCTTCTCACCAAAAGTTACACAGAATATTTTTGTTTTCTGTTTTATAATATTTTAAATGAAAAACATATGAATGAGGTTTATGCAATAACATATGGAAGTCATTAATGTTGCTTTCGTTCTCAACTAAGTACTCAGTTCTGTACTCCTTAAGTAAGAAAAACTCTTACTGAAGTCACTGTGAGTTTTTCTTGCATAAAAGGAAAAAAAAAAAAAAGAGTAATAAATGTAATGATCTGTAGGCTACTAAAATTGCTCAGTGACCCCTATGTCAGTCCCTTTTAATAATGTATACTTTTTTGCAGGATATAAATTCTCACTATACAGTGAGTGATTGTTTTCTATTCAACTGGGGACCAATTTGGTTTCCACAAAATCAAATGCAAAACTCCAACCGACCTCTACAGGAAGAAGGATTAAGACTTTTACATAGTTTCTTTATAAGAAATCTTCTGTCTCAACAGGCTGCCACCTTCTCAGTTAACTACAGATATGTGTGGGCTGCTGTATCAGTGTCAGTCACACATTTCTGGACAAAGAGAGTGCAGAAAACTTTACCTGAATATTGCAAGCTGAAAATTGCAAAAATAAGATACACTCAAACCTCTATATATTGTCTAAAGAAAGACCCCTATTAGCCATTTAAAGAGATGAATAAACAAACAAACAAAAAAAGAATCAGATTGTTTTTCAATTAACAATGTTTTGAAGTACTGTTCATCTTGATCTCAAGCTCATGGGAGTCAATAGCAAAAGGAACCTCTCACAGCAGTTAAGGGAGTAGATTCAGAAATACTTTTGCCTTTGTGAAGCAAAATATATAGATAAGAAATTTCATTAGTATTCCAAAATAAAGATAGAAATGTTGTTATGTCAAGTCTCAGAATTCAGTTCTGCTCACATTCCCTGTTAATGTCTTTTTATACTTGTGTATTATTCTTCCACAAATTGCTCACATTGGTCATTTCTTCAAGCCGTAGCATCTTTGTCACTGGAAAATAGAGATGAAAAATGAACACTGGAAATAATTTTCAGTAAAAAGTGTTAAATAGAAATATAAAATGGCCCAATCTTTATGTAATCCCTGGTCTTTTTTATAAATGCATGTATGTATCTGTGATATAGCACCATGTTTCTGAAAATACATGTTCAAAGGAAAAATTCATATAGACTTACATAGCATCCATAGTACATTAGAGTAAAATCTTTTCTTAGAAATTGGAAAGAAAAATTCAGATAACACTGCAGTACAATGATTACTTGCTCCAATGTTTTTCTTGGAACTGGCTGATTATTCAAATCTCTGTACATTCATTATCAGCTTCTTGTTCCTTAGAAATTCATTGCAAGGTTTGATATAAAGCAAGAGTGAGACAAGAAAGAGGGAGAGGAGAGGGAGAGGGAGAGGCAGCTGAGAGGAGAGGATTGCCATCTAGATGTCTTTTAAACTGAGCAACAGGAATTCAATCTGGTGTCATACTGCATATCACTCACACTGTAAGTGTTGCCAAAAGCAAATTCATAATAATTATTTCTCTAGAACTTCATATATAATCTGGCTGGCAGTGGAAGAAAACTGTTGAGGTTGGTGCAAAGTTTTATTCTATGTGGAAGGTAATAAATTATCACCAAAACTGAAATGTGTTTTGACTTAATGGAATGTGTAGGTTGCTTCATAATATGCTGATTTGATTCTTAGTAAAATATGTGTGAAATGTCAGAATTTCATGGACAATAAAATTTTCTGTATTCACTGGTACAGATGCACTCCACAAATTAAAGGAATTCCAATGTGCATTTCCTTTGAAATTTTCTTTTACTGTATTCCTCATAGTTGTTTCTCTCACATGTCATTCAGTGTGGTGTTCCTATATTTGTACTTGTTTTATGAGAATCAGATTTCATCAGATTCATTTTGGAGGGTTCTGAGAACGAGAATGGATTGTTCCTCTTCTTTTCCCCCTCAAATAACTCTACACTGTAAAAAGGCAAGGCTATGAAAGTCTCCAAATACTTTAGTATTCTAGAGTCAGATTTTAACATAATTCTATGCTGTTGTGATTACATATTTACTTAGATGTGGATTACACAGAAATCACTGGATGGGAAAAGGCCAACTCAAACACTTTTCCAGCAACCTTTCCAAGTTAAATCAAAGGAAATGTTCAGGCAACAAAGAGTTCTTTACTTTAGCAACCAATGCTTAACTACCTTAGGGACTACTGACAGATTCTCTGTTTCCTGGTAGGTTTCTCATAGATGTTGGAAAGATGTTTCTGGAAGGTCAGGAGGATAATCATTAATTTGTATGTGGCTTTCTCACATGAAATATCTGTGAATCCTATCCTCTTCCTACTTTCATGAAAGGTTTGGTTGTGCTTGTTTTAGGAACATGACTAATTATAAATTTAGTTACCTATTAACTTATTGATTGTCACTAGCATCTAAGCGTCTTATCTGCAACTAAAAGTGACAGAAAAAATCTGTCTTTTCTGACACTGACATTACGAAACTCATGGAGATAACATTTCCTTTCTTTTCATTTTACTAGATGTGAAACATTTCACTTCTGTGAAAAACAGAAGAGGATATCCTGTCTCAGTGGATAGAACAGGTAAATCTCTGCTTATGCAAGTGGTGACAGAATTTTACCCATGAGGTTCAATCAGAGGGACAAGGATTGCTCCATGTATACACTGCCTGTGACATTTCTGAAGAAAATGCTATTTCCCAAAGTTTAAGTTCGGTTTACGGAAGATTTTCTAACACACTGGAACATTAAGCTATGTTGAAAGTAAATACCAGGTATAAAAATTATGAGTGCTGTGCCACTATTTTGTTTACCTCACATTTAAGTAAACCACTTTGAAAAGTAAGCAAGAATAAACATTGAAAGAGAAGGTCTGGAGGTATCAGAGTGGATGTCCTGTTGTAGCTTAGGAGAAGAAGCAGACTTCCTTATTAACACAGGATGAAGTTTATCACATCATTTGTTCTTTTGTACCTCTAAAACTGTTGCAGATGAGCCTTATTAACCCATTGTGGAAGCAAAATTAAGTCCCATGGTTATTATCCAGATGGAGTTGGAGGATCCCTATGTGATGCAACTAATAGTCAAAACACTTCAGAAGGAGATGGGCCTCTGCTTCAGTCTATGACTATCTTTGTATTTATTTACATATATATGTATAAAAATATGTGAAACATACACATACCTATATAGGTACATATATGCAAACACACATGCTCCCTCAAGTCCTAAGAACCTGAATTGCTCTTTTTAATAATTTGGCACTTTTTCCCACACTTCCAGTACAAAGAACATAATTGTGTTTTGTTCTCCTAGAGACTAGAGTGCTGAGATCAGGTTTTCCATTGCCCACTTAAGAGGATTAGAACAATTTAGCTAGTACCCAGAAAGTGTATAACTATCATTGTATCCCATGCTTCATGTCTCTTCCTTCAACTTTTTCAACCTATATCCAATGTCATTCATCAGATTCCTTTTTCCTAGAAAAAGAAAGAATCACAGTCACAGAAATACTAGCTTGTACTACAAACATGGGAAAATCCTACTTCTCACAATTAAATAATAATTTTTAATGAGCTTTATAGATTAAAAATTATAACAGCTAAAGACAGCATGTTATATATACTAGAAAGAACACATGGTGAATATCTGAAGGTGAACTGAATTTATTTGTCCAGCTCAGATATAGATATGTCATTGTGGTAGCTTATCCCAAGACAAGTCAGTCCTATGTGATGCACAGAAGGAAAGAACTGACAGAAACTTTCTATGATTTTCATTAAATACAAAAACATGCTTTAAATCATTCTTTAGCATCCTGAACATAAGCATCTGTGCTGTAGCAAAGAATCTACATAGATTATGGCAGAGAGTTATGAGACATATGTTTTAAATTGCTTTCAATTCTTACTGTAAATGACTGGAATTATTCTGTATGAATTAAATATAATGTAATACAGATGTTGGATGTGTTAAAATTACTGGTTTAGGGACAGCAGTATCTGAACACATTCTGTCAATGAACCTAATTCACACTCAAGAGTTTCTACTGCTTGTCAAAAGTAATGACATCAAACGTAACATAGCTATTCAGCAAGAGATAAGTTAACGTGTAACTAGTCAATATTTTACACCTAATCAGTAGTTTTTTGAAAAGTTTAGGCTTAAAATCAGGATGTAGTTTAATGTTCAACATTCCTCTTTGTCAACAACACTGATATAAAATAAGTTGTCCATCAGAATATCTTTTTTTTGTTGAATTAATCAGTTCAGCATTTTCTTAGCTACACCTTTCCCTGTAAGTAATACAAGCTATTATACTTAATTCTGAGTCTTAGATCCATTGAAGATTTCGTCTTCTGCACTGCAGTGCACCCTTCCTTTCTATCAGGCCTTATCACAGGCCTTATCTGGGAGGCTTTATCTGCCAAGCACCTGCAGAATTGAACAATAATCCTTCATTAAATATCTATAAAGGAAGAAAGGCTGTTAAACAAGCTGAACAAAAGGATTTACACTCTTTTACTTAAATAGGAAGTCAATTAGAAAATGTATGCTCCTTCAATGAACTGAAAGCTTCTGACACTACTTCTGGGATCAGCATTCCGAAAGTTTAATTTTTTAGTTTTGCTTAGCATAGAAACAAAATCATGCTACTATGAAATAAATTCACCCTTTACACCAGCTCTAGGTTTGGGCAAGCCAGTGTAAGTGCACATTTTACTAAGTCTTGCATAGTAACCATATTTCATATAAACTCTAAGCTTAAAGAAATCCATTTCTTCATATTATGTTTAATATTTAAAGAGCTGAAGACAAAGTTTATTACATTCCCTCCATTAAACTAAGCTCCAGTAAGGCAAGTAGCCCAAAATATTAACTTAATTTCCACTTGCCTTAGCCCTGTGTCACATTAACCTACTGTTAGTTTCGAGTTTGTTTGCTTTGTCATAGGAGTATTCATTCACAGTTTTCTGCCCTACTGAGTGATCCCTTAAGAGATGATCCCATTTATTTAATCTCCTTCCTGAACAACTATTTTACCCATAGCTCTCTCTGCCATAGTTCTGGAAGCCTTGCCATGTCTAGCAGGGCTTGCACTGTAGGGTCAGAGCTTTCCAGGTGTGCTACTGCTAGGAAAAATAAGATTAGCTGTTCTTTCCTCTTTTCCTCTGTTCTTTCCTGAGGGAAATAACAATTTTCCCAGGCATAGAAAAAAAGTGTTTATAATTTTCATAGACCTGGTTACCTTTGCCCTTATTTTGACAGTGCAATGAGAAACAACTAAACCGTGAAGCATTTTAAATGAGTCCAATAATTGAAAAGTGCAGGATCCATGCTGCACTTGCCAATTCAAAAATTACACAGTGCAAAAAAAACATGACCTGCTCTCAAGGTCATATCTTGTTAAAGTCTCAGATCCATTTAAATTTGTGGATATATGTTCAACAGTCTAAAGGTACATCCCAACATTGATAAGTACTGGCAAAAGAAACCATTAGAATTCCTACAGATTATTCTGTAAAATCCTACAGCCTTGTATTGTAGCAAAGTAAACTTCTGAATTAACTGATGTCTGCTGGCAAGTGCAGCCAGAAGCCTCCCAACAACATAACAGGAAGTCTCCTGGTACTCTTGGTGGTGGGAGCCCCTTGGTGAATTATTTCAGTACCCTGATGTGGTGGGGTTTAGCGCTAGCTAAAATTACCAGGCCACTTACCCATTTTTTGCTGTGAGATATGGATTAGGAGAAGGGAAAAACAGGCTTAAAACTTAAAAGTTAAAAGAAATTTTATTAACAGAACTACAAGAATAAGAAACCAGAATAAAACCTCCAGAAACCTTTCCTCCCCCTGCCCAACTTTTCCTTCCTAACTGATAACATAAAATTTGGGCTCTTAAAACAGTACCAACTATACCATAGTCTTTTTATCAGCCTGTGTAGGGAGATGAGTTTTCTCTTATTCTCTTATTATTTCTCTTATTATTTTCTTATTATTATCTTCCAAAATAAAGGCTTTTAGGTAGTATTTTAGTTTCCTTTGATATTTTTGTGGCACAAAGAAATGAATGAAGATCATTCCTATATATTTTCACATTCAATGAGCTTTAGAAGCTAGAGTCTCTAGAATTAATCTAATTCTAGAATTATTTTAGCCTAGAAGACTATCTAGCGTCTTAATTATATTTAAATACCAACAGATAAAGAACCAAATGCTAACAAAAATCAAAAAGTATCAAATAGAAACAATATGGAAATACAACTGTCAAAGAGACTACCATTTCAGAGATATTGTTATCCATTTATCTGAATTCTCCTATAATTAATAGGCAGGTATTTTTGTATCTATTGTAAAGGCATTACAAGACTCAGTTTCAGGACAAAAAAATTCAGACATTCTGAGAGGAGTCAGGAGCATCAGAGACTTTGTACCACTGAAGAACACAGTGCAATGATATTTTTCATATCTATCCAATGGATTGAGCTTTCAAATTTGTCAAATCATTTCAATAAAGCATGTTAAATACCTAAATACTTTTAGTATTGTAATTCAATATACCATGCCAAAGAGCTTTTAGCGAAAACAAGGAAAGAAGCAACAAAGGTATTACAGGGATTTAACATTTATTTCCTAATGAGCAAAGGGCACTAGAAACTGGCCAAAGATATAATAGGAATAATTAATTTGAAATCATTGAAGTTTGTCCCTTTTGCACTGAGATTTTCTTTAATCCTCAATTCACAGCTACTTTGACAATGTAACAAGTAGAGCATTAGTATGGTCACTTTGAAATGACACAATAGCTCAAATGAATTTTGCTTTGTTATGGGATGCGTTTATTAGAATAGATTAGCTCTTACATTTCCATATTAATTACAGCAAAACAGATTAAAGAATCCATTTATAATTAAATACAAAATTAAATAGAGTTGTATTTATCATTAAATACACAGTATTAAATGTATTAAATACATTTAATATCATTAAATGTCACAGGGAAGTAACAGGGTAGTTCAATACAAATTAAGCATTTCTGACATCTTAATTAACAAATAATTTGTTAATACAGAACCTGATGTTACAATATCTTCACCTCTCAAATACCCCTAATTCATTATTTTAAAGGAAATTAATTTGTTCAGCATTTCAGTTAATATTCTAAGCTAATTATATGGTAATGATTTTGTTATTGAAAGTTGAATCTTTTAAATCTCTGCTGAAATTTACAGGTAAGGCAGAAGAAGAAACATGTTACATAGATCGGACACTAATTTTTTTTCTCAACAAAGGGCTTTTTCATAAAAATCCTTGTGACAGCTTTAGAATTACATTTACTATCTCCTATAAAGAATATATCAGACATAATTTCTTTGGCTCCCTTTCTCCAGTTTTCTTAATATTTATTTAGCTTTCCCTACATAAATAACTTCATCTTTTACCAGATCCAGAAATTGTGATAACATCTCCTCCACAGGCCAATTTTGAAGTTTTAAAATTAATCACATAAGAAGTTGATCATTCCCTGTAACATAATTGTATTTTGCCAATATTTTCTGGTGGGACCACTCTAATTAATCATCTACTTCTGTTCTCTAGTTCTGCCAGACCTTCTTCCTGGCTAAAAGCAAAATTTATAGTGATAGAAAAAAATGAAAATAATTCTGAAGTAGTTTCTGGGTTTTGTCAACACACCAAATTTGACCAGCTGTGCTTTCTGCACTCATCTGGGGGGAAGACACAGAGCCACAGGAACTTCTGAATTGCTGATGTCACCTGAAAAGCAGAAGACTGAAGGACGCTGGGACTCCACAGGGAGTTTAAGATTAAAAGTGCATCGCTTCTGTATTAACATGAAGATCCCATTTCTGTTCTGGGTCAGGTAAAATAAACCAAATTACTCCTTCTGTATATTGTGTTATTTTAATCAAGAGTGTTGTCCCAGCCTTATATCTCAAAAAGACTGTATGTTTAAGCCTTCAGCTTTGCAACACTTGTAATCAAATGGGCCTGCTACCTCAGCAGTGGACACTCCAATGAGGCTGAAGGGTCACACTGCAGTTGTCTTGCCCTCATTTAGACTGTTATATTCCAGTAAAATAAACTTCTCAGGCAGTGCAGAGCAAGCAGTGTGTGGCCTCTAGGGCTCCATTGGAAACAAAGTATTTTTATCTCAGCACTTTCAAGACTGATAACACAGAATTCCCTCCCAAGTAATTCAAAGACAAGGACTTGTAATTTATTACCTTTGGAAAGCCTTATTTCTGAAAGCAAGAAAGCAACTTTATAGGGACAATTATTCTCAGAGTTTTAGCATATTTGACTATATTTATCTATAAATAGATTTTTAAAAATGGATGTTGACATTACTTCTGTGTTTTACACTCTGAAGTTACTTAATGATGCTATTTCAATTTTATCTATTACATTTTTTTCTTAACATTTATCCATTTAGTCCATCTTACATCCATGTAGTCTTTAATATAAGCTGAATAGAATGCGTCTGTCTGTAACACTAAGTATGTGAGAGCTAACATCATAGATAAAACAAGATACTATGCTGTATTCCTGTATTTCAAATCATCTAATTAAAGGAGCAACATTCACCTGATGCTTCCTGACAGAACTGATACATAAACAATGCTCAGTGTTTCCTAATTTTTGCAACTGCCATGATATTGAACTCCTATAAGTTCAATAAAAGGCAACAAGTCCAGAGCTAATGAAAATTGGGATGGGTACCCAGCACGTGAAATAATACGAACATTTTCCAGGTAATATTTTTTTAAAGGCAACTTTCACTCCTTAATATTGGAACTACATGTGGAATTTCCACTGACATAAAATTCCATGCCAAAGACAAAGGGAAGAAGTCATCATGGCTATCTACTCCAAGTAAAGTAATTCATTTCTTTTTTTATTATAGTAGCAGATTTAAGAAAATGTAAGTATACAGTATTATTTATAAAGGACAAGTTTCAATACAGTTATGTTTGGATTTGCATCTGAACCTTTTCATATCTAGCAGAAGTTTTCATTACTTCTACTACTGCTTGTTCAATGATATAAAATAGTTTTACAAGTATTACTATTATATTCTGCAAAGCAGTTAAAAGTTGTGGCATGTGTTTTGAAACATGAGAAGGTGATTTACCTAGAATAATGCAACAAATAATTTCAAGAACTAGGGACAAATGTTAACAATCCCAATTGTTAATCATGTACTATACCCAGGCAAAGATAATTTCAACTGAAATAAAAAGGCCATTACTACTTGTAACAAGTCCAGCTCTTATGATTTTATGTTTAAATAAATCAGATTGCTGAAGCAACCAAAAGTCTTCAGGTTTATAGCTGAAATGGTCTTGTTTGTTGTCTGCATACAGTAGGTGAAGAGCTAATGGGTCACTTTCCAGACTAGAAAAGCAAATACCGTTAATATTTTTGAAATCTATCCAAGCTGCAAGTGGTTATAGAGTAGTTGGTGTACTGTAATAGCTGGCCTGCTGCTGAACTGAACAGGATACCTGGTCTAGACATTTAGGCACAGATGACAGAATCCTAAATTATGCTCTGCTTGTATGTATGTTGCATATTTCATACACTTAAACTGCCTAAGTAGACTTCAGTGAGTAAAATGCTAGGACAATTAACATATTTTTTTCAAGGAAATCAGTTTTTATAACACTTTCTTTTCAAATTTAATTCCAAAATTACTTTTTTTTATGTTATTTTTGAAGAAGTAAGATTTAAATGCCACAGCAATAAACTTCAGAAGGTAAGTTGTTTTTATTTTCTACTAGCATCTCTACTAAATCCAGTTTTTCCTTCTCACAGCACAAAAACATGTGATCTTCAGCTGAAGATTTTCACTGGGGTCAGGGACCCCTAACTGCTAATCTGACCCCTCCAGCAGAGACAAAGGAGAAAGAGCAACTTGGGATGCCTTTCCTCATAAGGAATTTCATTTGTGCTTCATAGGAGATTATAACATTCCTGCAGTTAGTTCGATGATACCAAATATTTTATCAGATATTCATTATAAACAATAGCTGAATAACAACTTCAGAGTAGTTGTTGTTCAGGGCATTTATTCAAGACTGGATACCCAAAATGATCTAATGAAAATAGAATTAGAGACAAAACACCCTGTTTAGAAATATCCTATGGCTTGATGATCAGAACACCATTCCTGAGGACATATGATAAACTTTATTTTCTACATAAAAAGGAGGAAAAGGTGTTGCCCTTCATGTACTCCACTAACCACAGATGGAGTGCTTGGCAGCAGATAGATAAAACACTGGAGCTGCTGGCAGCAACAGTAGCACGAATTTGGGGATTCTAAATACAATCCTAACATACTTTCTTCCAGCTAGAATTATGACCTAAAGTTAACTCAGCTTCATTATTTTAGCTCAGCTTTTCATATCCATAAAAACTCCAGTTGCAAGCTAAACCTGGAAAGAAAAAAAGAGGACTGAAAAGGAGACAGGTAGAATCAGTATCTCATACAGCTTTTGTTTGCCAGGTGAACAATGCGATCATTCTCATTCACTTTATTTTCGCCAAGCAAGTATTTCCCTTAACAGGCTTAACAATTGCAAAGGGAATAGGTTTCCTGGGGACGTTGTGGAGTCTCCCTCCTCAGAGATACTAAAAAGCTGTCAGGATACCACAGCAATTGTCTGTGGTCTCACTGAATTAGGGAGTACCTTGATGAGCTATTGAGGGGTCCTTGCTATACTGGGTGAATTAGAGGCTTGAATCAGATGACCTCTGGAGATACGTACACAGCCCTGAGTTTAATGTCCATGAGGCCAAAGGGAAAAGCAAGTAAATAAATGTCAACCCTTCAAATAAAACAAGACAAGAACAAGCCAAATTGCAAACTCAATCAAAAACCATTGCAAACCACCAAAAACCGTGCCAAGGCAATCTCCTTTCTTCCTCAAACAGCCCAATTGCCCCCTGAGCAAAAGAAAGCACATGTATTGGGTTTGTCCAGAAAAGCTCTTGATAAAGTTGCACATGACATTACACACAAGTACAGAAGCATGAGCCAGAAGAAAACAGTACTGGGTAATGCCAAAATGCCAGTTGTCATTACTAGCACACTGTCAACACAGCTGCCTTGAGCATAGTTTCGCATATGGTTTTTAAAACTTTAAACTCCACCATTACTCAGATTATGAGGGGGAAAAATTGGGGGAAAACTCATATATGTTTATTAGACATAAACCAAAATTAAAGAGAGAATAGGCACGCTGGAGAACAGTATCTGAAAATAAAGTTATAAATTTCAAATCAAGGTCTGAAAGATGCTACTTAGTTACACGAGTCTATCACCCTTGTAAACTCATAATTTCTTACAAGTAGAAGAGTTTCATGTGTTTAGAGAGAGATATATTTATTTGCATAAATTTGTGTGTATATAGATACCCATATGTGTATATGTGCACATATGTTTATGTGTATAAATACATATTTATATGCTGTGTTTATTTGTGTATGTGTACTTAAACATCAGCCAAGGCAGATGAAAAATAATGTCATGGACAAGATGACAGAAATTATCCCATTCCATGGGATCTTCTGAACAGGAGTCAAATCAAGACTTGAGGAAGTTTTGACAATCTGCAAAGTCCCTTAATTGAGTTATTAGCAGTGTCTCACTGGAAGGGGGAAAAGCTATGATATATCTGGTAGGCATTTGACCTTTCTGCTGAACAGATCATTACTATCAAGTAAGATTAAGAGTGGTTTCCTGTTCTAGTCTGACTTGAAGCTTAACCACACTGGGGAAGATCATATGCTGCAGGAATTGATTTACTGTTGGAAACAAAAACATACTGGAAACAGTAATGTAGAACAAAATTAAACCCCCAGCCCTCCACCCAAAACAAAAGAATAGAAAGAAACACTTGTGAACAAGCCTGCAGAATTTTCATAGCCTTAAACTAATTAAATAAAACACATTTTTCAATCACTATACTGAAACAGTTTGTCATCTACATCCACAGATAATTTAAAATAATTCTTCCTAATTTTCATTCTAATGAAAATCTTGGCCCAGAAATCCTCCCATACCACTGTTTTGCAACAAGTATGTAGACATTCCCTAGACATAAGCTCTGACAGGGGGAAAAACCCAAGCATCAAAAACAAATTAAAAAAATCAGGGATTCAACCAAAGTATTGCTAAGCCAAAACATAGTATGTATTCCTCAATTCTTGTTTCTAGTTTGTAAAATTTTCTTTATTGATATTTCCCATTGGTTTGGAATTATCAATTACCTTCTTCAATAGAGAAAAGTCTGTGCATTTCCAAATGTCAGCAATAAGCAGCAGCAGATGTATGGAAAAACAGGGCAAGTTTACTGATTAATGCTGATTTGTACTTCATGTTACAGTCACTGCAAGTAATCTAACCAAGAAAGTAGAGAGGTTATCCAGAATGACAGAGTTAAATTACTGAAAAAGATTTTGCCAATTTACACATGTAAATCATATTTAGATGGTGATACCAGTAAAAGGAAGTGAAGTAACAGGTCATGATAGCACAGAGCTTGAGGGACAGTGTGGGTGGTTACTGGAGAGACTGATCCTTTTCCAGAGTTCTCAGTTTTATACTCTGAAAAGTAAATAAGCAAGTTGTGAGATTCATTTTGAAAGTGTTTCAACTGCTTCAATTTTACTCAGTAATTTGTACTGCCCTGAGTTATGAAATCTATGAAATATCTTTTTAAGGCTGATTCATCCACAAATCAATCCTAAAAACACCAAATGACATACACAGACTGATTGTACCACCTGCAGCATCTGATAGGCTTCCTTAGGCTGTCTGTAAACATGACAGCCCTTCCTTAAACAAGTCCAGGTGTTACATCACAGAAGCAAGGCACTTGATTATTCTTGTTTTTCTTTGGGTAATCAGTGCCTGGTGAGAAGTCAGGTCAGTTGGACAAACGCTGCAATTTTTTCATGTTACTGAATGTCCTTGGATTCCTTTCCTATGGACCAATACAATAAACAGGCCATGTTATCTTCCTTGACTCTTAGCATCTAGATATCCCATTCGCCCAGGATGGTAATCATCTCTTACATACACAAAAATGGTTTAAAAAACCAAGTCTTTTTCAATATTCAAAATGTCGAGTCCTAACTTTTAGTAAGTTAGCTTACTTACTTAAACTTACTTTAGTAAGTTTAGCTGTCTTACTAAGTTACTTTTAGTAAGTAACTTAGACAGCTATCATAGGGACTAAATGGTTTGGTGATACCTGGAATGTTTACTGCATAGAAATGCACTCAGCCTTTCAGGAAGAAGAAGCTATGGCAGGAATGTAAAAGAAAAGCTCCAACAAGATGGTCTTATTGTGCTTGAGAGGGAATGTCAGTATGGCCTTGCTAACTTTGCTTAGTCACTGCAGAACATGCTGCTGAGAGGAGCGCTCGCAGTGGGGGATGCTGATAGGTAAAAAAATGTAGAGAGGGATTAAGTATTTTCACAGAAGTATAGAAATATAGTGAATTAGCCAAACACTTAAGACAGCTGTTGCAAATGTCTGTCCTCTGGGAAGTTTTTTCAACAATACCTAAAGTACAAGACTGTTACACAAGATGAAAACAAGAGTGCTCAGAATTGCTTACCAGCTGCTGGTGCACCATATTTATGAGTACATATGAGGCACAACTGAAACAGATAAAAACCATCATGGTCAAGTATTGAAGACTTCTAGTAATTTGTATAATTCTTCCTGCAAAGTCAATGTGAAAATTATTTATTAATAGTGTAATACATTACTTGTTAAATAGGTAATATCAGATAATACCAGCAAGTTAAAGAGTTTCATGAAGCAAGTAGTGATATGAAAGACATCCATAAATTATGAAAGAATTCTAGCAAAAATGAATGGAAATGAAAGACCACATGTCAAAGCCTACTTCTTATTCCAGAAATTTGCAACCTGAAAACAAGAAAGCATCAAATGACTAAACATTTCAAGAAATAAATGTGAAAAAGCCCACTTGAGGACTATATTAAGAAACTTAAAAATGCAGTCTGTAAAAAAAAAATTGTATTTCTTTTTGCACTTGTGGAAAAGCCAATGAAATACATCAGCATGGTGTACTGATGCAACCCTATGACTCTAGGCAAACTGAATTGCATCCATTTACTGAGGAAAAATTAGCAAAGGTTTTCTTGTCTACTTGCCACTGAATTCTTAACAAGTTAGCACAGGTAACAGAGGGTAATTTATGAATGACTTAGTTCAGCAACTGCCTACATTTGCAAGTTTAAGGACAGCCTACTTGTATATGAAAGCAAATATTAAACTAAAATTTACCCTAACTATGAGGCTTTGGTTTTCTCTTTTTAAACAACTGAATTTTTCTAATTTTTATACTGTTAATGGATACAAGACAGTAAAAGAAGTTTTAGTAGCACCGCTCATAACTAAATGCACTCAAGAAAAAGAAAACATTATTGGCAACATACATCTAGGCAATTTCTTGAATCAAAATAAATTGATTACAAAGCGTTTATTGAGGAGAAATAGAAAAGAACACAACCTGAACAAATAAAATATTTTACATAAAAAGAACACAACCTGAACAAATAAAATATTTTACATAAATTACCAGCAGTAAAGAGGAAGTTGGATTCCCAAAAATGTGGTTAACCCTGCCAAGAGGAACAGCTCTTAGCAGCTGTATCAGGTTTATACATTGCAACTACCTCTGAAGTACTGAGGACACAAGATCTCTTGTAGCATGTCACTGCACTGAGAGAAGCTACACTTCCCTGGAAGGGAATTGTAATATGCTGCTATACCAGCAAAGCTTTCTAACAGGTAGGGTTAAACGTACATTATATGTGCATTCTGTTCTGGAATATTTAAGGTATATCTCTAAAACCATATGGTGGATTTATTTTAATGCCTGAATAACTGCAGATAGTTTGTAATGAACTATTCTACATGCAATTGCTGTGCAGGGCAGCTGTATCAGTGTTGTTGAAGCAGTGTCTATTTGTACAAGTGAATATGCCATACAGATAGAACTCAGTAACTGAAAAAAGAGATCACTAGGTACATCACTACAGATCAAATTACCTCAGCCAAATCCTGGTGGGACAGCCATGGCCTGGGGTGCATCAGGCACAGCATCACCAGCCATGCAAGGGAGGGGATTGTCCTGCTGTGCTCTGCACTGTAGCAGCAACCTCACCTCCAGTGCTGGGGGCCATTTTGGTCCCACAATATAAAAAAAACCTATTAAGTTATCAATCAGCATCCAAAAGAGGGCCATGAAAAAGGTGAAGGACCTTGAGGGGAAGCCATATGAGAAGCAGCTGAGGTCACTTGGCCTGTTCAGCCTGGAGAAGAGGAGACTGAGGGGAGATCCCATTCCAGTTACAACTTCCTTGTGAGGAGGAGGTACAGGCACTGATCTCTTCTCCCTGGCACCCAGTGACAGGACCTGGGGGAATGGCCTGAAGTCATGTCAGGGAAGGTTTAGGTTGGATATTAGAAAATGTTTTTTACTCAGAAAAACTACTGGGCACTGGAACAGGCTCCCCAGGGAAGTGATCTCAGCACAGTCTGACAGAGTTCAAGGTGCATGCTGTGATTCTTGGGGATGCTCCTGTGTAAGGCTGAGAGATGACCTCTGTGATCCTTGAGGGTCCTTCCAATGAAGTATATTCTGTGATTCTCTTCTTCTGTAAATGTTTTAAGGCCCTTTTGCCTGCTGACCTATTTCAGTAGTCTACCATGTCTGTATTTAGATGGTATGTTATGATTAAATAATGATATAATTAAATAATTCTCAAACTAGCAACTCAGATATATGTTTTCTTCTTTTGTACTGCTTAACTCTCTATTTTATTTTCTCCCCTCTAAAATCAAAGGGAGTATGGAGTACAAAATAGGTTACTGAAACTATTTTACAGTATAGGTTGTTTTCCATTTCTTTTATAATTATATCCTATTAGTCATGCTTTCCCTTCTCATTTTGTGACATTTTGGGTTGCCTGTTATAGAGAAGAGCGATAAATATGCCTTAAATACAAAAGACCTGATATATCACCCATGCCTGGTATATTTTACTTCTTGTTACATGAATGTGGGCAGTTGTTGAAAGGCCCTTAAGTATGGCTTGAACACATTAATTGTAACCTCTTAAAATAGGTCTGGGGAGATATGCTTTTTTCCCCTCTATTTACCAGCTGATGATATGCATCAGTAATTTTAACACAACCATGCTGTTCTTAGTGATTGTCTAGTATGGATCAAAATTTACTATTTAATTAGGGTTACTTACTCAAGAACAGGTAACTTGCTACAGTGTTGATACCACAAAATTTTCATTAACAGGCACCTTCCTCAGGCATTCTTCTGAAAATTTTCAGGCATTACTAGAGACTGCATGTATCATGACCCAAAATTATCCTAATACAGAAAATCTCTCCTGTTATAAAAATTGTATGTGTTACAACAACCAGAGTTCTCATATTACTTGAAATTATTTATGCTAGATAGCAAAAGGAACTGCAAAGACATGATTGCATGGGGTGCATTTTTTCCACTCACTTTAAAGACTGTAATAAAAGAAGCCAAACAAAATAAAAAGGATAAAGCTGAAATGTACTGGAATCAGAGTCAATATGAAATAAAAAATACAACCTCTGATGTGAACACAGTCAAAACCTTTCTGTGTTTTACAGACGCAGAGGAAATGGCGCTGAAATGAGTGAAGTTGAAGCACTAGGCTAATACTTCATCTCCTGCCAAAAAGCCCAAACCAAATCAGAAAAACAACAAAACCCCACAAAAACAAAAAATATAGAACCCCCCCACAACCTATGAGTCTCATCTGACTATTACCCTGCACATAAAATAATCTTTGAAATGTC
This sequence comes from Parus major, assembly GCF_001522545.3. Taxonomy (NCBI): domain Eukaryota; kingdom Metazoa; phylum Chordata; class Aves; order Passeriformes; family Paridae; genus Parus; species Parus major. The sequence goes on from NC_031799.1 coordinate 42,515,814, forward strand.
TTTAAGATGTCAACTAAATCTCCATACCTCATTAATAAAGATGGAAGAGCCTTGCCATGAACTCGCAGAGGCATTGACTGTGTGGTCTGCACTCTGAAATATTTTCTCTCTGTATTAGTAACTTGAATGATTTATACACCCGTTCTAGAAATCTTAAACACTGCTACCACCTGCTGGTTAGTTTACATTTGAATCTACCAGCTCATCAGCAAAGTAAGAAAGGAGAAAAGGAGGAAAAGCATGTTCTGAAATGCTTTTCAAAAATAATTTTCTTTGCTATTCCATCAACATTATCTAATTAATCTCTTTCTTTTGTCTTAGATAAAAAAAATTAGCATCATAAATTGAAAAATCTTGTTATTTACAGAAAGAGTCACTTATGGTAGAGAGTGGCCTGTAATGTTACCTTCCTCCATTTTTGCTTTTGTTTCTGTAATATATCTTGTAACTAGGTCACAGTTGTCTGCTGTGGAGTCTTCCATGTTACAAGAGATAAATATGTCAGTACTCTGTATATCTTTTACCATCTGAGACAATGTTGAATTCATTGTTATGGTGTCTGTAGTTCAGAAAAGAAAACAAAAAAGTCTCTTGAAAAAATTGAAATAACCACCAGCAGCATTTCCATTGCGTTAAAAAGACAGACACACAGTAGCTGTCATTCCAACTGAACCTTGCAGGAAAAGTTCTTATCTCTTAATGTTAATTAAAGTTAATGATAGCAACATAATTCTATGTTTAAAATCTTACTGCAACTGCCTTAGCAATAAACAATTAATACAAAAAAGAAGACACTACCACCACTGAAAAGTATACTGTTTCACTAGAAAAATGGCAAAAATCTCTCCTAAAATTATTTCTAACAAAGCTGTGTATCAAGAAGTTCCATTAAATATCCAAGTAAAGAGGAACAGCAGTCTCTGTTTATATGCTTGGGAAAAATCCCAGCCAATAGCATCCAGCAGTGAAATCCACAGGCAAAAGAGCCATGAAGAGTCTAAGACAAGATGCTGGGATCAGTATCTACACTTCTTCACATTTCCTTTATTTTCAAATCTATGACTATGTTCCAACCCAGATTACAGGTTCAGATCAGAATATCCCTAGAGTTCAGGTGCTCTTTCCTGACTCCAGTCATTTTTAAATGAGGTAATTGGTCAAAAACTGGGAAAACAATGACCAGGAATGGTGATGCATGTTTGTCTATTTTGTCGCTAAAGAGCTGTCCTGCTGCATATTGTAGTACTTGGTAGTATTAAATTCTTCTGTAACTTTTTTCAGAATGCTGTAAAAATTTCAAGATTTTGGTATTTCCCTCAGGTCAGAGTGAGATGTTAGGCTAGTTCTAAAGCAGAGTTAATTTTTTTTTGTTTTATTTTCCAAGTATTATAATGTTAGTGATTGTCACAAAATACAAGAAAGTCTCTGAGCAAGATTTGAAATTATCTAGTGCTCGTGTATGATAAAATTGAAAATTCACTAGTGAATACCAGACAAGTCTTGCTGTGGTATAGCCAAGAACAGAATCCAAGCCTTCAGTTTTAGATCAAAGGGGGGAATTTTGCCATTATATTCTTTCTTGATTTATCATCCAATCAAAAAACCCCAGACCTGAGCTTACAGAAAAAGGTGCATTTAAACTTTGCATTTGCAAAACATTTAAGTGCCTCTTTTATTTTACTCTTTTAAGTATTAGTTTTAGTGAGAAGAGAAGCAATCAGACAACCAAAAAGACAAAAAAATATTATTTTTTCTGTCAGCTGTGTTGAAAGCAAGATATGCTAGCAACCTCATAAATATGCCTCACTGCATTTGTAAGATTTCTAGACCCCTTCATGTATTAGATGGCTCTGACCAATCAACCCCTCTTTAATGCTTATGTTAAAAAAACTCACGTATTTCTGTTGTACTAGTCAGTATGATGCCATGATGTTCAGATAGCTTCTGAAATTGAATACATTTATCCTACATTTCCTTAAATCATCAATTCTTTAGTGATGAAGTAACAAAAGTGGCTTTAGCCACTGAATATTCCTGGCTAATCAGTCTGGAGAGTAATTGAATTAGAATGTACTACCAAACAGAAGAAAAGAGGAATAACAACGGGTCATATGAGGTGTACATTCTGCTACACAGCATGTTAAGAATAGCATTACCTGATTTCTGCTCCTGTTGGTGTCAGAGGGGCAAAGAAAGGCCATGGCTAGGCACTTTCAAAGAGTGTACCCTAAGAATTCATATACACTCATAACATGGTGACCAGGCCCTTTCTTTCCTCTTTCATCAATGCTAGATCCAGAGCAACAGAAACAAGAAACTAGTTTGTGTATGCTGTTACCATGCTAAAAATATTTTTGTTATAATTTGATGCTATGTGGCAGTGGCTGAACCTAAAACTGGAAGTTTCTTGTCTTGCACCCTACGTCCTACCGTGGACCTAGCGCCATGTGGTGTACATGGGAACACCAATCACTCTGTTGTTTTGTGTGCTGAACAGAACAAGCTCCAGGAAACAAACCCTTAAAAGTTTGGAAAAGGTTGTTCCATTGCATCAGTTATTCCACATTTGTCTCATTCTAAATATTTCCTGAGGTTGCTACTATGCATACTAAGTAACCAACTTCTCAGATGACCCTGTTCAAGGTAGTTTTCGTATTCTATATCTGGAAAAGAACCCAAACCCCAGCACTTTAACAAGCGTCGGATTGTTTAGATTTGCATGTCGAAACAACTTTAGAAATAAATTCAGCATATAAATGGTTCTATTTTATCTCTAACAGCATCTCAACATCTAATGCATTTCTTCAAGTAAATTTCTTTTTGGCACAATTTGCACGTATATGAAAACCACCATGTAATTCGGCACAAGGCTACACATTTGGCAGCCTCTGCTCAAGAAAGGTCCAGAACAAGAACCATGAGGGATATCACAAGCCAGCACTGAGATGCTTTGGGTGAGCTGCATGGGAAGTTTTCAGAGTGGTTGCTTGAACCATGTCAAATCAAAGCCATTGGTATCATTTTCTTGCTTTCAGGAGCATTAAAGTAATGCAGAAAAAAATGCATGTATGTATCTAAGACTTTCTCAGTCCATTCAGAGTGCCCCTCCCTACCTCAAGCTCACTTAAGACCTAGAATTTTCCATTTCCCATCAAACATTTTCTGAGTTGTAACCTTCAGCATATTGAACTGTAAAAGTATTTTTATTTAGAAGTAACGAATACAATGATTTTGGAAATTCAGGCATTTGACATTTTGTTTGGACATCCATCACAGCCTTTATATACTCTGAATAGAGTCCTGTCTCACAGTTATTTCTGAAGTTATGTCCAGCAAAAGTTTGCATGATGTAAAAATAAATTCCATTTCAATTGGGGAAAAATAATCTCTTCTGTGTATTTATTACCTTAGTATGCAGAAGGAAAAAAGTAAAAAAAGAAAAACCAAAACTAAAGAACCCTCCCAAAACACAAACAACCAAACAAAAGAACAACTGAAACCTAGAAGCAACAACCTGGCAAGCATTTAAATTCTATAAATTATTAAAACTTCTAGAATTACAACTAATTAACTTCATATTCTTATTTGAGAGAGGAGTAATGTTGTGATCCAGCTGTTTGGCTCTAACCTGCTTATTCCCAAGGAAAGCACAAAGAAGTTGGTAGAAATGACACGACTCCACCACCAGTGCTGGACCACCATGTATGGCCAATGCCTGGTGACACAGAGGCATTAACCCAGCTTTGACTTATGCAGAAAGCAGCACCACAGTTGTGGCAAGAGCATTTTTATTACACAAATTGTACTCCAAATGAGAAACAGATTTTGCTGAAGTTTGGTTCTCAATAAAATGTTGCTTAACTGCTTTACAATAATTAGTGGGGGGGAGGAAGAACAAAATTTCATGTGTTATTTAATACTAATTAATTTTATATTAGTTTGTTGACATTTTTTAAATTCTTCTGGTGCTCATTTGTAATTTGATTATACTTTTTAATGAAACCCTTGAATCTTCACACTGATACAGTGGCCAATGGCAATATTACAGAAATTCTTGACACCTTTTAAAAGAGATGGGATTTTGAAAAGGCTAGGCAAAGGACATGGAAGTAAAGCCTTCTATCTGTGGTTCAGTGGAGATTCTGGAGGCTGCTGAGGGGGTGAGATAAGGAAGGGAGGTGGCCCTCCAAGCACCTGAATGTATGACTTGAACATCCCTCTCAAGTGTGGTAAGTGGTTGCATTTTAACCATGTGACGTTTTCAATTCCAGTTTTGTTTCTGGGACACATCAAAAGAGGAAAATTCCACTGAAGGCAAATTGGGTGATATTGAGAGTACAGTGTTCACCTGGAAAATTTGCATGAGAATTGCCACATTATCTGCATTATATATTCTCCACTAATATTGTCTACTATTATTTCAGTGGAGGGATCACAACTAGACTACACTAAGGCATGTGGAATTAGGGATACAGATCTCTCCTGACCCTTTGTAAATCCAATTTCTCTTAGAAAATATTATGCACAGAAGTACACATCTGTCAAGATATATCTGCATTTCCTTCAGAAAACAAATCTTGCCAATTTTTATAAACCTCTAAGAAGAGAGTGATTCTCAGTGAAGAAGATGGAAGGCAACATGGAGGCCTATTCCTGCTCCTTCTGCTTATTCTTGAGAATGTACTTGATATTCCATGAGCTTTCTGATACAAGATAGTATTTCTATTCTATGGTCTGCACAGTCTTTTTAGGAAAGAATTTCTTAATTTTCTCAAGTATGAAGTGAAAAGATGAGCTTCTTGAATGCTCCTAGAGAAGTTGGTTGCCTTTGATAATTAGTGAGTGGTTCCTTATCAGTGCAGAGAATGGGAAAGTAGCTTATATTAATCCAACTTAAGAACTTAAGGGGAAAGGTTTTTTTTAAGATAAAGCAGTCTCTAAAGGAAAAGCACAATAAATAAAAATTCCAATTCCTACAAACATATGCCACTCTTACAAAACTGTTTTGAAAGATTTCTCATGTTTACCTGGTCAAAACAAGTTTGTTTAATAAAGTATGTTAATTTGTTAATCACTTATGCTCTTAAATAGCAAATAATATCTCATCCTGTTTATTCTAACTCTAATCCTACCAGATGTCTTTAAAACATCTTTGGGTTTTTGTCTTAGACCATTTAATTTTTTAATCTTTTAATCAGATATAAACCATCTCTTTTGCTACATCTGGACTTCTCGCCAAAGAGTTCTGTTTAAAAATGTGATAATTTTTCTCCTGTCATTACTCCACCACCACCTTCTATGCTGTGGGTTTGTTTTCTAATTCTTGGATATTGGGCATATCCTCCATCCTCTGGAATACCATAGAGATGTCTTTTCAACCGAATACTTACATCAGAACCTGTCAGTGAAGCAGGACATGTTGTGTAAGTTGTTTCATAAGGTGTTTTATTTCAAAAAGCCATCTTTCCAGATCACATTCTCATCTTGGGAACTGATATATTTGGGGGTGTGGTTTAGTTGGGATTTTTTAAACACATATGAAATATAAAATCACATTTCAGGAGCTATGTATTTGTCCAAGTTTTAAAAACCATTCAGCTGTGTGTTTTCAGTAGTTAGAAAAGCAAATCAATAAGAGTGTACAACAAAATGTGTGTTTTCATGGGATCTTTCTATAGTAAAGATCTTTGTCAAGATCTGCTTTTAAGATCTACTTTTAAGGAAAAATTTTATAATACTATAGTAAATTTATGAGAAATAGCAAACAGCTTGAAATATGTGAATAAAATGACCTGAAAATGTGTATAAGTTAACAGCTTGCTGAATAAACTTTAAAAATCTATAATTACAAGTGCCAAGGGAAGAATGGCAGTAACACCTGACTAAATCCATTGAGTGGGCAACAAAACACAGGGTGAATGAAAGACAGTGTCAGTAAACACAAGGTGATGTATACTGGCAGGAGGAATCCCAACTCTACTTACAAAAAGGAAGGTGAAGGCAAGTGTCTATTACCACTCCTGAAGCAGGACTTTGGGGCTACAAATTTAATAAAAGCATTATCCTCTTCCTTTTTATAAGCCTCTTTATAGTACTAGAAGGCAACAATGAAGAAAAGGCTCCCCCAGACACTTTCTTCTCTAGGCTGAACAACTCCAGTTCTCTCAGCCTGTCTTCAGGAGAGGTGCTCCAGCCCTCTGATGATCTTCAGTGATCTCCTCCCAGCCTGCTCTAACAGGTCTACATCTTTCTTGTGCTGAGGATGCCAGAGCCAGATGCAGAACTCCAGGTGAGGTCTTACAAGGCAAAGTAGAAGGGGAGAATAACCTCCCTCAACCTGATGATCACTTCTCTTTTGTTGTAGCCCAGGATATCATTACTGTTCTGGGCTGGGAGTGTACACTGCCAATTCATGTCCAGCTTTTCACCCATGAGAACCCAGAAGTCCTCCACAGGGCAGCTTCTGTGACTTCTCCCCATCTGTACTTATATCTGGGATTATGCCAACTCAGGTGCAGCATCTGGCACTTGGATTTGTTGAACTTAATGAAGTTCTCTTGGGCCAAATTATCAAGTTTATCCAGGTCCCCCTGGAAGGCATCCCATTCTTCTGTTGTGTCAGCTGGACTGTTCAGCATTGTGTCATCTCCAAACCTGCTGGGGATGGACTCAATCCCATTGTCTGCCATTGATGGGGATATTGAAGAGCACCGGTCCCAGCAGAGAGCCCTGATGGGCCAGGGCACCAGCTTCCACCAGAGCCACAACTCTCTGGTTGTATCCATCCAGCCAATTCCTTATCCACTGAATCAAATACATGATCAAGTCCATCTATTAAGTCTGTGTCTTTCCAGTTTGGAGATGAGGATGTGATGTGGGACCATATCAAAGGCCTTACAAAATTCTAGATAGATGACATCTGTTGGTCTTTCCATGTTGATTATTGCCATCACTCCATCACATATTGGTCAGGCACAATTTGTTCATGGTAAAGCCACACTGGCTGCCTCAGAACATTTCTTTGTGCTATAGAGTATCTTCTAGGAGGATTTGCTCCATGAATTTCCCAGACACATGGGACTACAGACCACTACATCTGTGGTCTGTAGTTCCACAGATCTTCCCTTCTCCTCTTCTCAAAAATTGGAGTGTTTCCCTTTTCCAGTCACCAAGGACTTTGCTTGAATAACATGACTTTTCAAAGATGATGGAAGGCTTGGAAACAATAGCAGTTAGTTCCCTTAGGACCTTGGGATGTATCTTATCAGGTCTCACCAACAGGTGGCTCTTCCTGAACCTGGTTCTGAACCTGCTCTTTGCTTATGGTGGGATGGGTTTCACTTCCCCTTCAGAGAGACCTTGACAAATTACAAGAAATCACTAATCATATGAAATTTAACAAGGATTCTGCACCTGGGATGGAGCAATCCTGGATGTGTGTATGGACTGGGCAAGAAGAGGCTGGAGAGCAGCACTGTGGAAATGGACCTGGGCGTCTGGTGGATGGCAAGTTGAGCAGTGAGCCAGCAGTGCCCTGGCTGACAGGAGGGCCAACGCTATCCTGGGGTTGCATCAGGCACAGCATGGCTAGCTGGGCAAGGGAGGGGACTGTCCCTCTCTGGTCTGCCCTGGGGCGGCCTCACCTTGGGTGCTGGGGGCAGTTGGGGTGCCACAATATTAAAAAGACATTAAGCTGTTAGAGAGTCTCCAAAGGAGGGCCCTGAAGATGGTGAAGGGTCTGCAGGAGAAGCTGTATGATGAGTGGCTGGTGGCATTTGGTCTGTTCAGCCTGGAGGAGACTGAGGGGAGACCTCACTGAAGTTACGACTTCCTCACAGGGAGGGGCAGGCACCATTCTCGTCTCTCTTGTGACCAGTGACAAGACTCAAGGAAACGGCATGAAGCTGAATCAGGGGAGGTTTAAGCTGGATATCAGGGAAAAGTTTTTCACCCAGAGGGTTGTTGAGCAATGGAACAGGCTCCTCAAAAAAGCGGCCACAGCACCAAGCCTGACAGAATTCATTAAGGATTTGGACAGTGCTCTCAAGCACATGGTGAGATTCTTGGGGTGTCCTGTGCAGGGCCAGCAGTGGGACTTTATGATCCTGATGGGATCACAAAGGATATTCTTATTTCTACAAATTTCTACTCAGGATATTCTATAATTCTACAGTTTTAAGCTGAAAAGTAGCAGAACTCAAGATAATCTTCTGAAATACCCCTAAGATCTCCCACTCCTTTAACTGCACTCATTAGAGGATGCTTGAAACATCCCTGAAACATGCCATTTTTATTTTGGCGTAAATATAGCCTTCTGCTGAATACTAAAAAATAACCACCTGCTTGATATATTTCTCCTGAAATATCTGACCTTTATTGGAACAGTATGCATCAAGTTTACTAGAAATCATTAAAATAAGAAAGTCATGGAAATTTTGTGAAGTTTGTGCCAAGTAGTCCTTAATAGTTACCACTTGAAAACTATTAATAATATGAAGCAACAATTGATGCTGAAATATTTCTTATCTTATCTAGCTCTTATCTTCTAGCTAAAATTAAAGGAGGAATTGTTATTGCAATGTGGATGGCCCGCCCCTGACAGTGATTACAAAGGAAATAGGTGCTCTGGGACCTGATGTCCAAAAGTCAGATCTGTGGCAGACAGGTAGTAGAAGATACACAGTCAGATCTCTCATTCAGCAGAGACCAGATACGTAAATGCACACTGTACAACACAAAATGAACATGTCATGCCTGTGCTGATTTTTTTCCCACATACCTTTATTGCTCTCTCAAGAAACCAAGCATAGTTGGCATCAGTGTATCAATTGAGTCACTATTCAAATGGAAAAGCTTTTCTTCAAAGATCTTTGATACACATTCTTAAAACAGGGGGGAAGCAAATGCCAGGACAGTGTTATTAGAGTAGCTTGTTTTCATATGTAGCTTTTTCTTTAGAAAATGTCTCCATAGGGTTGTTAAGTCATGGTACACAAGTACGTATTTCAAAGATTTTGTGGCCTCTGAAATGCATAAAGCAATTAAGGTGCTTCACATTTCTCCAGCTTGTGTTTAGTGACTGCATCTTGGCAATGAATATGTTGTTTTCCATTGATGTTTCTTTTCTAGGTCATAAGATAAAAGCTTCTTGGCTTTTATCTTATATAAAAAATATATTTTTTATATAAGATATAAATATCTTATATATATATATATCTTATAGCCAAATATATTGGCTATATTTACTTGTAACAAATTTTCCAGAGAGAACTTCATCAATTTTATAGTGAAGGCCAAGAATGAAGCTAACAAATAGATTTTTCCTTATTTTTTTCCATTTACAATTTATCTTCCAGTAGGAAAAACAGTATATTTTTATTAAAAAACTATCAAACAAACCAAACCAGCAAGCAAACAAACAAAAAAAAAACCCACAGAAAACCAAATCAGTATGAGATGACAGAGAGAGCTCATAAGGAATTTAAAAGTAAGATATTCTACAAAAGTTAGTAAAATCCTATTTCTTTGAATCACTATGTACCATCAGATTCTACATCTTTTCTCAGGAAAAGAAAAATAAACTAACATTATAGGGGAGAATTTAAGTACTGGTCTTCTTTATTATTATTTATTATTCTTTATTAGTATTAAACATCAAACACACATGTTTATCACTGTATCTTACATCAGAGCTTTAAATCTGGCCTTTATGGCAGGCTCAGCTATAAAAATGCCCAAAGTGAGGTCCAATGTGAAAGCACCTACAAACCACACTATTCATCTGTAAATACAGACGTTTTGTAAGCCTTGGATGGTTATACCTCCAAGGGTTAAATATAGCCTGTAAAAGCATTATCCTCGGAGTACAAATTTACCTTTGAAGCATTGCCCAATTGTACTTTGCTCCATGTCTTCACCTTTTCATCATTTAATGCCTTCCAAAGTACTGCATGTGCCTGTTTCCAGAGTATCTTGTTCGCATGGTTACTGATTAACCTATGAGTGCTCTTAAAAGATTATCCTGAGACCAGATACCTTGAAGGCCCTTGTGGCTTTTATTAACAGAATGTGGTTTGCCTTAGAGTATCACAATCCAGCTGTGGTTGATTATGTAGCTCTGAGCACATTGTTTTTAATTTCTGGAAGTGCGTGAAAAATAGCTGATTGTCCACTATATATATATAGATTTCACGTATTACAGCAACTACTGGTTGAACTTCTGTTATTTTTAAGCAAAAAATAACTGCTTTTCAGATGTGTGGGCAGTCTAGATCTTCATTATTAAAAGAACATCAAATGTTCATTAAATTTTAATATCAAAATCTGTGCCTTACAGACCAAGCATGTACATTTCTTTACTTTAAAAAATGTTCTTTAAATTATTGGTTATGTCCATTATGACTGAATTTGAAGGCTAATATTGTTTTGCATCTTGCCTAGCATCTATTAATTAGTGGTTTTAAAATCCCCAAAAGTGCCATCAAATATACTAACAAAAAGAAGTATCACTTTTAAATTCAAGAAACTGTGGTGAGTTGCTGTAAGTAAGTGGAAGAATAGCATAGCTGTTTGATAAGTAGTTCAAGTGACTGTTCACAAAGTAACAAGCAGAATAACAACATTGTGATCATGAGTCCCTTCTCCATTATCCCATTTATTCGTATTTTGTGAAGTGGTAACCCCATGGCTGCCGGGGTTGCCAGTAAAAACTTCAGTTTGAGCAGAACATCTGTCTCCCATATTAACTTCTCACATGGTGCCTCTGGCTGGCTGCTGAGTTTCCATTACAGTATGCTGGGGAAACTGGCAACAGAGGAAACTGTGCATTCCTTGGTTTGCTTCTGCTATTTAATACCCTTCTCTATCATGTTTTCTTCAGGGTCACCTCAAAGCAGACCTCATGTAGCCTGATGTGTATCTATCTGTGTCTTCCAGCTGCTAGGCATCTGACTCTTAAGTGTAATGTCTCCTCTATACGGCTGCTTAGTGATCAGTGTCAGAATGAACTATTGTCTACAATCAGACTATGTAGACTCACATTTTCCGTGCTGCTACCTTTTCCAATCAGCTGTGCTTCTGTAAAGGCAGTAGAAAATACTGTTATCATCTGCAAGATGACAGAAGAGGTATTAGCATGGGGACTGCACACTAAAATGCCCTAGTGCTATGTGTGTAATGCCATATTACAGTAGAACCAATATGTCACAAAATTGAACAGCATGTGGAAAGCATAATTTACATTTAAACATTAAGATTTGTATTAGACATTAAATTTTTAAAAAGTGCTAAAGGCCTTATCACTAAGTTAAGCTGCCAAGAAATTACTGTTATCACTGTCAAGGCACTGTCATTGAAAGCGAACCAGTGCTAACGGATCATCAATAATGCAAGAGTGAACTACACCAGAGATTTGCAGCATCGAGGTTTTTGTGCAAAAGGCTACAAAGGTAAATGAATAATCATAGAATCATAGATGGCTTAGACTGGAAAGTACTTTTAAAGTACTACTACATCTAGTCCAACCCCTTGCCATGGATCTATGATTCCTAATCTGCAGGGAGGGACACTGTCTTCTGAAGCCAAGATATTCTAGAAGTACAAAAGTGCTATGAAGTGTCAACCAAAACCCCTCAGTCAAGACATGTGAGTGTGTGTGTGTGCTTGGGGACATTTTCATTTAGAAATAGAAAATATAGCATCTTTTCATTTAGCCCTGAATTCAGAGTTTTCGATTCAGGACTCCTTCAGTAAATATGCTTTACTTATGCAAAGTATGCAAGCAAGTTAGGAATGAATGTAAAGAATAAATTAAATTTACACTTTCCTATGATAAACTATGCTTGTAATGAGATGTCCCAAAGAAACACTAGTACTTACTTGAAATGTTCAGGAGTGTAGGAATGGAACTAGCTGGGATGTACAGTGGGCCTCCAGATAACTCTGGAGGCATCAGTCTTAGGACATGGGAAACATGTTCATAAGTTAGGGAGATAAGAGTTGACCCATGCGAGTTGTTATGTAAATTAAGTTATTCCTTATAAGGTTGTGTTTCTAGTTCCTGTTTCTGATTAGCTGGTTACATTTTCCATATTTGGTTATGTTCTGAGCTTGCATTTATGATTAGTCCCTGTGCCTCAACCCTACCCTATATATTGTTGTGTTTACCCCATTGTTTGGTCTTTGAGAATCATCCCATACTGCATACAGCTTTTACCCACTTTGTTATTTTCGTTCTGGTATTAAGTTCTTTATTTTCTGGTTAACTTGCCAAATCCATCCCTTTTATATCTCTTGCTACAACCCCTGGCTGGAGTTGTGCAGGTGCCAGTGGGACACAGGAGCACATGCAATTTTGAAATATGAAAAAAAAGACAGGCTGTAAAGCAGTATATCTGAAGCGCAATTGGCTTACTTTAATACAACTGAAATCCACTCTGCTCAAAATTAATTTTTTTTTAATCTAAGACTTCAAAATATGATACCTTGTTTTAATGATGACATATGTTTCCATTTACATATGAAAAATTTAAATATGTAAAATCCTGCAAAAAATACCCTTGAAGCAGAATTATTGTAATGTCATCGTAAATAATGTATTCAATGTAAGTCATTGCTATTCTTGTGGAAATATCTGTTTACTTTCAAAGATAATACTGTTTGACATAGTTTAAAAATAAGAATTTAAGTATTAATTAAAAATCTCCATTACAAAGCCAGCATGAAATAATCAAGCAATCTCTACTTTCTTTTTTATCTCAGGTACTTAGAAAACAGAAGAAAAACTGAAGGGAACAGAACTGATTTCTGTTTTTCTTCATAGGACTAGACATACCAATGGGACTGATTTTGTCAAATATCATTTTGTTTTAATGGATTTTAAGTCTTTTATCAGCCTTGCCTGCACAACCCAGATTTTCCAGTTTGTAAGTCATGCAGACAATTTTTCCCCAGGTTGAATATTCATTAATTACTATTCTCTTCTTCTCAGACAACAGTAAATGATGCCAAGAGAGTCAATTCTTAAAAACCAGCAATGAGACAGTATGGAGGAACTAATGGTAGACTTACTAGAGCTAGTAACCCTGGAAAAAATGAAAGTATTTCCTCCTTCTTTTGTCATCCTCACTTGCTTTTTTTGCAAGTGAAGATGAAAGACTTCAGTGCAACAAGTCACTGCCCTGCACTGCTATGTGGGTGTTCACAGGCAAGTGAGTTGAAAGATAAAAGACAGCTTGTCATCAAATTTTTTTGGTACTTGCTTTCTTTATGCATGGAATGCTGCAAATATCTGATTACTGAACTGATGGCCTACACGACAAAGCTTGTATGCACACCCATCAAAGACCACAGGGTGACAACAGCAGGAGGGGGACTCCCCAGATAATATCCTCTCCTGGCTGCACCCACCCATCAAAGGCCCATAGCACAAGCTCTGAGGAGCCCAGTGGCAGGATGGCAGGCAGGAACTCAAAACAAGTCGTCCTGAGGAACAAACCACCTTGCTAAGGTTGTCACAGGACCTGTCACACTCCTGTCTGCATCCAGCAGGAAACCCATCACTAGGCATCAGGAGCACTTCCAGGCCATGCTTCTCACTCTCTCTCACAGGTTGGTGTCACTGAGGGAATTCTGGCTGTTTGGATCCTGGGATAGTTTCTATGGCACCAGGCTTGCTGCAAACAGGAGGATTCATCTGTTTAAAAGGGTGGAATAGAATTCTAGCCTATGAGCTGGCAGCACTGACTGAGCAGTCTTAAAGGGGGAAAGGGACTAGATCAAGCTAGCTAGAGCCTGGGGTACCATGCCAGTGTTGGGGGTGACATGGACAGCCCAGCTGAAGTGCACCTGCACCAGTGCACCCAGCATGGGTTACAAACAATGGAAACCATTGGCAGCAGGAAGCTGTGATGTAGTTATCACCATGGAAATGTGGTGGGATGACTGGAGTGCTGCAGTGGGTGGCTACAAGCTCTTCAGAAGGGACAGGTGAGGAAGGAGAGGCTGTGGGTGGCTCTTTACATTGGGGAGGGTTCTGGCTGTGCAGAGCCCAGGGGCAGTGGGGATAAGGCTGAGTGCCTGTGGGTGACAGTCAGAGGGATGGCCAACAAGGCAGAGATCCTGCTGGGAGTCTGTCACAGACCACCCAGCCAGGATGAAGTGACATCTTCTGTCAGTGGATGTTTCATGATGACTACCCCTTGTTCTTGTGGGAGGCTTTAACTTGCCAAAAGCCTGCTGGAAACTCAACACAGTGAGAGGAGAGAGTATGGATCCTGGAGAGTGTGGAAGGTAACTTCCAGACACCGCTGGTAGGGGAGCCTACCAGGGCATGCCCTGCCAGACCTGCTGCTCCCAAACAGAGAAGGGAAGTGGGAGATGTGGTGGTCAGAGGCCATCCTGGGCACACTGAGCATGGAATCAATTACAGAGTTTTTGATTCTTGGAGAAGTAAGGAAAGGGATCAGCAAAAAATTTGCACCTTGGACTTTGGCCTCTTTGGGACACTGGTTCAGAAAGGCCCCTGGGAAACAGCATTTAATAACAAAGGGGCCCAGGAAGGCTGGACATATTTTAGGGATGAAATCTAAAATGTGCAGGAGCAGGCCATCCCCATGTGGAAATAGATGAGCTGGCAGGGAAGAAGACCAAGCTGGCTGAACAGGGAGCTTTAGCACTAATTTGGGGAAAAGAGAGTATATGAACTCTGTATGTTGAGGTAGACAGCTCAGGGAGAGTAAAAGAATGTTTTTAGGTCATGTAAAGAAAAAAAAAAAAAAGACAGAAGTCCAACTAGAACTCAATCTACTCAAAATTGGTATAAAATATAATAAAAAGCATTTTTATAAATACGTTAACAACAAAAGGAGTGCCAAGGAAAAAAACATCTTTTATTTGGCCCAGGGTGGAACATTGTAACCAAGCACAAATAAAAGGCCTAATGCCTTCTTGGCCTCCGTCTTTAGCAGTAAGACCAGTTATCCCCAGGGCAACTGGGTGTCTGAGCTGGTCAACACCCTCCTGCAGGGAGCAGGATAGACCCCATGCAAACCAGGAGGAAATAAATCATCAGTGATCTGCTGTGGCTCTTAGAACTCACAATTCTGTGGGACTGGATGGATTCCTCCATCTGAGTCAAGGGAGCTGGCAGGAGAGCTCACCAAGACACCTCACCAAGAGATGCTGAGGGAGATGGGGTGTTTAGGCTGGAGAAAAGGAGGCTGTTGAGTTGAACATGTTTTTATACTTTATCATTATATAACTTACATATTAATCATTAAACTTACATTGTTCTATTGTATGCATTGTTTTTACCCAAGCATGGATTTCTCATGATCACCTCTCAACCCCCTAACATTGTTTCTCATGTTCTTTAAACAATAATTATATCTAATCACATCTAACAATTGTATCATTTATCATATATTGATTACAAAGGAGCAGTTTCACATGATCTTTAGCAAGCACAAGGCCTAACATTTCCCAGGGCTTACTTTTCCCAGGGCTTGCCAAGCCTAACTTTCTTTCTAAGTCCCCAGATTTTCTATGATTTCAAAACCTTTTACTATGAACAGGAATGGGTCACACCCCAGGAGCAGGATGACCCGAGGTGGGACTAGAGCACTCGCTCTACGGCTTTTTGGCTGTCAGTCTGAGCTCTGAGGACACAAGGACGAAAGGGAGGGCTTTAACATGGGATAATAGAGGATTTATTGCTCTGGGGAATCCTGGGGTCAAAAGACAGAAAATGTGAGTGTGCAACAGCTGAAATAGGGAGGTGTTCAAAGGGAGGGTACAAGGCATCAGCTGATCAGAGATATCCTGGGGAGGGTAAAAGGCAGGGTTCACAAAATCATCATCCTATGAGGGAGGTAGGGGGGGAAAGTTGGGTCACATGGACTAATCAAGTGTCGAAGTTTAGGGGATTTCTGAAGTGGAATTCCAAGCATGTGGTGGGCCTAAGACAGATTGACAGGAGACTCAGGGTAGATTGACAGTGTGGGGTGGGAGGGTCTCATTTGGACCAAACCATCAACTTGGGCAATAAAAGAACATACCATTAACAAGAAACACACTGCAACAAGGCAATGACTTACCTATCCCTACAGAAACAAGTCTTTGTTTATAACTTTAATATTTATTGAGCATATTAGGGGAGTTGGATTCAACTCCTGGACTTATTTTTTTCTTATAGAAGTCTTCTAACATGTTGGGAGTTTTGTCTGAAAAAATGCTGATTGAGCACCATGGTCTTGACCCACTGATAATCTCAATGCACATATGAGGAGGCCCATCAGCCTCAGGTGGTCTATGCAAAGATGCAAAGTGCTTGTCTCCATGAAGTGGCAAATATTCAGAGTTTGGCTCACCATTTAAATTTTAACCAGCTACTGATTTTTGGAAGCAAATATATCTTATATTCCTATTTATTACCAGGATTTTTCATGCCAGAAACACATGCGTATTTTATTTGAAAATAGTCAGAGTTTGTGCTGCCATTTCCACTGGAGGTAGATTCAAAAACACATTCTTCTGATGATTTGTAATTGTTTTTAATTTCCTGTTTGAAGCCACTCCTGACTGATGTCTTTTTCTTTTGTGATTATAACTCTTAAAGCCCTGATAGCTTTCTTTTTTTGCTAGGATTTATCCCCCTATGCTCTTCTAGAGAACAAGTATTGCCTTTCATCCCACTAGTTTAAAATGTCAACCATTTAAAAATTATGTTCACACTGAACATTTGGCCTGTAACTGGGACTCCTAAATTTTTACAACATCCAAAATAAGACACAGCCAGACACCAGCCTTTCAGTTTGAAAATAACTGTTAACAACTGGAAAACAGTGAGGAACAGCTTTCCAAGCTGTCTCTCAACTGTGGCCAACTGAGGTTTCCATTTTAACACAGTTAAAACTAGCCAGACTGAATCTTTTACTATATTGCTGAATATAGGAAGCAAATAATGCCTGCCTAGCAACTTTCTGTGCTCCTTTTTCACTGATCCTTGAATACTATTGATTTTTTTTATTCAAGGATGTGGTAATGTGGTAATGCAGATGTGACCTTTCTGTCTTACAGGGCAGCAATAGGTAACACTCTGTACAGAAAAGTCTACTCCATCAGGTTTTAAAAAGCCTAAAAGAATAATTGAGTCTTTGCAAGGTTGCATGTAACAACAAAAAAAACGCAACTAGCATTTTCAGAAAAAAAATGCTTTGGGCATTAGTAACAATTGCTAAATATGAATAATTATTCTGTTGGTGAGGCACAAGTGCTTCTGTTTATTCCACACATTATTCTGGAAAATAAAGATTATTTACTTACCCTAGAAAAAAAGCAAACTTAACTCACTAAAGACTGTGGAA
Organism: Parus major; assembly: GCF_001522545.3. NCBI lineage: Eukaryota > Metazoa > Chordata > Aves > Passeriformes > Paridae > Parus > Parus major. The sequence continues at coordinate 42,533,177 of NC_031799.1, forward strand.
ACACTGAAATATCTTGAGGATTTGTCACGAGCTTTTAGCTTGTTTAAAAGAACACATGGTGAAATTATTGCATTTCATTAAATGTCTAATCTCTTCACAATCAAGGGGATTAGTCATGAGTTAATCGAATCATTAACCCAAATAAACTGGTATCATAATCTGGATTCCAGAATGAAATCCTTAACCCAAATAAATTGGTGTCATAATCTGGATTCCAGAATTAAATCCTCAGAGAAATTAAGTAACAGGAGAGTGGTGTCCAGCAATTCCAATGGATGAGGAGTGGTCAGTGGGGAGACATCTCATGTGCCTCTTGGCTACAGAATGAAAGATGACATGAAAGGAAGCCTGCTTTAATAATAGAAACATATACTTCTGAAAGGGCAAAGATTTTTATAAACATTTACTTGTGTGCATACACAGGTTAATAGACTTAAAATATTGATGACCTAGAAGGATCAGTCCAAAACTAATAGTTTGATATAGCCCACATTTTCTAAACAACTGAATTTTTTAAAGAATCTAAATAAAGTGACTTCCCTTATCTGTGAAGGTTTTGAAAACATTCTAGTATGTATTTGAACCCAAGTTACATTTGAAAATACTATACTAATTGTTTTCTACTCTATTTTTCTACTGTGTATTTCTACTCTATTTTTTCTATTGGTATTCTGAAACAGGTTGCGGAGTGAGACAAGCAGTAGAATGCTGTCCTATACTTTCTGTGAATGCCCGCAAAACCCCTGATATGAAGAATTAGTCTCTCTGCACATACACATTTTGTTTCCACTTTTTATGCACTCTGAAATTTTTCTTTGTTGGCTTTTATTCCAGTAAGGAATGATCTCTTACTGTTCTCTGCAGATACAAGGAAAAGAGAAGACATATTAATTGTAAGTATTTATGGGAGCAGAGGCTTGTATCATGCATCAACAATATTACAGTGGGGTTTCATAAAGAACCTTATTCTGTGTGACTGTCACTATAAAGTCATATTTGCTTCCTATTTTTTCCTCATTTCACATCAATTTCTTTCTGTGGACAAATTAGGTCTGTAAGTACTGCATTCCACCACTAAAGACTGTAAGATACCACTGGCACTTGGACTTGAATTCTATTATTCTTCTCTGTTTGATATCCTGGTATATGTTTAATATCCTTGATACATGTTTGCATATCCCGGATTTCTGACATTCAATGACAAAATTCCCTGTAACATTTAAAATGTGAAACAAATAAGTCTATGGTAGCAGAAATTCTTACCATTCCTATGCCAATGTTAATGTTTGGCTACAGTGCTTTCCTCTTCTGTATATCATAGAAGTTTTGAAGGATCAGCTTAAATCAACATAATATAAAAAGAGGCTGGTGCTGTGCCCAAATTTGTGCCCAAATTCCACTTTGGCACCAGATCCTTTTTGGGAATCAATGTATTTTGTTCAAATCCATAATGTCAGGAGGTAAACCATGTGTTGAGCAGTCATCTCCTATGTATTAGCCTGGGAGAACAGACAACAAGAACTTTCAGAACTAGAAAGAGCAGGAATTCAGCCCTTAAAAATCTTCTTCTGAAGGCATGTGATTCAGAAGGCCTGACTGCTGTCTCTGCTCAGTCATCAGAATAACAGGTGTGTCAAAAGCTATTTCAAAAGCTGTTCAGATGTTACATCTTGGTCCACTTTATGTGGCATCTGTCACAGACACACTTTTGCACCAGCAGCTGGACTAGAGCCGCCGCAGAGTTCCCTGGTGCAGCTGTGCAGAAGGTGTAGGATCACCAAGGGACTGGTGATCCATGTGAATCTATCTCAAATCAGACTGGCCTCTGTGACTCTTGTTGGTGTGTCAGTATAAAGGCATAATGAAGGCACACGTTTGAGAAAATCTGAAGTTTCTGTTCAATCTGGTGATGTTGAAAAACAATCTAAACTCTATCTGGAGCGCAAGTTAAAAATAATGCAGAAGTTATTTCTCCAGTAATGAAAATTACTGATAATGAGCAGTGGAAGTACAGATTATCTACATTAACTAACCTGTCTAGCAGAAAAAAAAAGAGTCATATTCAAATAATTTTCACATTAAACACATTTTCACATATATATATAATATATATATAGTAATTTTCACCTTCATATTATTGTCCTTCATTGCTATACTGCATATCCCTGCAAGGTGTGATGTTTTGTTACGCATCCTAATCTTCTTCTACCACAATGCATTACAAGAAATATTTTCAGTTATTACTCTTTGCCAGCTCAGAACAGGTTTTTCATAGAGGAAATTACTTCAGCATAGCACTTCAGCATTTGTTAGTCAGTTTTCCACTGAGAATGCACAGATTTTAGGTTATTAATAACACGGAATGCAGATATTGTTGCCCTTCTTTCCATATGTGGAGTATGAAATACAGAATTTTTAAACATGAAAATATTTGTATAAGGAGATCATCAGAAAATACACTACGTAAACCTGCTATATGCTACCCAGTTGTCATAAACTACTGATAATATGAACATAACCTTTACTATTACTAAAACATACTAAAATATGCCATCTGGAATGAACCTTTGACACTTTTTATAGGAGAAACCATGTTTCACAGATACATGATTAGAGGAAAGCATTTAATATAATACAGTTACATTTTAATATAATCCACAAATCATGATTTTTCAGGAAAATTTTCTAATCCTATCTCTTTTTACAAGCTGATGATTGGTAGACCTGCAGTGTTTGGGGGATTTTGAACGGTCATTCACTGCTGGGCTCAACTCCTGCAGATTGAGTATCCTCCTGAGTACTCATTAAAATAAAGTAACTGTCTAAAACAATAAAATTGATGTTCTTTAGCTTTTCAGTTTCAGTCTTCTGCTTGACCTTCAGATAATTATGAGATGTTTATCACTGGGAAGAGTGGTTCCATAGCAGACTTTAGCCTTTCGTCCCTTTAATATGACCCCAGGAGAGAGATGAAAGCATTCTACTACTTCTGCTTCCTGGAAGGAAACTTGCTATTTTGCTCTCACTGACTTTTTGCAGTATTTCCCTGGAGCGACTGATACTATACATTGCAAAGGTCTGTCACCAGGAGATGGCAAAGCCTGCTCAGAGCCTTTGGATGGTCCTGGCATTAATACTTCTTGTTACCTCCAGTCACTGTCACCCATAGATCTAGTAGCTTCTGTTGTCAGTACCAACAGAGCTGACTGTTGCTAGCAGACAACACAGAAATCAATATATTCCTTGGATAAAACAATTTTTACTAGGAACATCCAGCAGGGTTATTCAACATGAAAAAACTCCCAAGATTTTCAGTGCCTGAGTAGAAATGTAAGAAAACTGAACAGTGCCACCATGCAAATACACACACAAACAGAAGATAGATAATGGCTGAAATAACTCTTAAGTTTGTGAATTTTAAGCTATCCAGAGACCTAAAGTAGAAACACTGATACAAGCTGGCTAGACACTTAGCTTATTCCCATTAGCTAGAATCAGAATCCCAAGATACCTACTTCATGAAGTCTTCCCTGTCTGCAATGCCTCAGTTCAAGTCCCTTTGAAATTATTAACATACCCAATGAAATCCTTAAATTCTGGATCAAAATCTGAAGGTCAGAACCACAGCACAGGCAATACTTGCCTTGGGAACATCAGTGCCAAGTACATGGTGATCTTCAGTCTTTCTCCAACCCCTTCTCCTCCTTTTTTGATAGCAGAATATTTGCCTTTCCAGTTGACAATTTTACTTAGAGCCAAAATAAGTTTAGCAGAGTCTGCTTCTTAGACAGTTAAAATGACAACACGGTAAAATCAGTACAGGAAGAAAATAAAGGGCACAGCAAGATAGAAGTAATGACTGCTGTGCTCTACTCAGATTTTGAAAAGTAAGGTAATTCTCTATTAACAAAGTTCCAGCTTCCTAACATCCCCACAGAAAAAAAAAAAGCAGCAAACCAGTAATAATTAGGAAACTTTTTCTTTCCCATTTTGCCTTTGCACTTCACCATCTATTCTCTATTAACTGCTCTATTCATTTGTTTGCTCAATCTTCTCTCTTGAGCAGATAAAAGGGTTTCATTAAAGTAAAGCCTAATGCTGTCAGTGGCAGGAGAGCTGCCAACCCTGGCAGTTTTCGTAAGTCTATTAAGCTGACCTAAGCATGCTAATACTTAATAAATTCCCTCCATTCACAGCAGTCCTTTGCAAATATCCTTTTATCTCATATGGAAAACTAAGTTACGCAATTCAAATGAGTAATAAAAGACCAGACCCCACACTATGGGGTATTATTTATGTATACCCACAGCTGCATGTAAGAGGAGCAACACACACCATCAGTTGTACCAGAAGCACTACTTGGGATTACAGAAAGGGCTAACAACTTGATGACTACTAAGATGAAACTGGCACTGGACAATCAAAACTTTTTTCATGGATTTCCTGCAATAGCCGATTTGCAGAGCAAAATTTCTAGACCTATTTGAAGGACATCTGCTATACCTATTAGTACATTTTAAATCTAATTTATCCAGCAAGCCAAAAAAAAAAAAAAAAAACAAAAACAACAAAACCCAGATTCTAGAAATCACTGCCCTCTTCTGCCATTAACACTTCAAAAGGTAAAAAAATACTCTGAAGAAGAAGTGGGCTACATAGCACTACTAAAGTAGTAGTGCTTACCAAAGGAAAGGTCTTTAACATCATTTGCCACTCTTCAAGGCTCCAGAGGTCCAGTAATTACTTTTCAGCTGAAACAAAGCTTTTAAAACAAGAATGTATCCACCCTTCATTTCTAACATCAGAGAAAAACAGTCTGTAGCAGTAGAAAATGAGTGATCTGAATTTTTTTCTCCCAAAAGATTAATGTAATTTTTTAGATAAAGTAATAAATATGAAGGCAGGGCATGGGGTTGATAAGGAGTTTCCTACATCTTATAAGAAATATGCTCAATAAGCAGCATGATTTATGTAATTGAACATGTGCCTGAGAGTTACTGACAGGCAGGTGCAAAAATGATGGTGGAAAAGTCCCACAGCATAATTTCTTCAGCCATAATGGAAAACATTGGCTCACGATAGCTGATATTTTATTCATTCTCTGTTTTCAGGTTTTGCAAAGTTCACTGGAAACCCTACTTGCTTTAGTTCATGCAAAATTATCATGCATGTGGAAAAATAATAAAAGGACCATGGTTCTGTGAATAAACAGGATCACATTTTAAACTCAAAACCTGAACTGTCCTAGTAAGAAAAAAATACTCATCTTTGTAAGGATTTAGCAGACTAAAACTAATCACGCACATATCTTAATATACTTAGTGCAGCATTTATTTATCACCTACTGCAGTGAGATAAACTACACATTAGCAAACTTGCACAGAACCAGAACTCCTACAAGGGAAAACACCCTTCTCCATCAAGAAGTATCTTTCTGCCTCCCCAAGAAAAGAGAAACGACGCTGAAGCCACCTACAGCAGGAGACAATTGTATTGCTTAGCCATAGCTGTGGTGAAGTCTGAAAAATAAAGAAAAGCTTGACAGAGAGCTTCCTCACAGTCAGCTGAGTATACCGTTAACCAATCCTCCTCCATGTTATTTCATTAATTTATTTCCCATTATTGCAGGACAATACAGTACTTACTCTAGGTAACACAATAGCCCACAGACCTCTTCTTAAATGACTCATTTCTGCTGTTCTAATGCACTGGAATACCCACTTGCCAGAGAACTGAAAATACAGACAACTGAGAGCAATGAAGAAGCAAATCCTGTGAATAAACTTACTTTACATAAGAGAAATATGGCAATATTTTTTTCTCTTCTTTTTAAATAAACACTCTTACAGTCTCATCTGAATGACCCTTATGATGCTGAATAATGCAACCATCTAACATAAGAGAAATGTATTTCACCCCTAAATTCACATCTAAGACTTCAGTTTTATAAAATAATAATGGGGCTTAAGGGGGAAAAAACCCACAAATTAAGAATCTTGACCAAAATCTAGTGTGCCACAGAAGTGATGCCAATTAAAGGAAAAAAAAAAAAGTAGAATCATCACAGAGAATATCAGTATATTTATAGCTTCTTTCATAGTGCCATCTTTCTACTCAATGAACCCCCTTGTGGCAAAAGATGAATATAAAGGAAGATGTGACATCTGTCCTTCAACTTACTTTTCTAAGAAAATGGTAAAATTTTAGTAACAAATACCACTACCTCATTTGTTTTTGAAGCAATTGATATTGTTCCAGAAATAAATGTGAGAAAAAATGCTATAGTTTTTCCTTCAATTACTGTCTCTTGGTACCATCAACACATAAAAGTTGTGGCATAAGAAGGCAATAAACCCACTATTTCATAAGAAATTTATAGCACTTTTGTACACAGCTGTTGATTTACGTAAGTGAACTTTGTACTGCTAAGAAACATAATATAACAGAAAAGAAGGTTAAAAGTAGGTCAGTCATATAGGACAAAAGCTCTTAACACAACTTGCATCCCAGCCTCTAGCTTGAAGCATAATGTTCATTCCTCATATTCTAGAGTGTTAAATAACACTGTAACTAGATGCAGCAGACCAGAATCATTCAACATTATCTACCCTTGATCTTTACACAAAATTCCCATGACATCCATAGAACTTCCACAGCTGTACAAACTAGAATAAGGTCCACGGCAAACACAGCTTTCAGGATTTGCTCTACAATAAATATCACAAGCGAAAGAGAGACAGCAAATGTTAACTCTTTATTTGTTTTGAACATATAAAGGTTATATTAAACAATTGAAACTATTTTTACTTATGAAACAGATCTTTTAGAGCCATCTTGTGGGGAAAATAAGCAATTTAAAACAATACATGTAGTTTAATAGCTTTTCTACCAAAAAGATCAGGTTTTAGTATGACATCTAGTACTCCTTTAAAAAAATAAATGTCTTAGGCACACTGTAAACTTTATACAACATTGTTTAATCCCCTAGAAGATGAAGGAAGTGCCTTTATGAACAATCACATGTTAAAAGACTAGTTCTAGATAGAAAAAATATATATCATTATGTTAAAGATGCTATTTTTCTGAAGAATGTTTCAGACCAGATTCTATTCAAACTCCACCCAACTACAGCCCACAATAAGAGCATAAAACCCCAGAGAAGCTAAGCCTTCTTTCAGAGCCCTTTTGAGTAAATTGGATAGAATGATTCAACCTAACTAAACTGGGGGTTAAACAAAGTAAAATAAATCTAAACATATTAGTAGATTTAGCACTCAAACTTGAAAAGTTATCTTTAAACATCCCTAGCATTCCAAATTAAAGCTTTGGCAATATTTGCAAGTTCTGAAGGAGTTTACACTTGTTGTTTATAAAGAACTCATTACACAACAGTCTTCTGTTTGTATACACTTAAGTAAAGTACAGCCTTAGGCAGTCAATTTCATAATCAAAAGTCATGATGCAGACTTCAGCTACCTAGGGCAATCAAGCATCAGCTCTACTTGATTTATGTGTCTTGTCTATGAAGCAAAGTGCTTAAATTTTATCCTAGAGAACAAAAGCGTACATATAGGCCATTTATCTTACTTAGTTTTAATTTATGCCCTAATAAAATTATTTCTATATAACATTAAAGCATATCACATCACATTTTTTCAGTAAGTAATCATCTTCTATTAATACAAAAGTAAAACAGGACATCACAGAACACTTGCAAAGCACACAATCAAGAGATGTCACAGAAATATGCATTTTTTTGAGCTGTTACAATCAGTGTATAGTATGGGCTCACAGGCACCTCTGTTAATTTATTTTTTTCAAACAAAGAAATTTGACAATAAAAGGTTCCTATGTTATCCAAAACCTCTGACAGCTGTAACTAAACAGAACACACTGGCACCCAGACATATAACCAGACAATTTTGCTAAGGCAAGCACAAGTATGTAAATTTTTAATTTTGCTGTCCTACCAAATTTTGAACGAAAGAAGGTGTACATGTGCGTTTTTAGCTTTAATTCCTCTGTAAAGAGGACAGTGAGATCTGCTTCCTCCATGCCTGCTTTAAACTTTGGAAAGGAGCCCTGACTCAGGGGCACTTGCCTTAATGAGATTTTGAATCTCTTTGAATTTTGGATGTTCTTTATCAGCTACCAGCTGCAGCAATATCGCTTCACTAGTAGTAACTATAATTCCAGTACGTGCAAGACGCTGAAAAATAAAAGAGCAGAGAGGAAATCATGTGAGATATTTGCAAATGTGAATGAGTGAATTTTAAAAGAAAAGATGGATAGCATTTTTAAAAACATGTCCAACTAACAAAATACTGCCAATTCCATTCCAGCATTACTTCATGGTATAATTTATAAAAACTGACTGGGTTTAGACTTTCCTATGACAAAAGGCGGCCCTGGATTACAAGTAAGTTTTTCTACTTGTACTGGATTCTTTCCCCAAGTCAGATTTAATAGGCAGCAGCCCCACACATCTTAATAAACAACCCTTTCCCCATGCATAACCCAGAGGATAGCTTTCTTCACTCTCATGCAGATGAAAGGCCTGGGGAAAAATAAAATAGCAAGGTTCAACATAAAAGCATTAGGCAAGAAATTGTAACAATTTCTCTTTCAGTTCTTGTTATATACCACTACTTCAGCTTTTGGACTACAGAGAGCACTAGTAGCAATAATCTCTGGAGAAAGCAAGAAAATCTATTCTACAGATGTTGTAGATCACACTGGCATAACAGTAGCTCATTTTAAATGGTATTTCATTATAGCAAGTAACTCCAGAGTCAGTTTACACAGGCTTCGGGATACAATGTATAGCTGCAGAGAAAGCAAAACCAAAAGTGGCTTGCAAGGTACAGGACTTACTGTAAAATTATTGTACTTTTAAAACTGTGGTTGTTGCTTACATAACAAAGTTACACCTTCAGCGAAGGACAACCAACCCATGCCCCCCATCATCTTCCCAGCCATCATAGAGATGCTTTGGCAGCAAAACTCTTCATGAAGTCAGCTTTCCCTCCCTCATCCTCTACTCAGCTGCATGCTCCACCAAATTTCATCAGATACTGAATGAGCTAAGGGAGGGCAAGTGGCAGAGAATAGAGCTATGTACATTCAGGTTTCAGTTGAAATCATTAAAGCAAAGAGAACTTCTGGACTTTCTAACTGTTCAATTACAAAGCAACTAATGGGTGAAAGTTATTAACTTTAAAGGACCAAGGAGTAAAGTATATGCAACTACAGTCTACATAACAACAAACTAAAAGGTTGAATTTACTTAAGTCAATGCTTCCTGCTTGCCATTATAGCAACAAGCCTCACAATATTCTTAAACTGAAACAAAGCAGCTACCTTCCTCGGCTCTCCTACTCCATACAACCATATTTGTTAAACCTCACATGTATACAAAAGAGAAGAAAAATAGGAAAATTAATATGAAATATTATATTTTCAACATAAGCCTCTCCAAGAATACAAAGCTTTTGGTTTTAACTAGTGCGGAAGAAAAAAACACCTAGACACTTAAAAAACCATTGCCATCTGTGAAATTGAAGAGAGAATGAAGATTGAAAACAGAGAGCATCTTCTCTTTAAAAGCAAAGCATACCATAACATGTCCAAAGAGGTTGGAATTACCTTATATCTAGTCCTTTTCTAAGACTAGATACAATTTTTATAGATGTCAGCTTAGCAGAAATTAAGAGATGCATTTGCTAAGCATATTGAATGATTGCCAAGGAAATCACAAGTTTTCTTAGAATGCTGTTTTTGAGAAGAAGGAAAATATTGACAGTATGTTGCATCCACACAGCAGAAACAATTAGAAAAGACAAAGAACAGAAAAGAAATCCAGCAGGAGCAGACTAAACTGTCTCAATCTGAGACCAAGCACTGGTATAAGTCATCTTAATCACAGAGGGCAGAGATTCAGAACAGTCACAACCTTGAACTGTTCAGCTGAGTTATTTCATCAATGAAAATTTTGAGATTTTTTTGTTTTCTGAGGATTTTTTTTTAACTACAAGTTCTCGCCTGCTCTCATTTTTAAGCACACAACGGAAGTGGAGACAACCTATAATCCAAGCAGACATAAAAGCTTTCATTATCAATTAAGTAAAATTGCTCTTCCTAGTACACCAGCTCAGATATTTGCATATTAGTCACGAGTACAATCAGAACACATGCTATGTGATGGGAAATGTGGAGAACTGGAGGAGCAGATGGGACCAGTTGGAAGTTATTTGGGGTTGCTGAGGAAGCTAGCTGTTATCACTGCAAAGTCACTCTCTATTATTCTTGAAAGGTGAATAAAGGAGGGCTGTGTTTTTGTGAAAAGGTAAATGTTGCACTCATGTTCCCAGAAAGGTAAGGAAAAGGGTCCAGGAACCCTGATCAACAAAACTCACCTCAGCTCACCAGTTTGCATAAATTTGCACAAGAGAAAATGTTAGACTCACTCATTAAAAAGAATATGACTAGGAACTGTGAGCTCTACGGTGAAACTAAAGCAGGATTACCCAAGACCTTCTTGGATATGTCGCCCACTTCCCTAAGAAATGTATGCCACAGTCAATCAGGATTAAGGACGTGTCTATTTCTCCTGGTCTCCTCCTCCCAAGCATGCCCATGTCTTGCTTGTTCTAGCCCACATCCCTCAGCAGCATTTTCAGGTGAGGCTCTGTAGCACAAGAAGAGGACAATGTTGGTATGTGCTGCCACGTGCAGCAGAGAAGGTATTACCACTGGCCCAACACTGTTGAGTGTTGGCTGAATCATTATTGTCTTAATAATTGTATTATGAAGTCATCAAAAGACTGATGACTTCAAGTCTGTAAAGACTGATAACCACAGCGAAGCATTCTCTTTTGCTTACTGAGAAAGCGTCGCAAAGGCCAAAAGGTTACCTAAAACTGAAAAATTTACAGCTTTGGCAAGCAACCACAATTTAAAGATCAATACCTTTTTGACTATAAAGTAAAGCAAAGCTACCTAGTCACTGTTTTAACCTTTATTACATTGGCCCAACTTCTACGCTTACAGACAGTGCAAGTGATAAATGCACCAAAACATACACAGTAAGACAAACAGATTTCAGGTTTTCTATGTTTGTTCCATCTCCTAGTGCTGCTGCACTACATTGATTTGGGAAGTCCATGACTTCAGTCACTCCTGTAACTCTGTGTGTGTCCCTATGCCCTATGTGACAGTTGACATTAGGTTTCCATTTAATCAAAGTCACGGGTTTCATCAATCACTATATGCTGGGGATTTCTCTTTAGCCTTTAAGAAATTAAGTCTACTCAAAATCTATGAACAAGTATAACATGCAGTGGTTATTATTAGTTTTTACTTCAAATAACTGTTAGGGCCTGAGGCAAAAAATTGCAATACTTAATGTATATATCAGGTTTTGACTTTCAACAGTGATGCCTGTAGGCATGTTAGGAGTACATCATCAAAAAATCATTTGCATGAATTTGCTACCACATAGTTGTATGTGCTTTTAAATCTTCTTGTTACATTTATATCCACTTTCCCAACATTTAGTTAGACTAAGCTCCTAAAAGCAGGGGGGAGGGGAATCTTTACTATAATCAGAGTCTTGTGATTAAGCTTTAATTTGCACTGATGAGGAAAAGCAGAAGGAGGGACAGAAGTACAAGGAGATTTGAACAGGATCTCATACTGTATTTTATTGCACTTCAAGAATTCCAGCACCTGAATAAATACTCTTTGGAACAACAAAAGCAAAACCTTTATAGCACTTTTGCTCTGCTGTGAAGATCACCCTGCACAAAGGGATATGCTAAAATGCTAACGTTTATACAGAGCAATCTATATTGCATGAAACAATCACTTTGAAATTGCAAAATCCCAAACTGGATTAGGAATATTAAATCATAATTTAAGAAGAAAAAAAAAAAGGCAGTACTTCTTCTCCATTTTAAATGCTATTTTAAGAATCACAGCATCTCACCTCTTCTCAAATCTACATTTATTCACTGCTTTGTCCATAGAAATTCCTTGTTAGCTTACAATAAGCAGAGAACTTAACATACCAACCCAAGGTGAAGAAAGCCTTGACTAAGAAACTTACCTCAAGAGCAAACATTCTGTCCATCATACTTCTTGAGGAGGTAGCATCAGCCACAATATGAACTTCCAGACCTCTGCCAATTAATTCCAGTGCTGTTTGTTGGATACAGACATGAGTCTACAGAGAAGAAATCAAAGGCAAAAAAGCCACCAACAAACCATTATTACAAAATGAAAATAACGCAATCACAAATTTGAGTCATAATTAATTAGAGTTCAAATGCTTATTTTCTACCCTGGCAGTATTATGGAACTCAATATGCATTTTAAATGCCAGTTAAGATTGAGGCAAGTGCCTGTAGGTTACAAGTATCTCATCTCAAATTTTATTATGAGATAATAATATTAAAGACAACACAGAAATATCTTATTCTGTAGAGGATATCTAAGCTCTAAGTAATATAAATTGAGGGGTTTTTTTAATTACAGAAAGTGGTGCTGCCTTTGAGGGCCAACAGATATTACCATAAACCAGTATCAGAATGGCAAGGCACCTACTTCTACTCCAAAGAGGACAATACTCCGGACGCCAGGGATCTCTGCTAATGCTGCTTCAACTTCTGGCAACACCATTGAAAATTTTGTCTTGGGAAGCACGAGTTTAGCTCCTGTTAAATCAATTTCTTGCACAGTGCTGCCAAGACCTTTGGGATACTGTTCAGTGACAATAACTGGAATTCCTAAGAGCCTTGCACCTTGGAGCTGTAAGGGGACAGAGAAAAACAAAACAAAAAAAGAACAATAATAACAAAGACATGGCTATTACCAAATACTAAGCAATTGTTAGACTACATATAAAATAATAGTTTACAATGAGTGATCAAAACTGACTACAAGAAAAAAAAAAAAAGCAACATACCAGTCGTTGGCCCACGCTGATGATATCACCAAAGTATTTGATGGCAGGCCGGAATCGTTCTTGCATGTCACAACAGAAAAAAACAGTGCTTGAGGGTGTCAGGTTGCCCAAAGTAGTAATCTGAAAAAAGAAATAAAGATAATGTTTTCCTTGGCAGTGGACATCCTTTCAAAAATGCAGCAGAATGGGGAAGATTTCATCTGCAATACCTCTGCTAGATTATGGATTTATGTTACTTTGAGTCAAAATAGGAGAAAAGTTTTTCAAGCTTGATTTTGGTATGTTTCTAAATTCAAACAAATAGATGATACTAAACAATAAGGTACAGTTATCAATACATAATCAAAAGTTTATTAGGTGGGAAGCACAAGTCAACATAAATGTATATAGAAATTTTTGAACTCTGAAGGGGGCAGAGGAATATACTGCCTAAATTTTAGCAAAAGAAAAGTACCAAAAGCAAAATTACATTCCTCAAATTCATTTTTAAATCCACAACTCTTGGAACTGATATAGACTCAGGATAAACTAAAGTTTAAAAAAAATTCAGACTTCCACTTGCTTTCAAATATTTTATGTACACATATTTTCAGTACTCCCATTGTGCAGTCAATTTGATTTGTCTGTGACATCTTTTAGCACAAGTCTGATGAAAGTCCAAAGGCTAGAATGAAAGTAGAGAATACTATAAATATGAGAAACCAAACTGAATACATTTTAATGACAAAAGTTATCTCCTAGAGTTTCCCTCATACAAGCTATCAAGTGGGGTAGAAGAGAGGGGATAAGAAAAATAAATCAAATACTTAATTGTCTTCCACTTAGAAAGAGCGCTTTGTATTTGTATAAATAAATTATGTGCACTACCTGTAGAACCAAAGTAGAGGGCTTCAGATGGAAACTCAGGGAAAGAAAAGATCTACATACTATCATTTAGTTGTAAGGCAATTCAAGAGAAATTGCATCCATTCAGGAGCTTTTCAGCAGACAGATAAATCAAATTGAATAAAGAGCTTAATTATGTGCACTTCATTTTCTGCAATCTGAGGTTGTTATGTTTTAAACAGAAACAAAATTACAAAATCTGTAGAAGAAGGTATTTCAGAAGATGTATTGAGTTTATGTGAAAAGGTTTTGGTAGTGAGGGAAAAATGTAGAGTGGCTTTTGTGAGATGCCAGAAACAGCCTCATGTCAAGAGAGCACTAATGCCAGCTGAATCCAAGACAGCTCTGCTACATCAGTGATGCTGGTGACAACTCTATGCTAACATTTAAGAAAGGGTAAAAAAACCCACTGTCCAACAGCAGCTGTGAGAGGAGGGTGAGAATATGTGGGAGAAACAGCCCTGCAGACACCAAGGTCAGTGCACAAGAAGGGGCAGGAGGTGCCACAGGTGCTGGAGCAGAGATTTCCCTGCAGCCCCTGGTGCAGCCCTTGGTGAGGCAGGTGTGCCCCTCCAGCACATGGGATTCCACAGTGGAATAGAAATCCACCTGCAGTCTGTGGAGGACCCCACAGCAGAGCCTTGAAGAAGGTCTGCAATATGCCTAAAAGAGGGCTGTGACTCTGAAAGGCCACGCTGAAACAGGCTCCTAGCACAACCTGTGACTTGCTAGAGAGGAGCCCATGCTGGAGCATGTTTGGGAAGGACGCACATTTGGGAAGTTCATGACATCCTATCTCCCACAGGACAGAACCCACTCTGGCATAGGGGAAGAGTGTGAGAAGAATGAGTGGCAGAGGTGAAGTTTTGTGAACTGACCACAACTGACCATTCCCCATCCCTCTGTGCTGAAGAGGGATGAACCTGGGAAGAAGGGAGGGGTGGGGAAGAGGTGTTTTTACATTTGCTCTTATTGCTGATTATTCTCCTCAGCACTTGATTAGCACTATATTAAACTAATTTCCCCAAGTCTGTTTTGTCTATGATAGTAGTCAGCAAGTGATCCCTCTCTGTCCTTATCTTGATGAACAAGCTTCTTTGTTATATTTTCTCCCCTCTGTATTATATAGGACAAGTGATGGAGCAGCTTCGTGACCAGCCAAGGTCAACTCACCACAAAGGAACTGGAAATCAATAAATATTGGTTCCAAAATTTTCACTGATTCACCACACGTCTCCAGAGTAAAATGCTGTTAATCTGAATTCCCAAGGCCATGCTTTATAATGGTCATGCTCAAAACATATGCAATGGCCTGTTCAAACAGTTGGGAAAATTACTTGTATGCTAACAATTGTAAATGCTAATTCCCTCAATTCTCAGATTCATTACACCACTACGGCCAAAGCAGCAACCATTCATAAACATAGTTCCTCCAGTCCTTGTGAGACAAACAGCAACACTATTAATACAGCTATAGAGCAGTTATAGAGGCAAATACTGTAACAACCATAGTGTAGATGATGTAACACTGGGCTCACTGGAAGACAAAAGAGCATCACAACAGGCATCAGGGAAATCTTTTTCATGTGGAAGACACAGCTGCACTGAAAAAGGTTACCACAGTTGTGAGATCTCCATCCTTGGAGATTTTCCGCATTCAGCAATGCAGTAGCTGATTTGATCAAAGGGTTAGGGAAGGCAGCCTCTAGATATTTTTCCCAAATAACACTTCTGCAACTCTACTCCAGGTAATGAATGAGGCCTGGGACTCAGAAAGATTTGACGTAAAATTAAATAACCACCTTGTTCTTGAATACCATCCAGATAAATGATTGAACAATGCAAAATGCATTTGGCAGGCAGTATTAATGTACAATTCAACACCACAGTGAGCACCTACTGTGACCCACTCCAGCTCTGGCACTTACTACCATCCCAGAAGTCAATCATGACATTTAACTTTCCTACCACTCAGCAATAAAAATAGAATAATTGGAATAAACAGTATTTATAAATGTGGTTACTACTCGTAAAATGCATGATTTTGTCTCAGTGTTTGTATGACAAGCAAAGACTATTACTTTCTCTTTTAAATCTTTCCATCACTTTAAAAGCTGCACCAGGGGAAGTTCAGGTTGGACATCAGGAAGGATTTTTTTCACAGACAGGGTGATTAGCTATTAGAATGGGCTGCCCAGGGATGTTGTGGAGTCGTTGTCAGCGAAGGCATTGAAGGCAAGACTGGAGGTAGCACTTAGTGCCATGATCTACTGACATGGCAGTGTTCAGTCATAGGTTGGACTTGATCTCAGAGGTCTTTTACAGTCTAATTCATTCTGTAATTCTGTAATTTTTTAAGATCTGTCTAAACAACCACAAACCATCATGGGCTGTAGAATGACTTATGTGAAGTTTATCTGCTGCCTTGGTATGCACCTTTCTCTGCCAGTGCACGAGATGGCACTACCATCCCAAGCAGAGGAACAAACGAGAATAGAGTAGGAAAGTCTTCAAGAAGCTGCTTAGTCTGCCACTACAGAAGGATCAAACAAACAAATATTCTTCAGAGACAGCCACATGGTCTGACTCATCAGCAACAGAACTCCTATAAAAATCATCCCGCAGCTCTAATACCTTTACCTTTCAGTGTTTTTTCATCCACAGCTCCTTTCCTGACATTTAAGAGTGTTATTTCCAGTTAGGTCCAGGGTGAAATTGAAACACAAGAGCATTACCATCCTCCTTCACATGGATAACCATGTGCAAAACTTACTATCAGACCTCAAGACTCAGACCTTTAGGTCTCCCTTTAGACCTCCCCCTCCCCCTCCTTATTCTAAAATGTATCTAATGCTTTTAGTATTTCTTCCTACAACTCAAGCTATTTTCACGGTCCTCCCTGGGGTAGTTTTCAAATTGCAGTCTGGAATGAGGCACTGAATGCTACTATCACAGCAGTGTTTCTCTGCCCATACTACTTCACTGCTTTAGCAGGGCCTCAAATAATCAGCCAATTCACAGCCCTTCCAGGCCCGGTTTATTTTGTACTTTGCAGTAAAATATTTGCTCTTTTCATAATTGATGATACTTACACTCCTGAGGTGCATTTTAAACTTACAAATCATCCCCTGAACTCTCCCTCATCTTCTGTTTGTGTAGCTGATTATTTCTACAGGGCTACTTCCAAGTGCATCTTATTGCACCCTGTTTCTCCAGCTTGTCCGAAATACCTGAAGTCTGCCTTTTCAGATGCTTGCAGCTCCTTCTAGCCTGGGATCTTTTGCAAAAAACAGTACTTGCCCCAAGTTTTGTCAAGGACAAGGACAATGGAATAATTAAAAACGATGGATTTAGAAACCATCTTATAGAGTACAATTCAATTTTATTCTGATTTGACAGTGAAGTGCAGAAGAAAACTGTAAACAGCCAGGAGTATCCTTATTATAGGCTGAATCTCATATGTTTATGTCAAAAAAGCACAAGAAAAGCTGGAGTTTTTCTTTATTGTCAAGTTGGTTTCATATGATTTAATTTGCACCTTCAGATTCATACCATCAGTTCTCTAAAATAAAGTTGTGCCAACTGTGTATTTGCTAAATAAAAGCTTTTACGAAATCTAACACAAATAATAGATATATTAATTTTAATATTTATTTCTGATTAACTTGCAGTCTGAATTGTGGCAGAACAACAGGAAACTGGAAGAAATAGATGTTAAGATCAAAGAGTCAACACCTGCTGGCGTTACCTGGAGGAGCAGATGTGGGAAGGACAGAGCGCAGCAGAAGGCAGTTTGAAATTAAGTTTCATAAATAGCAGCTAACACAGCCCATAAATAAATTCATGTAAGTATTTACTATGTATAAAGGAAAGGTTTAGTTTGCCAGTTCTTTAGTGTGCCATGTAAATTTTACTACTCATTTGCTTTCAATGTCATCCTCCCCTTCTACAAGGATGCTGTGACAGCGTCCATTTCCTCCACATCTCCTGACAGTGAATATCACCCACACCTCCACACCTTCCCAGTGCTACATCCCGAAGAGCAGGGGTGAGGACAAAACTACACCTAAACATCAAACCAGGGCTGGCACATCAACACCTGTTTGCTTGCAGTGCAGAAAGAGGCAGGCTGGACAAGGATTGCGAGCCAGTGTAGCCACACAGTACCTGTCTGAATCCACTCTGCATACAACATTAAACAAATTGAACTCAAAATAAAAGTAAAAAACAAAAAAAAACCAAAAAAAACCCCAAAAAACCATAAAAATACAAATGACCTGAAGTTCTTCTCAACAGTATATAAACGTTTCCATTTGTTGCACTTCATTTCTCTTAGCTAGGATTTTCTGTCCTCCAGCTGAAGGTTACTCACAGCACAACCAGAATAGGTACATCAAATGGTCACGTAACCTGATGCAGCTCTTTTACTCAGCTAAAGAAGTCATCCCTAGGACCTTGTCCAGACCAGGATTTAAAGGTATGCTGTCATGAGATACATAGAGCTTTAAATCCTCCTCTAGAAAATACCTAGGTGGGAAAGGAGAAGTGATTTTTCTCATCTATGTCATCTCTACTGATTATTATTAATCAGAAAAAATGTGATTATGATGAAGTACTATAATTACAGGTTCAGCTTTACAAAAATATTCACATATACTGGCTTTTTATCTTTCTGTGTTCCAAGTCCAGGAAATCATGATATATACAAAATTAAATTACCTCACAGCATTCGTAATGAACAAGAAACTGGAAGCAAAGGAATAACCCTATTTCACATCACAAGTGACTTGAGATTTATGAAGTCAAGGTTACCTACTAGAAGGGCAGACTGGGGGATGTTGCAATCTTGGTATTTTAAGAATGGCATAAAAGAGTCAAAAACAAAAACAGCTACCACCTTTCCCTCTCTATTTCTTAAAAGAAATATGTAAGATTCAGTTGTATTTTGCTGCCTATCTTTCAAATGAAAAAAAATTAATAAATTCAGTTTGATGTATTTCAAGAGAAAAATAGGTTACAAGTGTTTCAATTTAGAAACAAATATTTATCTTATGCTAAGCCAATGTGCAGTCTTTTACATGTAATTCAGCATTTTAAAAGGACAGATTTAGTTAAAAAAACACATGATGTACATATAACTAATGTAGTACAAAAGTCCTCAGCAAAATTTAAAATTATTAAAATGCTTGGTGTAAAGATGAACAAACAAGGAGTCTGGAATTGAGGGAAAAAATCCTTTTAGTACTTTCAGCCCTTTTTTCCCCCTTTCTTTAAGGTTTCATATGCTGCTTTTTAAAAAACTTATTTATTTAGGAATGTACTAATTTATCAAAATTAATAATTTCACCCTAAAACCCCCAAATAACACCTCTGCAATTTATGCTTTGGCTTTTCCTGGTCTTCAGAAAATGGACTTGGGTGCCTGAGCTACTGTTAGTTCTAGTTCCAGACTATCCAAGCAATATCAGATATGTGCAACAAGAGTGAGAATCTGTGCATTGTTATATTTTATTTACCTTCTCATTCAGCAACAGTTGAATATCATTCTGCAAGCAGTTTTTTCTGGTAGAAAAAGAAAGATATGCCTGAGACATCAACCTGTCTCAAAAAAAACCCATCCTGAAATAGATATGCTTTATGCAATGATGCCAGTAATAATTTTACCCTTTTAGCTTCAGTATCTTAAGGTTTACCAGTCTGCAAATACAGAGCACAAGTCCTCCAGAGGAGAAGTCACCTTGAAGTTATGACAGCAACTGTGAAATAGCCTCTCACGGTTATATACTTGAAAGCTGCCTGAACTCTTCTATTACACAGATGTAATGTGTATATGGCTGTCTTGTTTTTGGATATCACTGAAGTCTTTTTCCTTACTTCTCTCCTCCAAAGGCAGCTACAACACTACAGGAGAACACAATGATTTTTGTAGCACTATATAAGTCTATTTAGAGGCAATTAAAGTGGATTCCCTCACCCAAACTATAAATATTATAGTCTTCTGTTAAAAGACTTATAAAAGACTTAGAATTTATGAAAAGCAGATGCAGTCCCTCCAGCTGGGAGGCCTGAGGAAATGCCCCTCTTCACTCCAAGTCTGTGGTTGAGGAGATTTGAGTTGAGGAGCAGCAGCCAGGCAGAGCAGCACAGTGTAGTGCACCCCACCAGCCTGCCTAACACTGCATGGCCATCAAAAGCTTAAGTGACTGTTTCCTGTCAGGACACCCACACCAAACAAATGTCCAAACAAATATATGAGGATGGCACAAAGGCACAAAACAACCGGAGAGAAAATGTACAGATCAAGCCTTGAACTGAATTCATGGAGTGGCTTTCCAAGTGAAGCATATGGCAATTTCTCCATGAGATTACTGCCCCCCTGAGCTGCAGCAACAAAAAATTGAAACAGCCCAACCAAACATCATTTGATGCTGACATTTTGTGAGCTGTTGTACCAAAAGGCATTCTTCTATGACAGGCCTGCACAGGAATCAAAATGGAAGGATAACATCCCAGAGATTACAGGCACTACCTGCCTTAAAGGTTAAAATGCTACCTCCAACTAAATGCATACAAATACTTCATAAAACATCCATACAAAAACACTGAAATTACTGCCTAGGGATACAGTTGCTAACATCTCTAAATTTTAATTTAAAGCCAAAAATATATTTCTAAATATGAAACTCTAATTACATCAGTGAGCAAAAGTTGTCCCTCTTGAAACATACATCCAAAACAGTGATTCAACTAACTATGCCACACACAGAGTTGACATATCAATGTTGTGTGTAACTGCAGACAAAACATCAGTGAGGGAGGAAGGGAGGAAGGGAGGAAAGGCAGGAGGGAAGGAAAGAAGGGCATATGATAGAGGCAATGCCTGAAAGAAAGTATAATATTCCCATCACAAGGTAATAAAGGTCTTTCTTAAAAAGCATAGCTGTGTCTGTATCATACCAAATGTTTCAAGTGATCTCTGTGCACCTGTCTCTGGCTTAAGGCAAGCTGACTGACATCATTGTGATGTCTCAGTTGAGACGTCTTCAGCTCATTCACAGCTGCTGAAACATATCAAGGAATAACCCACAAATAGCATCCTTTTCGTATCAACAGCTGCAATTGTCACAGAACTGCAATAGTATTGGTGTAAGTAGGCAATCAAATAAGCAATAATACATAAAATATTGGTTCATCCTGAATCCCTGCAAAGCTGTCTAGCACATTTGCACCCTGGGAGTGATGTAGCCTTCCTTGTCTCAATACTGACCTTCATTCCAAGACTATGTCCTGCTACAAATGCTTGAGCTGCATTTAAAATTTCAAGGCAGAATGCATCTGCAAGGGAGTCTTTGCAAAGTAGCAATCCGCATGCACAAATGACAGCCAAAATTCTGACCTGCAACATTGTTATATGCCCAGAATACACAAATTCTGTTTTGAGAGTCCTTGCTGTAATTAACACCTATACCAACTCTTTTTGCAAGTTGGAAAGACTGTTCCTTTCCAGTTTTCCTGACTGGGTCCCCATAAATTCTGTTTACAACACAGAAACAGAAAAGTTTTAAACAGAATGTGATGAGAGCTAATAATATGTTATTGAACTAGTTTGTTCTTCTTAACCATTCTTTCCATCCATAAAGTTAAGAATAAAACAAAAGATGCTGAAGGCATCCTTGATGTACAGTGTAAGCAAACAGGCCATGCTGAGAGTTTATGCGCACAATACACTATGATTAAGCACAGTTTACAAGCAGGCTGAATTAGCCATTTCTGAAAACATTAAGAGAAGACAAGC
Organism: Parus major; assembly: GCF_001522545.3. NCBI lineage: Eukaryota > Metazoa > Chordata > Aves > Passeriformes > Paridae > Parus > Parus major. The sequence goes on from NC_031799.1 coordinate 42,554,821, forward strand.
AATGTTTCAGCTTTTATGATAACATTTTTCCAACTTCTTAGAAACGTCAGCTAGGCAAACTAAAACTTCCTAATTGTAAATTTTTTTAAAATATACTGAATAAAAACAGCAATGATGTGGGGTTTATTACTGGGATTTGTTTTGGTTTGTTGGGCTGATTTTAAGTTGAATTCTTTGATCCTGGAGATAGTAAGAAGCAATGTGTTTTGAGTGGAAGTAATACAGTGCAACTTGCACCAGCCTCTAGTGGGCATAAAAGTATCTTCATAGGAAAGCATCTGTAACTGCATCTGTCTGGTAGTCTGACTTCCTAGTTTGTGGCTACAGAACTACCAAGCTATAAACCTGTACATCGGAAAGGGCTTTTTGAGGCAAGGAGGTTCACAGAGGTTCTGACGAACTACAAGATACCGACCTCCGGCAGAGCCCACCCCACCAGCACCCTTTGAGTTTAACCTCCGGTTAAGGCCGGGGAGCACCAGCCGCCTGATTTAACGGAGAGCACTGATTACTTCAGCCACCTGACTTGTTTCCCCATTCATGACGCCAAGTAAGTTCTGGCTGGCTGAAGGCAAAGCCCGGTTACCACACACACACGAGGCGCAAAGCGCACCTGCCTCCCCGGCTTAGGAAGCCAAAAGTTTCCACGGAGAGACAAGTGAGCGCGGGCTGTGTGTGGGCTGTGGGCTCCAGGGTCCCTCGCTTCTCCCGGAAGGGGTCGGGGGCTGCCGCGGCGGGACGGGCCGGGCTGCCCGCCCTCACACGCACCTGTGGCGGCCGGCGCTGCCGCGCCACCGGCTCTCACCTGGATCTGCAGCGGGACCAGGCGCACCTTGCAGCGCTCGTTCACCAGGAAGCCCTTGGGCAGGTCGATGTACTGGCTCCACTCCTCGGCGAAGAGCTGCACCACGAACTTGCGGTGCATGTCTATCTGGTCCCCGTACAGGCTGAGGAACTTCTGGATCAGCAGCTCGTAGCCGGCGCCGTGCGGCACGCTGGAGGGCCGCGCGAAAACGGAGAAGCAGAAAAGGACGGGCACGGAGCCGCCGCCCGCTGGCGCGCAGCCCCCGCCGCCCGGAGCAGCGCCCGGCTCCGCCGCCGCCATCTTCAGGGACCGCCGCGCCGAGCCCCGCCAGCTCGCTGCGGTCCGCGCCGCCGCTCCTCCTCCCGCCGCCTCCTCCCCCCCGGCCGGCCGGGCGGTGCCGGCGGGCCCCAATCCCAGCTGCGGCTGCTGCTGCTCCTCCTCCCCGCCATGGGGCTCGGCCGTGCCCCGTAACCCCACAGGGTTGAGAGCTCCACTGGGGCGCCTCCGTTGGGCGGACACGGGGTCTCTTGGGCAGGGGGATTGTGCCTTCCGTGCTCAGGCGGACGGTGAGAAGAGCAGCCCCGGACGGGCGCGCCCGCTGTCGCCCGGGCGGAGGGAGCCCGTGTCTCCCGGAGAGGGGCCAAGGGACTCGGCCGCTGTGGCGGCCCCGGCGGGGCCCTTGCAGGGTCGCGCCCCGGGGCAGAGCCCGCCGCGGGCTGCGCAGGGCAGGGCGGGCGCCGAGCGCGGGCGGACACCGGGCCCATCCACGGCGAGGAAAGGCGCGGCCGGTCCCGTGGACGCTGGGGAGGAAACCTGTTGGTAGAGCCTGAAATGTGCCCGGTTGTTTCGGAGGGTGATCAGCCTAGACCTCGATCGGGGACTGCTAGCTGAGTTCTCGCACGAGGCTTCCTTTGGAATTGCCCGTTTCTGAAGAGCGAGAGGTGCCCGAGCCGCGGATCCGAGCTCCCAGCTCCATCCACGGATGAGGCAAAGTGAGCAGGATAGAAACAGCCCCATATTTTTTCCTTCGCAGCTTCATGCTCTCTGTCGTATTTATTTTTTTCTCCAGGAATGAGTGACAGCTGAAATTGTTACCCGTATTTTTGCCATAATTACCGGAGTTTCTGTTATATTAAAGTGTGCTTGGGGGGTAATATCTGAGTAGTGTGATACTTGCATAGAAAGGAAATACTCTGTGTTAAAAGCAAGTGGATGTTTTCATGCACTATGCTAATGCAGTGCCAGCACCATCAGGATTAATGCATGTCTGCCTTGCTAAATACCAACAAGTCGAAGCACTGAGTTGATTAGAAGGAAAGGCTAAGAGAATAGGGATTGTTCAGCCTAGAAAATAGAAGACTTTAGGGTGACCTAATTGCAGCTCTCCAGTACCTACAAGGGAGCCTACAAGAAAGATGGAGAGGGACTTTTTACAAGGGCATGTTGTGACAGGGCAAAGGAAAGCAGCTTCAAACTGGAAGAGAGTAGATTAGGTATGAGGAAGCAATTCTTTACAGTGAGAGTGGTGAGGCACTGGAACAGACTGCCCAGAGAAACTGCAGACACCCTGTTTGAATTGTTCGAAGCCAGGTTGGATGGGGCTCTGAGCAACCTGGTCTAGTGAAAGGTGACCATGTTCAAAGCAGCGGGATTGGAGCTAGATGATCTTTAAGGTCCCTTCCAAACCACACCATTCTGTGATTCCATGGAAGTTGTTCTCAGGCTTTACTGATGTACTGATATACTTGATATACTGATATACTTGATATACTGATATACTTGATATACTGATAGAAATTTGGAGCTGACATGTTAAATGATAATATTATGTTTTCACTGTTTTGTTGGTTTGTTGTGTTTTTTCACCAGAAAATACACTGTTGATATGATGTGATTAAAAAATTGCAAGGTTAAGTGGTCTTTTGCAGTTACTTATTTACTCACTTGTGTACTCACTAGGCACTGAAGCAGAATAAAGTGATTATTTTATACACTACCCAAGAAAAAAGTGTGCAATGGCATCTGCACATTACTGGAAAAACATTGAAGTTATACTGTCTAGGCAGAAATTACACATACTAAGGTTTTAAAAAGATTCAATCACAAGTCTAAAATACTCATTTTTTCTGCCTTATCTAACTGCCAATGAATTCAGTGGTTTCATACAGAATTTCCACCTCCTTTCCAAAGGAGATAGTGTCAAACTTATGTATTCAGTCTAACTGAACACATCTCTGTGGTTAAGAAATAGTTTCAAAAGAGTGGACAGCTTGTCCATCCAGGTTTGATTTAAACACTCAATCCTGTCCTGCACAGGACAATATTTAGCTGAGGAAAAAAATAAATTTTCACCTCTATTTTCAACTCTATTCTACCTGCCAGCTATAAAAAATGTCCAGTAGCTAAGGTTCATGGCTTATTTTAATTATTTGTCCATGCTTACTGTTCTGCTGATTTAATTTATTGATACAGTCAGTCATTAATGCTGTTAGAGTAGAGGACTACAGGGTGAACAATTTTATGGCCTAGTCATTAGCTGATTTGAATCAATTCCAGTTTTCCAAAAGAAAAGGTGACAAATTGAACACCCAGTGAATTCTATTTATTTTGTGTGACTTAAACTGGTTTCTGTTTCTTTATTTGTACTTTGTTTTAATTGAGTGCAGTTCTAAAATTCAATATACTTTTAAAACATAGCATGGGTAGTGGTTTTGTGGATTAATGGTGCTTTTTAAATGGATTTCCTTTTTCCATTATGCAAGACAGATATATCTGTATTAACAGAATAGGTCATACCAGATTCTTACCTTTCTGCTGTCTATAAAGGAATACATTTGAATAAAAATCAGTTATTATGCAGAACACATAACATATTTTAGTATGTTCACCAGATTCAAGTTTATTTAAATAACAGAAAAAGTTTTGCTAACAGGATTAAATGTGTGCAATGACAAGAAATTGTCAAGGCAGTACCCACATTCATCCAAAACCTGGATGATGAGGGGCTTTTCTGCTGCAGCTGACCATTGCTCCCACTCTTGCCCCTCAGGTCAAGGACCCAGAGCAGGGGCTGGTCCTTCCTGCTTGGGAGGTCCTGCAGGCAGAGGAGCACAGCTGCCAGACCCCTGCACACACATAAAGGCAATAAGCCATAGCTGCTTTCTTTACCAAGTGACAGCTAATCTTGGCCTTGGTCTGTGTCTTATTTCTGCTTGTATCATATTATATAGCCTTTGATCTTTTCATGTTTCAAATTCTCTCTCTTACACTGCAGCTTCAGTCAGTATTTTCACAGTAGTTTAACT
>NC_031799.1:42559490-42732842 GCF_001522545.3 Parus major
CCTCTCCTTCCCTCCCTCTGTATTTTTCCTTGCCACCCTTCATCATCTTCAGTTATCAAGGCATCGCCCCATGATGCAGACCTGAGAAGGGAGACTTTCCAAGCATCACCAGCTGGATGTAAGTTTGATTCAATAACCTTTCATGTGTTTCTTAATCACACAGCTCCCCTAGCAGTTGCAGAGGTATCACGCCATTACAAATACAAGGCTTAGCCCACCTACAAAATCCAGCATAACATTTTTTTGCTGAATCTTTTGAAAGAGAAGAGTATGATGCACTACACAGGGAAAATTCCCAGTGATCCCCATTACACTGGTCTAAAACGTAGTACTTTTAACTCAGTTTGAACAACACAACTGTGTAACAGCCTTTGTAACACATCTCTTTTGCATTTCACATTTGCAGGTGTCATCAGCCCTGGTATGCAACTAAAAAAAACTAAGAAAAATACTGCTTTTGCTAGAAATTTAGTGCTGCCACATCATGTCATTTAGGCTGTATTTTGATATATCAAATTCCTTTCCTATATAACAGCACTTGGAACAGGAGAGCAGAATGTGACAATGGTAGCCATGAGATCAGAGAGTCATAGAATTATTTAGGTCTGAATAGACCTCTGTGATCATTGAGTCTAACTGTAATATTACAGTGTCACCCTGCAAATCAGACCTTTCTATATTGTTTTCATAATTTCTAGCCACTTTTGCAGGAAAATACCTATAAACATAGGTGTTTATACATTCCATTGAAGATTTGCCTTTTGATGGACGTCTCTCACGGCCAGTGTGGTTGGGAAGGTGGTAACTTTCAATCCCAATTGACTATCCAATCCCTGGTCGTTGCCGAAAACCTACAATTACTGAAAGAACAAATAAACTTCCTTCTACTTTCATCACACTTTGAACTGTGTCTGTATGAAGCATTTCGTGTCCAACAGTGACATAGAGTGCCGTGAGGTAGAGCCAAAACACAGACAAGACCCTACTTCTATGTTACTAGTACTAAGAATGTGAAAATTCAAGTTCTTATGGGAAAAAATAGAGCTGTCAAAATACTGTTGAATTTAAACTTTTTAAATTTAAACATATTTTCAGATATGCTAAGCCCACATTTCTACAAATACAAATAATTACACGTGTACATTACTAGCATTAAATGTGGTATGGTAATTCCTAATCAGTCCTAATGAGTATGTTTTGCCTTTAAATCATAAAGCACAGCAGACAAAGTTGTCAAAATTTGGCAATTGTTTCAAGATTAAGTATTGCAACTATATATTTTCAGGGCACAGAATAACTTGGAATTACACCAGATGTTGTTCAAAAAATTCAATTAAGTTTCCTTTTGAGATTTATTACCAAAATATTTTCAACATTGTTGGTGTAAATGTATGAACATGCTTTGCCAGGCAGGCAGAGACCAAACAGAAGAGGGCTTTTTTCATCTCCTACTGTCAAGCTGGCTAATGACAGTGGCAGCGATCTTAGAATCCATTTAGTTGTCTGAAGGTTGATAAGCCTGACAACTTAGAGCATTCCCTTATGACATAATTGATCTGCATCTCTTGCAGTCACTCTTACACTCTTCATATACATTAGGTCTTGGTGGTTATTTAGTTTCTGCTTAATTTTTTCCTTTGAATCAATAATGTTTGGTCACATGGGACACCAGTTTCCATAGTGAAGAGTGTTTTGAATATTGTCTTTACTGTGCATGTTGCTTGATTCACAGTTTATGTCTATGATGACTTGTGCATGTTTATATCAAATAAGCTTTAGTCACAAACATAGAAAATTCTTGAAAGAATTTTCTATGGAAGTCCTTCTTTGGGTTGTGTTGTTTCCCTCCAGTTCAGCATAAGTCTTCTAGACCTGTAATCCTGTGAAATATGAAGATGTCACTTTGTTTTATTGTTGGGATTTTTTAAAATTATTATTTTGTTTATAACCTGGAAATGTTCCATTTGGGGTATCTGTAAGAGTTTCAACAATCTCAACAATTCTTTTATATTCATACTTGGAAGAATTTGTGTGCTATTCATGAAGCAGTATATTTTCATCTAGTCACATCTTAGCAGTTATGTACCTTTCCAGTTTTTCTAGTTGATTGGACAAAGATCTAGGAAGCTATGAGACAAGTCGAGACTCCCCAAGGAACCAGTGTGTCAAACTTTGAAGATTTTCTCCTGCCAATTATGTGTTTATTCATGAATGAGTGGCTGCCAGATCAGCTTCCTTTCCTCCTTTGTTGCCACCTCTGCTGTTGTCTTCATGCTTTTTTGGCATCTGGTTTCTGTACCCAGCTGTCATGGCTTTTGCATTTTTGAACAGTAAATGTGTACATATGTATTCATATAACTAATATCTAATAGTACAAACCTGATGTAGTTTTACATATATGTAGCCTTTCCCATGCTGGAAGGTATACACTTGTGCTCAAGGACATTTGTATAATGGGACACTTCTTCCACAAATGGGTGTAGTTCAATTTATTGAATTATACTGTCTGTAAGTGTTGTACATGGAACCACAGATGCTGTTCATTTTCTGAAATGATCACTATTTTATTAATTTAACACCTACTTTTCTGCTAATTGTAAGCTGTATGACCTTTTTGTAATAATTAAAGCATTAGTTTACTAATTAGAGAAAGTAATTTGATACATTTTAATAATCAGAACATTTGAGCTCTTCATCAGCTATAAAAGATGAATTGAAATAATCCCTGTTGTCACACTCTGAGGAGAAAACCAAGTTTGAAATAACTGTCCTTTTTCTCTCTGGTTTTACTTAGCTTTTAGTCAGCTCCTTAAAGAAGTTAAATTCAGCCAATGGCAGTATTTAAATTAAAAGAAGACTCCAGGAATATTAGTAATGGCATTTTTTTGTAATATATCTCTTTTTATGGGCTGAAAAACCTTCTGAACTGTCTGTTTTGGTACTCTAGTAAAAGCTGACTATGTGAAGGATTTGGTCTGTACATATAGTCTGTTTCACCAGGAAAATATTCTTCAGGCACTGTGGATGGGATCTAGCCAGTTTGAGGCCATGCTTTGACCATCAAGGACACAGTCTGGCAGCAGTCAGAATGGAAAAGCAGAGCAGTTTAAGAACAGCCCAGTCTCTAGCAATGAGGATGATCGCAGCTCAAGCCAAGAAGGCCAGGGCAGCAGGTCAGCATTAGAATCATAGAATCACAGAATCATAGAATGGCTTGCTTTGGAATGGACCTTAAACATCATCTAGCCCCATATGCTCTGCTTTAGATAGGGATATCTTCCACTACACCAGGTTGTTCAAATCCCCATCCAATCCGGCCTTGAACACTGCCAGGGGCGGGACACTCAGGACTTCCTGGGCAACCTGTTGCAGTGCCACCCAACCTTCACAGCAAAGAATTTCTTCCCAATATCTAATTTAAATCTACTCTCTTTCAGTTTAAAGCCATTCCCCCTTGTTCTGTCACTACATGCCATTGTAAAATTTCCTCTCCAGACTTCTTGTAGGGCCCCTTTATGTTCTGGAAGGTGACAGCTGGATCACCCTGAAGCCTTCACTTTTCCAGGCTGAACAATTACAATTCTCTCAGCCTTTCCTCATAGGAGAAATGCTCCATCCCTCCAATCATCTTGATGTTCCCTCCTCTGGACTCACTCCAACAGTTCTGTGTCCCTCCCGTGCTGGGACCCCAGAGCTGGATGCAGGGTTCCAGGTGGGGTCTCACCAGAGCAGAGCAGAGGGACAGAATCCCCTCCCTCCCCTGCTGCCCACACTGCTCTGGATGCAGCCCAGGACACATTTGGCTCTCTGGGCTGGGAGTGCCCATGGCTGGGTCATGTCCAGCCTCTCACCCACCAGCACCCCCAAGGCCTTCTCACAGGGCTGCTTTTGACCTGTTCATCCCCCAGCCTCTGCTGACACCGGGGATTGCTGTATGCCAGGTGCAACTTGGTCTTGTTAAAAATCATGAGATTCCCATGGGCAATGGGAATTTGGTCTTGTCCAGGTTCCTCTGGATGACATTCCATCCTTCAAGTGTCTCAGCTGCATCACTAAGCTTGGTGTCATCTGCCACTTTGCTTAGTGAACTTGAACCCTTTCTCTGCGTCATTAATGAAGATATTAAACAATATTGGTGCCTGTACAGACCCCTGAGGGGCTTCTCACCTGTGTCTGTTATGACTCTTTGGCCAGCACCCTCTGGATGTGATCATCCAGCCAATTACTTATCCACTGAACAGTCCACCAGTCAAATCCATCTCTGCAATTTAGAGACAGGCATGTTGCGAGGAACTCTGTCAAAGGCTTTTCAGAAGTTCAGATTAATGACATCTCAACCCTTCCCTTGTCCACTAACAAGGTCACTCTGTCATTCAAGGCCACTGGGTTGGTCAGGCAGGACTTGTCCTTGGTGAAGCTGTGCTGGCTGCCTTGAATCCATTCCTGCTCTCCAAATGCCTGAACACAGCTTCTAGGAGGATGTGCACTATGATGTTCGCTGGCACGTGATGAGGCTGGGAAGTCTCTGGTTGCCAGGGTTCTCCTTTCTACCCCTTTAAAAGATGTGTAGCATGTTTTCCCTTTTCCAGTCAGCTGGGACTTCCCCTGACTTCCAGGACTTTACAAATACCAGGGAGAATGGCTTGATAACTACATCAGCCAATTCCCTCAGCACTCTGGGATGCACCTCACTGGGTGCTGATTTCAGGAATCAGGACTTGACAACTGAAGTTGTAGAGAGATATGTTTTATACCATCATCTGACAGCATCTGGGACACATGGAATGATATTTCCTGGTGAAGACAGGTTCCAGGTACAAAAAGACATTGATCCCACAAGCCCACACTTCCCTGCCTGCCCATCTCTGCCTTCTCTCCCTTTGTATTATAATTCGCTGCCACACCTCCTGATGGTCGTGGGCTGAGGGCTCTGGGATGAAGGTTGACTATCTTCCTTTGTGATCGCCGTTTGACCTCTGCTTCTAGGCAGACACAATAGAGGTTTGTTTGGCTCTCCCTCAGGTTATCTTGTCCTGCTCAAAACCACCTGGCTGGTCCTGGCTGGTTTCTAGAGCCTCAGGTTTTGCTTTGTCAGATTTTCACAGTACCTAGGTGATACAAGGTCTTGCTTTTCTGAGTCTTCCAATATATCTTATCTAAATGTTTTTTCCTCTGGCAACTAAGTTCCTATGTGGTTTGTTACAAAGTGTTTGTCCTATGTGTTCTATTTCTCCTCAACCTGCTTATGCATATTATAGACTTCTAAAATTATCATTTTCAAAACCATGTATGTTCCCCATTTCAGGTGTCACATACTTTTGTAAATTCTGATTCCTCAGGGAGTCATGAACCAGATCTTTACTTACCATGGGAGGAACTTTGCTCCCCCAGTCCTCATCCTGCTGTCCATTCACTCAAAAAATGTGAAAACTGAGGCAAAAAATTGATGACTACCTCATCCTTCCCTTCATCCATTGTATCAGTTTTGCTGGGGTGTGAAGATTCTTTGACCTTTCTTTTCTGATTAATATATCTGTAGAAGCCCCTTCTGTTATTCTTTGCATTCCTTGCTAAATTCAGTTCCAGCTTTGCCTTGCTTTTCCTCGGCTTCCTTACCCAATCCTACACAACCAAACTTCATGCCTATATTTTTCCCAGGATACCTGTCCTTGTTTCTACTGCCTATTCATTTGCTTCCTTCCTTTTATTTTGACCAGCAGTTCCCTACTAAACCATGCTGATCCCTTCCTTGCCTAGTTTCATGCTTAGAATCAGCAAGGTACCTGTCAGGGCTCAGTGATACCCACAACATCAGTCAAAGATCACTCAAATGCCTGAGGATAGAAGCAGCTCCCTATCAAAGGCAGGAAGGACCTTAATCAACTTGCCTCTTTTCTCTCTTCTGGGTGCCAGACCCTGGAGAAGCAGCTTGGAGAGCCTGTTGGTGCACACAAGGTTTTGATGTGAGGTCTGTAATTGTGTAGCATGAAGGACGAAGCTAAATTTGGCAGATACCCATCACAGGGTGAACAAATCAGCCTTTTAAAATACAAATAGATTACTGTTGTGCTTTCACCCCAGCCAGCAATATGGCCCCATATAGCTGCTTGCTCACTCCCACACCAGCAGGACTGGGAGAAGAATTTTAAGTATAAAAGCCAGAAAACTAATGGCTTGAGATAAAGCCACTGGGTTGAGGTAAAGCCAGTTAATTTGGGAAATCAAAAATAATAAAACAAGAAAAGCAAACCAAAGCAAATTCAATGCTTCCCATGTACAGACAGGTGTTCAGCTGTTTTTGAGAGAGCACAGCCCCATTACATGTGACAGTTACTTGGGAAAGCAAATACCATCACTCCAAACATTTACTTTCCCCGCTTTATATACTGAGCATGAGGTGGTATGGTGTATATACATGGGATACAATATATGAAATACCCCTTTGGGTCAGTTGTGGCTGTGCCTCCTCCTAATTTCCCATGCACCCCCAAATTCCTTGCCATTGTAGCAGTGCAAAAAGCAAAAAAGGCTTTGACTCCATATCTGCTCAACAATAATAAAAACATTTCTATATTATCAACCCTGTGCTCAGCACAAATCAAAAACACAGTCCTATACTTGACACTGTGAGGACATTAAATTATAGCCCAGCCAAAACCAACACAATTACAGCTAAACTCTGTAATGTGAATTTACATACAACAGAATCCTTGTCCTCTGCTCCTTTCTGGGAGTGAATAGCTACCCAAATCAACAAGGTGCTTCTATTATGTTGTGCATTTTCTTTTCATATGCTTTTCTCTTTGGCAGGCTTTGACCTACATTGGAAAGTGTAGGACCTACATTCCACTGATAGGAGGTATATCAGCAAATTGTCAAACAGGGGAAACTGTCAGAGATTTTTAAGGAGAACAGAAATATTTTCTGTCTGTTCTTTCACTGTCGGCTTTTATCTACATTTTACCTATTTTCGAATCAGTCACTCCAGTCCCCAGTTTCCCAGTTCTAAATATTTTATTTTGAGGATGTAATTTACTAACTCAAGAGCTATTTGAAAAGCTTTCTAACTTGATTACTGTCATTGGCAGTATCTGCCTAACAAACTTCTGCATTAGCAGAATGTGGTTTTCATTTCTCAGGAGATTCATAGGTTTAATTCCAGGACTCCTTAATCCATGAGTGATTTTGCATTAACAAAAAATTATCTTTCTCCTCCTCTTTCCTTAAAAGTAACTTTTTAAAAAATGGAATAACAGCACATAGGAGAAAGAAGAGGTCCGGAGCACAGATATTTTTAGCTAACATCTATTGTAGGTATCTCTGAGAGATCAGGATGAATAGCCTCATCATCACTCCAGGTCTACTGCCACCTGTACAATAAATAGATCACATTCATACAAGCAAAACTGCCTGACAGCTGACCCATTTTGAAAACACATACATAAATGTGTATGAGTCCTTTAGTAGTTGCAACACTGTTTCTGGAGTCAGGCTTTATTGCTGCCATGCCCAAATAAAAGCTGAAGCAAGGAAAGAAAAAAAAGTGCTTTTTGTTTTTCTTAAAGCTCTTTGTTTTTGCTGAGATTTTTACCACTGGGAATAGAGTTTCTGTGACTATTTGTTCAATGATGGGCTGTAAATTCGTATTTGTTGAAAGTTAAGAGTACAAAATCATTACTATGGACCGGGTCTTATTACCAAAGAATGATGCAATGGAATATGCAGGGATAATAGTATTTCCTGTGTGTGTTTCAGTGGGTTCCACTGAATGGCATCCTCAGTGTTAGTTAGAGTTTCAATAGCTGAAATCCTTTCAATTTTTCTTAATAATCGTTGGTGCTTTATGTCAAAAGTGAACAACTATGTGGGTGGTTTGGTATTCAAAAAAAAAAAAAAAAAAACAACAAAAAAAACCCCAGAACTCTAATGGCAAATTCAAGGTTATGGCTTTGAGCTGTCTGTTGCTTGGTGTAATGTGAGAATTTGCAGTGACAACCTCAGCAACAAGCACCACCTGCCAGATATGTGAATTAGCAGTTATAACACATTCCTATTTGTTCGAAAAACTTGTAAGTTTTCTAAACTAAGGTTTCTAAAACCCACCATTTTGGAATCATCATAGTGTTTTCAAATAACTGCTTTTTAGTGACTCCAATCTTAATGTCATAGCAAATACCTAATTCTCTTGCAGATTAAGAAACATATATTTAGAAATATTTCTACAGCCGATTGTCATCAAAATGAGTCATATGTTTTTGTTTTAATATATGACTGAATGCAACAGGCCTTTTATTAAATGCAACAGTGCTGTCTAGTGTATTGCTTCAGTTGATTTGACTGTGCAGTTTTAATGTACTTCTGTCTCCTATACATCGAATATTTATTTTTTAAACAGAGACAGGATAGTGACAAAAAGCAAGATACTGTGATTTATGGGTTTCAGAAAGAATGATTTCCACTTAAGTTCTGAATATGCCTGAATATACAGGTTCTGAATGTAACTGTGGAAATTGCCTACAAAAAATGTACAGTGCAGCTAACACGAGGGTAATTGTCATCCACTATCTGTGTAAGTAAAAACTATTGGTAATTCCCTGACAGTCCTCAATTAGTCCTGGAAACTGGTTTTTTTTAAAAAGTCCTTTACCTGACACTATTTTTTTATGTACCAAAACAAGGCAGAGATCATCTTAACTAGGTCGAAAGTTGTCAAGGAAGAACTTGGACTGAACATCACAGAGAGAGGTTCAAGAAAAATACAGACTATAGGATCAACATTTTAGTTAGGTAGTGTTTAATATTATGAGCTAGATGAACAAAGTGAGTGATCTCAAAAATATTTCACAAACATTTGCTTTCTGTATGCCACATTTCTCTAAAGAAATGTAGTTTTAATATAGCAAAAGAGGAGAGACTTTAAAAATGGTCTGTATCTCTGGAGAAAACTTACTACCTCAAGCTAGTTTAGAATATACTTGAAAAAAGGCATAGGGACTACTCATTATAGCAGAGATCTGCCAAAACCAGACTGAAACAATGGTGAATCATACTTCATATTGTTTTGATCTGCAAATTTCCCAACAAAACCTCTTTGTTAATGGCAGATTACATTTGAGCAGATGGGCATTTGAGTAGATGTAAGATTTTCTTCACAAAAATTGGATTTTCGTGACTAGCAAAATGGAAATTGAGTTATATATTTTTTTTATACTCCAAAAGAGGTTCCCTTATCTTGTGACAGAATATAGCTTTGTTACTGCAGAGATAAAGAACTGATTTCAGGGGTTTCACATGTTATCAATAAATAATCTCTCTTTAATGTATGATTCTAATTAAATGCTTGGTTAGAAACTGAGCTGAATGTATATGGCTACATTTTTCATGTAAATCTGTAGATTTCTTTTGCATTTGCAAAAAAAAAAAAAATAGTTTTGTATAATTGTAGGAGAGAGCTCAATTATCTCTGTGCTCCCAGCAAATGAGAATTAGATGCTTACGTGCTGACAGGAGATGGATTTAAGACATAATCTTCTTCTCACTGTTCTCTAATAGTCAATTTAGGCATTTATTGCTCTTTGAGCTAACTTTTGTGGATCTTATTTGCAGGCATATAGCTCTTCCCTCACATTTTTCAAGACTCTGTCATGGTGTTCAGTGAATTTCACTCTGCATTTGAGCTCTTGAGCTAGGCACTGAAACAATGCCTGCAGCAACTCCATTTCGTTCAGCTACTCGGCTGTGAAATAGGCAACTCTGCTCCTGAAGCATGATAGCTGCAAATGAAGGAGGAATGTAGATCTCTCTTGTTTAGCATCACAGAATCACAGAATGGTTTGCATGGGAAGGGACCTTAAAGACCATCTAGTTCAAGCCCCTGCCATGGGCATGGACACCTCCCACTAGACCAGGTTGCTCAGAGCTTCATCCAACCTCACGTAAACACTTCCATGCATGCGTCAGCCACAGTTTCTCTGGGAAACATGTTCCAGTGCCTCACCACCCTCAGAGTAAAGAATTTCTTCCTAATAAATTTATAAATAAATAGAAGTTTAAATCTATACTCCTTCAGTTTAAAGCCATTCTCCCCCATCCTATCACTCCATGCCCTTGTAAAAAGTCCCTCTCCATGCTTCCTTGTAGCCTTGTTCAAATACTGGAAGGCTTCTATAATATCTTCCTAGAGGCTGTTCTTCTCCATACTGATTACATATACCTATATGTCTATATCTATACATCTCTCTCTCTCTCTCTCTCTCTATATCCTTAAAACAATAAAAAATATGGTAAAGGTAGAAGGTTACAAGGCTACAAGTGGAAGAACTCTGAGTATTAGGACTTCAAAATGTTCCATACCTTTGGAATTTTAATCCAGACATCAAAAATAATAGTTTCTTAGTCTCCTTGTATGCAAGAATTACATTTAGATTATTACAGAAATAAGGATCTACTCACAAATCTGGAGTACAGTCTACATTTTCATAGCTAGTGTTTTGTTTCCTGCTTTTTAAAAAAAAAAATCTCAAGACTTAATCCCACTTTGTTATGAAAATTTATACAGCCTGGGAAAATTACAAGTGTCTACCAGAAGATTGTAAGGTGTTTGAAATGTAATATTTTCTCCCTTTATCTCACTCTATCTGATTGGTTTAATCCAGTCCAGCTCCCTAAATTGCAATGTCTTATCTGGGATATATGGTGTTTACTGCCAATTTGGGATTTCTTTAAAACCCTTATTTTTAAATACTCAGGAAAATTTTTTCTAAGTTTGCACCATGAAATGCAGCTGATGGAGATATTTAAGAGATTTTTTTCAGTCACATGCATGAATACCACAATAGAATATTCTAGAAGTATTGAATTCCATTGTAATTATAATGAAGTGAAAGGCACACTACATGCTGATTTTAGAAGCTGACAAATAAATAAATACCTTTTCATTTAACATCTGAATGAATGACATCATTAGCGCTTTATGCACCCACTAAAGCTGATAGCTGGTAGTTTTCCTTGATAAAAAAGTTAAATATCAGAAGATAATTTTGATGTTCATGTCCATTTTTCTGTCTATGAATTTTCTTGAGTAATTGAGGAGTCTTATCATTGAAATGTAACTAGAGCAAGATCTGAGGTAGAATTCTATTCCCACATACCTTCAGGACAAGAAGCTGTCAGAGTGAGCTATTGCTCAGGCATGCCTCCCCAGAGATCCATCTTTGTGCTTCTCCATAACAGAAAATTTAATCCTTATACATGGGGAGTACAGTCTGGAACAAATTAATCTGTTTTCACAGTTTCTTGTGACCTAGGATGCTGTAGCACAGGTGTTTCTGCCTAAACTGAAAAAGCTGTGAAAAAAACATGTTTGTTTAAAAATATATATCTATATATATAAATAAATAAAAGGAGTACTACTTATCAAGTGTATTACTATTAAAGTGCAGCCCACCCAGTGGAGAAAATTATTAGCATTTAGTAGAAGATACATGTATTTAGAAAAGTACTGTAAGCTGCTTAGTAGAAATCACTTTGGGAAAAAATTTTGAAAATGATTGGACAGCTAGGCAAGTATTTAATGATCTCATAGCTAGATCTTAAAATTACTGTGATTATATCCTGTATTTGGAGAAAAAAAAATTAAGTAATTTCCCAGATTTTCAAAGGTTGCTGCCTGATAAAGCCTGCACATTTAATTTCTAAGACACCAAGAACACAACAATCCCCCTGAGTAACATTTCACACACACATTATAAAACCGCTGAGAATTACTAAGATCAATATGCATTGTTGATTCAACAAAATTTTAATGTAACCTGACTAGTTTCAGCATCAGTGGCTTATTCACTGTTATCAATTTTAAAAAATTAGGAATGCATGCATATTTTGTTATTAGCAAAGAGAAAAGAATTAACAAGAAAGTAATAATAAATAATAAATAGAAAAATTAATGGAAATCGTTGTAATCACTGCGACGTGTTTTTTCTTGAATCAGAGATAATACTCTTGTTGTCATTACTCCCCAAGCCATCAGTTAGTTTCTCGCCCATCTACCATCCCATGGGAGCACCTGTTGCTACGTATTTTGGCCACATATAGTTAACAACAATGCTTGAAAGCCTGGAAAGACAGATTAGTAATGAACTCCATCAGGCAAATAACTATATACTGAAATAAGTTATGTGGTTTTGGATCAATTCCACATATTTATGAAGTATTTTAAAACCAAATATGTGCCCTTCCATAGCATAAGAATTGTAATAGATTGACAATTCTATTTATCTATACTTAGCAATTTGCACTGAATGAGTAGGACTCTTTTCATATTTATTCATTATTCATAATTAGAATTCCCATCAAGGCATTGACTCCCTTCTTGCAAGTTACATTTTTAATTGAATACACTTTACTCTATTTGCTATAATGTGGATTTTGGGGTTTGGGGTTTTATTTGGTTGGTTGGGTGGTGGGTTCATATTTTATATGAATGGAGATATTTAGTTGAGTTCTAAACCCAGAGCCACCACAAGAGGCAGATTACCAAATTTGGACCATCCTATATGGGTAACACTGTCCATACATACTTGTAAGAAACATTATTTTAGTTAGCATAGCAGTATCAGTTACATGAAGAAAAGGAGACACATTAACAAGTGTTTTTCTGCCAGTCTAAGTGCCCTTTTTATTTATACATATGTGTGTGTGGTCCAACTGACATAATGCAAAACCTCCCACTTGTCATGCAGGACTATGGAATAGCAGGAAGTACGCACCCCTCATGGTGCCAGACCAAATGGGAATAGGTCAGTGTACCTCCTGCTGCGAGGCAGCAACAAGGACTGCTTTGTTGTATTGCAAAAGCAATTCCTCACCATCTGATCTGGGCTGTGCTTACTGCAGTCTTTGGAGAAACTCATTGAAGTTTACTTTGGTAAAAGATTCTCAGTCTTGTGGACTTGATAGTGACATAGGAATTGTATTTCAGTCTGCTAATGACCCAGTTTATTTAAAATTATCATGGCATAAATCGTATAATCTATTTGTCTAATTAAGGGTATAATGTGTAAGGTATTAATTCCTGAGTATCAGGATACAATCAGATGATCTTCTGATGTTACCTTTACAGCCAAATTAATTGCCATATTATGCTGTTAGTTATTGACAGTACTGCTAATAATACACATCACACTAAAATTATTTCTGCTGCAAATTGCTGCAATTCACGTGCAACTTTTCTTTGGCTGTCTACTGAATCTTTACATTGATTTTTTGTGATAGCAGAAATTAAAGAGAAAGACATTATTTGCTTGAAATTAGTGTTGACTAAGTAAGCTTCATACATACTTGTATGTGTCATCATTTCTGCTGTGATAATGCACATCAAATTACTAGTTGCATTTTTAGCTGGGGACACGCTACTGAAAATTAACTTTTTATTTTTATTTTTTTAGAAGAGTGACTTTTTGTCTTTTCTTCCATAGCCATCCAGTATTTTTAGATTTTAAAAATGCAGGAAAGATTGCTCCTCCTGTCTTTACCTTCTATTTTTTCCTAAAAAAAAATAAAATAAAAAAAAGGTGCAAAATCAACCGTAGAAGGTGTTTTCTGTACATCATTGACAGGTAATCTGTATGTCAATTGAAATACATTCATTATAGTGGCTCTTACAGGTATGAGAATTCTCTTTAAAAGCTCTGTTTATCTTCCTTGGGTGAGGAGAATAAAATTCAGGGCATTATCTGCTTGTGTTTTTTTATTTTTTTCTGAGGATCCTGAGAAAGATTTATGGAAATTAATACAGCCTATAACTGTACTAACTGTAGCAGATTCACCAGGACAAGAGAGTAGATATGTGTTTACCCTTCCAGAATTTTACCTTTTCTAAATGGTAACTCCAACCTCTTTTTTTTTCTTTTTTTTTTTTTTTTTTAATTAATAAACAGATCTTTCATCAACGACCTTCCTTAAATGCAGAGTAAAAAATATACACATTAAATCTCAAAAAGAATTACCTTCCTTTATCTTGATCTTTCTCTCCTTTCTATTTTTAATAAATTAGGTTAGTAGTGCAACTCTCCATCCACACCCCAGCCACTCGTCATCTGCTTCTTTACCACCTACTACATGAAATGAAATTTCCCAGACAAATACTGGGACATCATTTTTCAGCAGCATTCAAACTCTCATTCCTCAGCTTGTCCAGATGTTGGTCTGTGTAAAGGTAGGAAATGAACAGGTTAGTCTCAATATTTTCTCATTCTTAAAGGAAGACGCTTTGTAGTGTCTGACATGAGCACTATCATTATTCAGCCTCATTGCAGTGCTGGTTCAAGAACTTAGGTATCCATGAGCAATGTGACATTCTGCTGGAACATGCTTCAGTGCATCCGCTGGCATACAACCTACTGGCTAAAAGGAAAACTACTGGATTGAGAGTAATAAACTGTTTTCCCCTTAGGAAATACAGAGCCTATATATTATTTTCTTGATGTCATGGACATTCTATTTCTTGGGGTAGTGCATGGAACAGAATTATTTTACTCTCCTTTGAAAATCAGCAGATTGCCCAGGCTATCTTGGTTACACTGTAGAGAACATGGAAGAAGCTGGAGCTCTGTATTTCACCACTGCTCACAGCTGGGAAACAAACACTTGTAGGCTCCCAAGGCAGCTGTGTTAGAAGAGTCTCACTGCTGCTGAAAATGTACCCAAGAATTTGGAAAATCCAGCTGGCTGATCCTGTAGTGGACAGAGCATGAAAGATGGCACACAGACATTGTTCTTCCTCTGGTGCTTTCTCTAACACAACCACTGTTTCTGTTCACAGAAAGAATCTGCTTAATCTTAGATACTTTACAAAAGAAGTGACCAAATGTTGACATTCATGAACAAGCTTTCAGGTTTTGTTTCTCTCCTTTTTCTAATGGAAAAGTGTTTTCTTCTTTTTTCATGTGTTTTTTCCCCCCCTCTTATTTCTTGCATTTGTTGCATTTAAATGGTAGAACCTTTTCACTAGTTGTATATAGGATAAAGTATTATAAAGGTAAATAAATTTTAGAAGTGCTAAATATGTTATCAAAGCTAGGCAATTGATCTTACTATATTCTTTAATATTCTACTACAAGATTAAACACACTACTGTGGATGTCAAGGTGCCATATGTTAAAAGAAAAAAAATCAGAAAATAATTATTTTCCATAGAAAGAAGGTAATTTTTATTCTTATAATAAAAGGGGTTCTGAAGTATATTCAGCATATATCTATGTAAGAGTTAAAGTAGTTTTGATTTCAACAACCAATCCTTTGCTCAATTTCAGCCTAACATGCAACTTCGGGTTTAACTTTATAATAAATACCTCATTCTTCTATTTTAAGTCCTTGACTAGATAATGACACTTCCATCTGTCTCAGTAAGTGGCAAACATCCCCCACCCCAGATTTCAGCTACAGACACACATTTGGGCACTGCCTAAAGAAACAGAGTAAGTGGGACCACTCAGAAAATGCTAGATCATACTGACCCCCTTCCATCCTTATCCAACAGTTCTATTCTCTCCCCATTATGTACTTTACATTAATAGCTACCATAAGGCATGATGTTGCTATAACTATTTGATAGCTGTCACTGGTTTGTAAATTGCAAAATTGTTAACTTCCTTATTTATACTGACAGCCCCATAAGGAATGTTGTGTTCAAAAATATGAGTAAGTTATGATCTTTACACATTTTTCATTGCATCCTTGGTTTGGGTTTTTAAAGAAAATCAGTTAAAGCAATAATCAAAGATTCAAAAGTTGACATAGGTTCTAATGTCTTGTTAGATAAAGAAGGTAGAAAGACACAAGAAAATTACTTTTCAAGTGTGTTACATCCTATTCTTCCATGAGAAGCTAGTTTCATACCGCTGTTATGATGGAAGAGAGACTTAGGATGCCCAGTGTTGGGGAGAGTCACCCTTTCCGTATTCTCTGATACCGCTCCTGGCTGATCAAAGTGGGCATCACACTGCATTAGAAGAGGGCACTGTGCAAATAAACTGTCAAAAGTGGCTGGAAAACAGACTTCGTGCAATCAGACTTAAACTGAGAAAGAATGGTATGCGGGTTAAATAACCTTATACTTTATTTTAAAACTTAGAAAAAGCAATTATTAGAACACAAAATCTAGTATTTTAAAAAATCAGCTATATTCTACACTCATAAAATAATTATCTCTAGCAGTTGTTACTAAGAGTATGGAAGCTATTTGTTATTCAATATGTATGACATAAAGTGCTGCAATAATTCTTTTTATACTATATAAATGATTTTCCCCATTAAACATGCAGATTTTCTCTGCCTATTGTTGATCTGCTATTAAACATTTCACAAGTTTGCTTTGTCTTCAGAATTTGACACTCCAAGCAGCCAGTTTAACACATGAAAGAGCACAGATTATGACAGGAAAAAAGCAGTGATGTTATTATTTGGGTTTATTTGGAGGACATTCTTCTGCTTCAGTTTCTTTTATCTTATACTCCATCAGAAAAGTCCGCTACAGAAAAGTTTTTTTTCTTCCAACCAGTGTCAAGCCTTTACTTCTTACAATACATATTCAGAATTACAAAAACTACAGAAAAAAAAAAGATGTTACAGGCACATATTCTCCATCTAGATGCAACATGTGACACAATATCTTTATCAATATCAATATATGTTGATTCTTTTTTTACCATGTGTCATACTATGTATCATTTAGTACTAAGAAAAAGTATCAGATTCAGCATTTATATTCCAAAGTTAATATAAAATAAATTTCAGTTGTGTTTTAAAAGCTATTTGCTTAGAAATTTGTCTCAAGAGGTAAAAAATGATTAGTGAAAAATAATAACCAAGTGAGTAAAGACATATCTGAATGTAAATATCAAATATAAAAAACACTATTCTGGATAACTATGTAAAAATACTGGTAATTAATTGCATTGCTTTTT
Source organism: Parus major (assembly GCF_001522545.3). Lineage (NCBI taxonomy): Eukaryota > Metazoa > Chordata > Aves > Passeriformes > Paridae > Parus > Parus major. The sequence goes on from NC_031799.1 coordinate 42,576,455, forward strand.
CATACAATAGCTTGTATAGACTGTCCCTTAATAGCCTATTATAGGGTCAATTATTAAAGTTTAATTTTCCCAGATAAGATCATCTCATGTAATTCTTTGGTTAACAAGACATATGCCTTCTTAGAATTATCTAAAAAATAAAGAGGATCAGTAATTGTAGATGGATTAAAACCTTCATCCACAAGTCGAAATTTTTGTTGTTTGAATGTTCCTGTCATTTCCATTTTTTCCTGCAGTAGAGAGAAAGATACATTATTCAAAAAGAAGCCACTTTTCTTTTGCTCACATTCACATTTGTTTTTCAAAGTCTTACTTGATGTAAATCAGTTTATTCTCATTCTGCTGAAGGACTGGAGCTTGTGTGCTGCTACGGACCCACACCAGAGACGTGGCTGATAAAAACTAGAGCCCATTCCTTTCTGCATCCCTATGCAGCGTCTCTTTAGTGTCACATGCAGTGTATGCAGCCCCAGCATGCCCAAGATAATCACAATTTGCACTGTGCACATTACGAAAGGAAACTACACACCATGAAGCTTCTGAGAGTAAAACTTGTGATTACCAAGAACTTAATAAAACTCAGGAAATTTACTACATCTATGACTATTTCCATAACCCCTCACAAAAGGGGTTGCAAGAATCATGTACTAAATCGGCCATACTCATATTCAGCCATACATTTTGTTTCAGACTGCTCCAGTCCTATTGTACTCCCTGGAAAAGTGGTGTGAAGCATCTGTTATAAGACTGTCTTCTCTATTCTAACTAACTCTACTCACCCCAACTTTAGGACCTCTCTTCATTATATTCTCTTATGTCTTTATATTTTTTTTATGTATGCAAACAATCTCTGAACAGGAAAAATTAAGTATTACCTTCAATAAAAATGTCATCATTTTTATCTACTCCACACATACCTACAGATTTTATCTACCTGCTCTGATTGGTCTAAGAAATGTTCTGACATCTTCTAAAGTATGATTATATGCCAGATCATGCTTATGTTTTAATTTGTATTAAATTAAATTTAATGTTTTTAATTCTTTTCCCTTGAAGTTCCACCCATTCTGTTCCTTCTTGGTTAATTAACAACTGTATCGACAGCAATGCAAATGGAGGCATTTAAATATTAATTTAAATTTAAACTCCAGATAGTCAATATCAATGCAATACCCAAGGCTCAGATTCATGTTGTCTAGTATAAAGGGGTTTTTGTACAGCTGTACAGGAGTGAATCTAGACTAGGTTCTCATAATTTCACAAACTGACTCCTGCAACCTTCTCAAGTCTACTCTTGATTCCTCACATCAGAATGCCGCTGCAAGATATCTTCCTGGACTTATGAGATAGATTGATAAATACATATTTCATTTTCAAAGTCTTTCACAGACTTATTGTTTCCCCTCTTTATTCTGAACCAGTATTCCCCTCCACATACTGAACCAGTATATAAGATGGTTTAGTATAAAGAGGGGAACTACTATAATAGTATAAATTCACCCAAAGAGGGTAGTCTAAGATACCACCCTCCATAACTTAACTTCTCTTTTTAAACAATGACTATTTTTGATCAGCTCCTTGAACTTAGGGGGCTCCTTCATAGACATTTTTCTGTTTCTCTTTATCGTGATGTTTGCAAAACACTTACCAGAAATTAAAGTGCTCATCAGACTTAATTTATCATGATTATCAATATTGTGTGCTTTTGGTACTCTCACATTTTTTCCTAGCTTTGTGTAGTCCACTGTATCATGTTTACATTTTTACACTCTGTGGGAGGGTCTATTTTACCCCCAAACTGGACAGTTACTAGAGCAAAGTAGTGCACAAATAAGGACGACTCTGGTGATTACTGTGGTGACAACAATAACACACATTTTTTTATTCATCTTTTCAATTTACTTAGTATCTTTTCAAATGCTTTCATATTTGTCATTGTTACACAGAAAATAACATTCACTTTATTGTGCACATCCACTGTCTCCTGCTTTAGCTCTATTTCCTCTCTTATTTTCACTGAATAAAATGGATTTTAGATTCTTTTCTCCAGATGCAATTGTTCATATTTTTGAATCTGAATCTTCTTCTTTCACCATGCTTATGCTTCTAATCTCCCCAAATCCTTTTGCATGATCTCTGTCCTTGCTCATTTGTACAATTTCTCTCATTTAAACATAATCTGAAAATTCATTGACTTTTTGTGTAATCCCTTTTCCAGGACTCCATTAATGAAGACAGCAAATATGACCAGGTCTAAAACTGATCTAATGATACATGAACAAGCACTTTTTGTCATTCACTTAGCTATCTCTGTGTTTAAATTATGTAGATATTTGTATACACAGTACAATAATGCAACTTACCTGGACTCTTAAGAAAAGGGGACAAGCATAACTTGGTAGATAGGTCACTACTTGCTTATACATTTGCTCCAAGTCTAATGATGCATTTTGCTTTAAAATAAGAGAAGCCATTCCTGCTTTTCCTTCATGATCTGCATGAAAGGAAGTGAGATGAGAATTTTGTAACATAAATGAAGTTGACATTACAAAAAATACCATAGCACATTAACAAACCAACAGTCATGTATCTTATTCTGAGTTTCACTAAAGCTGCAAGATCTCATTCATATTTTATGTGGTATTACATGTACTTGGAGATCACCCAAATAATCAATTAAGTAATAATGCTGTAAATGAGTGTGGTGAGTAAGACTAAATGGAATCCTATGCTTAATATAATCGATAAATGTGGATAAACATCAACAACATTCCACTCTCAAAAACAAGAGTGAAGAGCCTCTTTCCTGGAGTAACCAATTATGTCTTCATTTCTGTTATATTCTCTTTCTCATGCCAATATCTTCTCAAAACTGTGGATATGAATTAAAAGAGAGAGGCAGTTACAAGTTCTTACTGTTTTGTCTGGAAAAGGAGAGCACTTTGGGTCTTTGTGAAAGAACAAAATGGGTGAAAGGTAAAAGCAATGAACGTCAGCTCTCAAAAGTAACTAAACACTTTAACCATCAGCTAGTAGTAACAGCAGAGATGTTTCTCAAAAGTAACTAAACACTTTAACCATCAGCTAGTAGTAACAGCAGAGATGTTCTGCCAACCTTATCTTTGTTTTGGTTTAATTTTTTGCTAATGCTACAAAATCTAAGGAATTTGATTTGTTTATCCTTAAGTGCAATTATCAAGTCAGAAAAACTGAGTATATAAACATGTAAATGTTGTGTAAGAAATTAGCATCCCTCGTACTTTTGAATCTGATTTTCAGACAGTCTTCTGTTTTGTTTCATGTTTTATGTCTTTAAAATACAGATAAGTGACACTCTCATTTCACACTCCTTTACCATTTTGTGGTGGGTTTATCCAGCCAACAACCAAATATCCAGCCAGCTTTGTGCTCAATCCCTTCTGCCATGGGATGGGAAAGAAAGGAAAACAAGGCTCAAGTGTTAAGGTAATGGCAGTTTCATAAGGGAAACAAAAGATACACAAAAAGATGTACAAGCAAAGCAAAACCAGGACATCATTCAATATTTCCCATCATCAGGCAGATGTCCAGCTACTTCCTGCAGGACAAGGCCTCACCTGGAGCAGTGTTTTTTGGGGGAGACAAGCACCACAACCACAAACCTCTTATCCTCTTCATTTCTCCAGCTTAAATAACTGAGCATGACTATCATATGATACAGAGTATGGCTTTGGTCAGGTTCAGCCCACTGTACCATCTACATCTGCTCCCAAGTTCTTGCTGTCCGCGGCATTCTCATGCATGGAGAAAGCCTTGGTACTGTGCAAGCTCTGGTCAGTGGTAGCCAAGCAATATTAAGTTATCAACACTGTTTTAGCCACCAATGCAAAGAAGTGCACCAAACAGTCTCTGATATAGAAACTTATTTTTATCCCAGTGAGACAAAGCACGTACTTTTTAAAAAGATTAAGCATGAATAAGAATCAAGCCCATCTGATCTCATGAAAAATAACAAAAAACTCTATTAAAATAAATAAATGTATTTTCTTTCTTAAAAATTAATTTTTCTCTTTGTTTTCTTTTTCAGTTTCTTCTTGGTTTTGCAAATTAACTGTTTACAGTTATTTTGTGAGGCAAAGTAAAATAATACAGAAAAATGTCTTCACATTTTTTCCTTTAGAGCTACTTTATAATTACCTTGTTTACATTTCATTTTGACACATGTGTCTGGATTTTACACAGATGTGAATTTACCAGATATTAATATTTTAATTTAGGTTATGTAGCTATCACAAACGCAGGTATGGTACACTTTCAAAAATACTCCTTATGGCATACAGATAAAAAAAAATGCATGATTCACTAGCTCGTTCACAATCAGATAGTATTTTCATTATCTGCATCTACATTTTAGCTGGATATTAAACAGATGACTCAATCAAACATGATTAATGTTTAAAACAAGAAATAGAAAGAGTTATGAGAGTTAGCAATCAGCCTGGGAGAAACAAAATGTATAACTCAAGCTTTTACCTGGCACAGACACACCATACACATTTGCTTCTTGTATGAAGTCCAACATTACAATGATATCGGAAACTTCTGTAGTGGCAACATTCTCCCCTTTCCATCTAAAATGTGTGAAAAAATAATTTAATCCCATGACATCTGCCCTTTTAAAAAATTTTTAGTAGAAACTCCATTCATTTCAGACTAACACTACGTCACATTTTTTCACACTTGTCACATTGGAATTTCATCACCAGAAGAAAATGTTTCAATTCAAATCTTACTGGGTACTATAAAATTTAAGGGCCATTGAAGGTCAATACAATTGTTTGCAAGTTTTTTACACGCATATAAATGTATCAAATGTGACCAATCTCTGCTACTTGAGACATTTTTCTTCACATTAGTATCTGACTTCCTTGCTCATAGCAAATCCATCAATAGTTATATGCTTATTGAAAAGCCCATTCAAAATGCTGGGAGACCTATGAACTATTCTGAAAATGGACATTTAACTCATATACATTTAACTCATGATTATTACTCATGGAACACTTGTGACAAAATTAAGCCTGTATCACCCACTTCAGTATCATTATAAACTACATCACAATAACAGTAAGTTGAACAGTTTCAGCTGAAAACAAAACCACATTATTCTAGTCTATATATCTTTAATGAAGAAATATGAAAAGAAACCATAACTGTACCTGAAGGTATCTCCAATCCTGTCCCAAAAATACAGAAAATTGTCATGGTCTTGAACCATTAGATCTCCAGTATTAAAATAAAGATCTCCCTTCTTAAATACCTCACAGAGTAATTTCTTTTCAGTGTGTCTTTTATTGCCAGCATAACCAAAAAAGGGGTTCTTTGCATTGACTTTGGAAATCAGAAGACCAGCTTCACCTATACAGAGAAGTTGAAAGAATATAAACCTAAAATATCATTGGACATTTCTGTACCTGACATTAATATTACTTTCAATATTGTCCATGCAAACTCACAGTCACTTGTATTTCTTGCTTGTGACTCATCAGTTTTTTCACCAGAATGGTCATCTATCAATTGTAAACTCACTAGTAGTTTATTATCCTCTGAAAGTGCACAATTCAAGTTAATACTGAACTGACTCCCCACATGTTACTGAACTTCCATGACGAGTGTCAGCTTTATCAGCTTCCTAATGAAAAACTAGCATTAATCAAAAGTAGATGCTCATAGGCCAGGCACTATGTCCCTATTAACTCTTTTTTCAGAAGTTCTGAGAACTGAAATTACCTCAGCTGGTTGGTGCCTGGTGTTAATAACACCAAGCTTGTGGGTTTAATCCCTGTGGGGATCATTCAGTTAAAGAGTTTGACTTGATCCTTGTGAGTCACTTCCAACTCAGAAAATTCTGTGACTTAAGAATATTCATTAAAGTGAGAAAGTATCATCAGTTTAAGTTTTGGTGTAAAATATAAAAGTTCAATAAATTTTTTTCCCCAAAATTAGGGAGAGTAGGGGAAAGGATTATACTCTAATACATGTAGCATACCAGAGTGTTTGTTTGCAGAACATGGAATAATTGTATTAAATAATCTTTCTGGGAGCAAGTTCTGAACAATATAGGTTAAGAGTTCCATTACTTTGTAACAGAGAAAAGAATTATAAATAATAAAATATATTAAAATTCTTCCAAAACCAGGCACAATTTTTAATTTAAGACTGCCTCATTAATAAAGAGCTGTGCCTTTTTTTTCCATAAAGTGTTAGTTTAAAGCAGCAGTATTTAGTTCACTGGTACTATCAGTGCAGCCATAATGCTCTGATGAAATAAGACATGGGTAAGACAGAGATTATAGACAAAGATAATACTTTTCATTAGACTGAGTGGTGTAGTTGGAAAAAAATTAGACCAAGTTTCTAATTAAAGGACGTGTTCCCTTCACTGGTCAGTCTGGCATCCCTAGAGATAAATTCCTATAAAATTTCAGCTTTTGGGGACATGTCATCTTCAAAGTACCCATGTTTGATTACTAACTGTTAGAGAATCTCATAACTCCTTTAAAAAATCTGTTTCAGCTCCCCATTAAAGCTGTTTGCCTGACCTTTACTATGAGTTTTTCTTGCTTCAGTTTCAACAGTTACGTTCCCACAGTTCAATGTATGCTCCAGTATCTCATAACACTTTGAAAAATTGTCTAATCATGATTTTTGATAAATATTTTTAGGACAGCTATAATCAAGCAATTTAGATTTTACATTGTTTGGTTGGGTTTTTTTATTTAGTTTTGTTTTTTTTAATTATTAAGCTGAATCACATCATTTAGTCAGAAACACTTAATCTCTCATCAAAAAGCATTTGCTCTAATCCACCAGTCCTTCCTGTAGATCTCTTAGGCAACCATTTCCTTATGTTAACCTCCTTTAAAAAACACAGATGTCACTATGTATAAATTCAAAGATAATACTATAGCATCACTTTTGAACACTACTCTTCTGTGAATATATCCAAGGATCTCCTGAGTGCTTCCAATATCAGCACTGGTATGTTTATTGCTGTTTTATCTGAGATCAAAAATCATAATGCTTTTTTTCAGAGCAGAGTAATAGTTAATTTGGTAAACTGGAGTAACATAATATCAAGGCTCCTTAAAACAACTCTGTGAAGTATTTTTATTAAAATCAATAAGCTGTAATATCCTATTAAAATACATACTTACCTTTCTTAACTTTTTCACACCAACCATGCTTATTTCTAATTGGTTCATCTTTTTGGAAATCATACTTGATTAAATCAAATGGGAAAAAAAGCTAAAAAAGGGAAGAAGTCATCAGTTACTCATCTACACAGTGACATCTGGTGGCAGCAAACATACATAAGGAAACCTGTATTGTCTTGCTCATCTGAAAGGAGAATGCAGTTTCTTTTAAAACTGAAAACATTCTATATGAAAATTTATGCCATTTCCTGGAGGTAAGCAACATCAAAACAGTTTTTTAAATGAAGACAGAACTGTTCTGTTGTTGATTGTCTTACAAGTAAGTTATGGGATCCACATCATCAGTGAATGAGCAGTGAGAGTCAGCATAATAGAAGCATTATCTCTAGTATTTAAGTGATGTTTAATGGTGGTAGCCGATAGGACGTGTTCTTGGGGTCTTCTGGCACTGAAAATAGCTGGCAAGAGAAAGGCCTCACAAAGGAGCATCTGCTTCCTGTTGGGCTTTACTTTTGCTTAACTAGTCTCAGTTCTTCCCTCTTGCTGTCTCAGGCTGCTGTATGGTGGTGTGAAGTGAGCACCAGCAGCAGGGTACATCTTGCCATGGCTCCAAGCAAACTGAAGGAGAGGACAAGATCTCCTATCAAAACTAGCTACTGCAATACTTTTTTTTTTTCCTTCTTTTTTTTGTTTTCTTTCTTTCTTTCTTATTTTCTTTTTTTGATTTTTTTTTCTTGAATATATAGCATTTGCCAATTATTTTGTTTCATTTTTCTGCTGTGATATGAATCCAAAGTGCACCTTTAAGAGACATAGCCTGAGACTATTTGGACAACTGTGTTTGCAGTAGTCCAAACTGTCTCTTTATTATTCTAAAGAGAGAATTTGGCCAGCTTGGGATTCCATGTTGCCTTCCCAAAAAGAAACATATCAGCAATTTTTAATAGCTAGTGAAACCGAGGTAATTATCTTTTCCTGAGAATTTTTGGCAATAGGGGAAAAATTTATTAAACATATATATATATATATAACTGCACTCTTCACGATAAAGAAATGTAATATAACTTAAGGAGGATTCTATGAAAGTGACTGAAGTAAAGGGTAGGATGTTAAAATATAAACCTCTTTCCTTTTCTGCCACTAACTTGGTTGAAGAGTTGCATCTTTAGCCTAATTTGAAATGTTGTTGTAAATATATGAAAATTTTTTTTCTTTAATCTGAAAAAGAGCAACATGAATCCCATAATTTCAGTTTCATATGGAAAAATCTGGTTCATTGAGTCCTATCAATGCGTTTTTCTTCTACCCTAAGTCTGAAACAGAAAGTTATTTTTAAGAGTTGATCAGAGGAAAAAGGTCACAGCCTGCAAAATAATGATTCAAGAATAGGACACTACTTTAATTAAGTGAAAGGTAATAATTTTTATTAACCTCACATTAAACCATTTACCAAAGTCAAGAATCTGAGAGCCAAAATGTTTTCCTCAATTAGAAAATAATTGTTTATTCTTGAGGAACAGAGTGGTAGTAGGTCTTTTTATTTATTTTTTTTTTTGCTGTCTAGATTTAACTGCTATTCTTTTTCATTTTCTTTTTACATTGATATTTACTTCAATAGGTTTCATACGACCAAATGCAATGAGTAATATAAATAATAAGAATGAAATGGTATAAAATTAAATATTACTCTGTTTTTGTGTCTGATTAGAATAGCTTAAAATAATGCATCAGAGTAGTATTTTGACAGGACAGTTTTTGAGCTCTGAAAGAATGAAGAATTATTTTAAGTTGTTATAAACACTCAGAAACTGTATTCAGTATCTGAGACCATCAAAAAACTGTTGAGACTACTATTATATATACTATACCATCTTCTATACACCTTTTTGTCTACAACTTCAGAGTATTAAAGAGGTTAATAATAATAAAAATAACTAAATTTAATTATTTTTAATAATGAAAATATTTTATTTATTTTATTATTTGTTTTTATTTATTATTACTCATTATCATAAATATTATCATTTTATTATTTTCTTTTAATACAAAATAAAAAGAAAGTACCACATCTTGTATTAAATATGCATAATGAAACTATACAGAGACTGTGCAAACAGCGCTGTCTGCACAAAAGTCTTTCCCAAACTAAATCATTCTGTGATTCTAAGCAGCTTGCTTTTCATATTAAATACTAGGAAATGAAGGCTCCATAGCAAAGTGTTTAGGCTGGGCACAGACTAACATTTGGTTCACCTCATTATTTAAATTCTAATGGGACAAAGACCTGAGCTGTTGAATCATTACCATATTATTTTCAGAGTACTGCATGCAACATTCATCATTTTAATCCACATCCTACTCTCTGAAGCATGACATAAATGTAGCAAACAAAAAGCATCATACAGTGAGCTGAAAGTGTGCTAATGTGCAATACTGTCTACTACTATGCTGCCTAGATATCATGTAGTAACAGCTTCCCTCACCTTTCTTTTTTTTTTTTTTTAATTGATTAGAAATACGTGCATTTGAATATTGTTTTGAAAGAAGTTGTGACATTACTAAAATTTCAATTTACAGGAAATGTCCAAAGAACCATTATGAGAAAATAGAGATCACAAGCTTTTTATTACTGGTTTGAGAGATTAAGTATTTTTGATTTCTCTTGGTTTCTAAAACAAAGCATTACATTTTTTAAGCATCTTTAAAAACTGAAATGTAAGAAAAAAAATATTTGGAGCCTAGTGTCATCACATCTTAGAGACATTTTTAATAATACACTTGAAATGCCTTATTTATGCTTATCTATGCAGACACATACTTTGCTTGCCAAAGTAAACAAAACCAAGAAACAAATGTTTTAAGCTATGTTTGATATTAACTGAATCATGACATGTAAGAATACAATACCTTAGAAAACACTTGTAGTACTTTAGATTATTTTAGCTCCAAATGACTCAAAGGAGAAGAAACATTAATTTTCATTGGCCTAAGAGCTTCTATTGCTTGGATCTATACATCAGTATTTTTCCTTTGAACCCAGTTTTCCAGGATCTTAACATTTATTTGAAACTACCTTTATTTTTAAGCTAAAAAAATTGTCTTCTGCCACAAGTTCTATGACTGCATAGAAGGAATTGCATAATGAGGAAGTGCATAATACCAATTCTGAATGGCTGTGTGAAAGATATTTTATATGCTGAAATGATTTAAAATTTGTTGTAAGATCTAAATGTTTCTCAGCTCAAAGCTGATTTTTATATATACAGTTTGCATAAGAGATTTGGATTCCTGTGATAGTTTGCATATCCTTGCTTAAAATAAGGAAAAATTACATTTACAAATAAAGTTTGGAATTTTTTTTCTCTCTTTTTTTTTTTTTTTTTTACCTAATGGTTTTCAGGTGAACATGCCATGGGTTATTTTTAGCCCTTCTTATAAGCTTCCTTGGATCTCATTAAGCCCAAGCTCCCTTGTTGTCTGCCATCAGAATTTATTTCAGTATAAGAAAGATATATATATATATTTGATAGAAACAAATGAGGGTCTTTAAGATTTTTCCCATATCACATTTATATAAATACACATATAATTTATGTCATATATAATATAATTGATTATTAACATTAGCTAGGTACATATGTACATCAGATGTAAAGATGTAAAGATTAAACAGTATTTTACTATATTTCTGTGTTAATCAAGACACTATTTTTTGTAAAACATTTTAAGTTTTACCAGCTAAAAAGCTATCCAGAGGCTTCTATTTTTCTGTTCACTGACCCTATGTAAACATCTTTATTGAAAGATTTATTCATATTCTAGAGGGATGCTTTCATGCACATGAACTAATTCCACTTACATAAAGAGCACATTATGAAAAGAAACAAGTGCAAACAAGATCACTGCTTTTAGTTAACATCTTAAATACAGTAACTGCTGTAACATTCATCTTTCTTCCTATTACCTTATCTCTTTCAATTTTTTTAATGAAAATAAATGTGTTCTGTAAAACCTTAATATTTATCTCCAGCCCTTAGCAGTTGGCAGAAGTTACTTTGCTCATTCTGAGAGCTGTTTGCCTCTTAAAGCTGTAATTTTGTCTGTATTTCACCTTTACAAACTGTGCCATTGTCACTACTTACCACACTCTTCTTTTTTTCCTTCTCCTCTGCACCCCACTAAAAATGTTATACTTTGAAACTTCCTGCTACTATTCCCTCTATACTCTCAATACCTGTATCTATAGGGCTTTGTACTGCATTTACTTTGTTGCCAGCTGAGCAATTATGCTGTAGGAAGAGAGCAAGTTTGTTCCTTCTCCTTTAGTGTATCACATATATGAACACACAAACCTCTTTTTCCCAATTTCTCAGTTATCTTTCTTTCTATTTCCATTTTAAGAAATAGGTGTTTAGAAAATCCCTAGAAAGTGTGTTAAAGGGTACCTAATTCTGTCCTGCGTGTCAAGAGAATGTTTCAAAAGCTGTTGTACCATGTCTTTTAAGAAACAACAAATGTTAGGAATTGAGTAGATGGGCCTTGTTTGTGCCATTGTCTGCTTTAATTTTCTTTCCAACCTCAGGTCTTTCCACAAGTCAGTAAATCAGAAATAATGCTGCTCTCCTTTACATATGACTAGTTGTCTAGTGGATGTCATCCAGACTGAAGTAAAGCAAAGAACAGCTACACGTCAGAAGGCATTGTTTAGTAATCTGCAAGCTGCAAAATGCATTTTAAAAAAACAGCCAGAAAAAATGCCTGAAATAAGTGAGAATGAACTTATCCATGGCATTAAAATATGTATTTAGTGTCACATTCAAAATCCCCAAACTACTTGATTAAAAACACAGGTGATTAAATAAATATGCAGATAGTTTCAAGTTTGATCTTTATCTGCTGTAGCCTTTACATGGTATTTCCAAAAGGTTAATGACTTACGACAAAATTCTGCCAGTTCTGCAATACTGAAAACAAGTTTACTCAAACTTGGAACACATGCAAAATATTGTAAGATTATAAGGCATCTAGCTTAGAAAAATCTGGAACAGAAATTAACATCAGCTGTAAGGTTCCTGGTTCACCTACTACTCCTAAATTCCAGATCTCTGATTTCCTGTAGCAGTTCCAGATCTTTCTGGAGATATCCAACATCATCAGATGGTCACTGCCAGCTACAGAGCGCCAAACATGTAGGACAGAGAATCAGTGGTGTGCTTAAAAAACCTCTCACTGGTTTCTGAGCAACACACTAGCTCTTGCGGTGTTTTTTCAGTGGTTCCAGAATCCTCACTGCAATATATGAGTTCCTGTGCAAGAAGGGAAGAATTCCTCTGGCCCCAGTGTGTAAGTCAGCCCGTGTAGCAACTGCACTGTAGTGATAGAGTATTGAAGTTGAGGATGCTGGAACATATACTGCCTAGAAACCCTTTCACATGGCATCAGAAGATACCTCTGCTGTATTTCCAAACAATGGTTTTATGTCACTCCCTAAAAAGCTTTGTCGGGACATTTTGCTATCAGCTCTCTTAAGGAGCACAAATGCCATTTATGTCAACAGGACTTGTATACAGATAGGTATCACTCAATTTAAAATTACAGAAAATTTATGAGCTATTATTTATTTCAAGAAGAGTGAAAACTGGCATAAGCAACAACATCATGCTACATATGTAGTCTCCTTGCAAAAAGGCTAGACATCTTTCATATTCTTAGCTAAAGCTTGGGACACAAGTTACTTTCCATGGGACTTCCAAATAATTTAAAAGATTGTCTTTACAGGATCAAAAATAAAAAGTCTATCTGTGAATTTCAAGCAGAAATAAGTTCTTCATTTACTCAGAAGGATAGAGGAAAGTCATAATGTGTGATAAAAATAACACGTAATCTTCCTCCCTGAGATATATTCCATTTTCAAAGTTGATGAAATACAGAATGGGGTTTTTTCAAGGTTCAGTAACCTGAAACACAACAAAGACCTACAGACTGTAGATAAAGAGGTATAGCATTTTTTAATTAATAATTTTGCCACATATTCTCTTTCACAATAACGCAACAGTGATTATATTCTGTTATCTTTGACATTTATGAATACTGATACAGGCTAGATGCAGTTTGAGTTAATTATGTTTATTTTCACCTAAGTATAAGATATCTATTAAATTTGTATCTGTCTATATGCTACTGTATGGTATACTGCAATTCTATTATATGTACTATATATAATTATATTATTATTAATTCCCATTTATGCCAAATATTTACATAGCAATATGCAGTATGAACATACTATATAAACACATCTCTAACTATAATTTGTAGAAGAGTAAATCAGAATTTGGAGCCTTATTTCAGTGATGAGGAGTTCTTAGCTATTAAAATAATCAAACTTTTTCTTTTGTCCTCTAAAGTAGTAGAGACCTGAAGCTATACTTGGCAACTGTAAGATTACTGAAGACTGTCAGAAGAAAGCCAAAGCCTTTTTGACACTTGAGAATGCTATGAAAAATCACACTGTTACTGCTGAGAGTACAACTGGGTTGGATGCCAAGATTTTACAGTGGGTCAACTAATAAACAAGTCAGAAAATCTGCCTTGGACTTAGGACTGTACTCAAACTAAGAAACACAATTTTTCAGCACTACTACTAAGTAGAATGTAAATAAATAGTCACCTTATAGAAGAAATTGGTGCGTCCAACAGATCCAATTTTTCCTGTGTGGTTCATGAAACAAATGTTTCCTTCAGTAGCACCATAGAACTCACAGATCTTAATAGCACCAAATCTGTCTAAAAATTCCCTCCATACATCATTTCTTACTCCATTTCCAACTGCTAGTCGGACTTTGTGATTTTTTTCTCCTTCCTTCTGTTAAAAAAAGAAAAAAATTAAAATATAGTATACTGATAACTGTATTTGATCATTGCATATATTGCGGGAAAAACATACTTTCTTTGGAATACATCCAGTAAAAAAATAAAAAGAAAAAATAACACTCAAGAAGTTAAAGAAAGCTGGCATAGCTGGTAGCTATCTGCAAAGCAGTAAGCTGCAATCTAAAACCTATTACCTTGTTGAACAAATTATTTCCTGAAAAATTACTACAATTATTTATATATACACTTTCATATTTTAAAAGTCATATTGCCTCAGTCTATTTCTCCCCAGAGGAATTAAAAAATTGGGAAGAACAGAGAAGGATGGAAATTATTTCTGTCATGGGATAAAAGTCAGAAGAGAGGAACAGTTACTTTCTTCTGTCTTCAGACTGATTATGAGGAAACAATCAGATTTCACACACGTGTAAAATATGTTCACTCCCACATATTGCATATGAGTCATCTTCCATACTCTTTTCAATATTAAGACTGTGAGATTTTGTTCAATGTTACTGGAATACACTATTCCTTAGTGACCTTGAGTCTTTACTGTAGTCAGGTCCCATGTTTACCATAATAAACACAATTGTAAGTATCCAGTTCAGTAAAATGTTCTAATTTTACGTATACATTCCCAAATATTGAGATTGCATGGACCAGCTTTAAAATACAATCATATTTAAGCTGAAATACCAGAAGGCAAAACATCTATACTGTTTGGATTCGAGTTTATTTTCTTTTAATTTCATCTTGTTTCAAATATGACTCCCTTTACAGTAATTTCAGGTTGCAATACAGAACGTTCTAGAAGTGAGATACACAAATGAAAAAACAGTACTAAATAAACATAGGTACAATTTGTTACTGCATACCTTTGGAACTGCATAGCACTCTGCCACTGCAACAGTCTCTATACATCTCTATCTACCTATACTTCCATACACATATGTGAACGCCTCTCTATTTACAAATCCACATATCTGCACATATTCACATTCTTTTCATACAAATATATATATAGATAGATAGATAGATACACATTCACATACATATACTATAGAAAACAGAGTCCCTGTTTTCTGCTTTCTGTTATGGCCCTCCCACACCCCCCTCACCCAAACCAGTGAATTAGTTATGGCTTTATCAAAAAAAAAGCCCATTTCAACACATTTAGTCTCATATAAAATCACAGCAAATTATTTTTGTGAAGAGATCTTGTCAGCTGAGTGAAATAAGAATCTTTTGAATAATTTGGAAATTAAAAACAGTAAAGCAGCATCTAAGTACATAAACAGCAGTGTTCCTCCAAGGCTTACGTCTTGGACATACTCAATTTTTCATGAGGATGTGAATTCTTCTTACTGTAACGAAAAATTGCAAACACAATGGAATTTTAAGCTCTATGCTTTTTCTCACCTCTTCAAAAACAGTAACTCACAGCAAGATAAAATGTATTAATTCATCTTTAGAGCCTACCTTCTGCAAAGTTCTCTTGCTGAAATGATTCAGCAAGGAAAGCACCTATTTCACTAGATGCAGATTATATATATTGTGTCGGCAGATTACAATCTGAGGCATTATCCCACAGTTTTACCTCAAAATGGCATCACTCACCAGCCTCCCATGGTCACTAATAACTCTGTTTTAACAAGAACCTTCTTTCCCTTCTATGTTTAGATGTGAAAAGTAACGTGAAAGTAATTTCTAAACTCATAAGCGCATACTTCACTGAACTCATGTTACATCATTATTAACTAGTGCTGCATTACATAGCACTACAAATCTGACATGGACAGAGCCTGTAACAAAGTATCTAAAAATTGCCCACAGATGTAATTTTTACAGTGGTTTGTTTTTTCAACTTCAGACACAATATCACAATGCAACAGTGTAGGTGTTTACATACTTGGAACAATAACATCTGTTCTGTTACATATTCAAATTCATTATATTGTCAATGAACAACAATAATATTATTATTTTTTTAACCTAAAATGTTTCAGTGTTACTTTGAACTTAATCAGGAAAGCTTTTTATGCTTTTTTTTCCCTCCAAAAATTGTTTGCATTTTCAGAATACTCCTGTCAGCTCAACAGAAAACTTCTCAAAGTGGGTTATCTTCCTTGCAATTTCAAGGCTAAACGGAAATGAACATGTCCACAGCTGAACTGCAGTTATCGCTTGCTGATGACACTGAATTATTCAAATGTACTGCCTCTGCTAAGATACAAAAAGTAGCTCAAGAGATACTTTCAAGGAAATTCTTTGTTCAATGAACAGAAGAGACAAATATATGCATATATATATAAATAAATAAGCGCACACACAGAGTAATTGAGTCTTTCATCAGCCTAGGAACATTCAAACCCTCTAGAGACCAAGCTAAAAAAAAGACTTTGCTTCGATTTTTAAGAAAAATAAAAGCATTGCTAGCTGTGTGCTGAAAAGATTGTTTTTTTCCCTAGTCTAGTTCATCTTCTAGGATGAGCTAGAAGACAGTGGCCTACACGGATTATGGTGTCTGGGTTTTTTCCCCAAAAGAACAAACACCATATCATTTAAAAGTGTAATAATTTCAGTTCCTTATGTTACTTTGGCTGGTTTATATTTATTTAAATGCACAAAGTTGTTTCTCTAGAGGAAAAGATGCAGAGTAGTCCTGACAGGTCATCACACTTCGCTTGCAATGTTAAGACCTATCATCAACATCTACAATACAAGGTAAAGCCATCTCAGTTTAGGAAGGAATGCTCTCACAGCACTCAGGTGTTTTACAAAAATACAAAGATGGTGTATGATGTTATCCTCCTGGATACTGATGACTGAAAGCAGATTTCTTAAAGGGCAGAGCAGTAATTCACTTCTTCACAACCAAGGTAGATCCACTGTTCGACTTCATTGCTGCAACTGCCGTGTTTGTGATTTAGTCAGCCCCACCATAGGTGTACCTGTCTGTCGATACAAGATTCCCTGAGGAGCATTGCAGAATGAAATGCAGTGAGAATGAAAACTATATGCAATTTCATCTTCCAGCAGGTTTCATAACTATGAAGAAAATTATTAAAATTAGGGAAACTTCAAGCAGTGTGTTCACTCACATTAGTTTTATATGTGAGTAAATTAATATAGCAATATTTTATCTATTTTTATTCTTTTTATAACTAATATTTGACATTAGTCCATGTTTGCTTTTATGTGTAATTTTCAATGTAAAGTGACCCACAGTAAATAAAACAGTTAGCCATTCTAACATCTGTCATCTCTTTTCAACATCAAACATCATCACAAATATTATTGTCCAGATCACTGCCAAAGTCCAACTCTTAGGACAGGCATGCTGGTATCCATGGGCACTGTGGCTGAACAGTTACGCAGTAGATAAATTGCTGCAAGTAAGAGAAGGGAAGGAAAAGGGATGATAATTCAACCAAATTACAAAAATATATGGTTGAGTGATGAAGACTTAGAAGAAAGAAAAAAGAAATAAAATAAATAGGCAGAAACTTTTGCTTTAGACTGACTCAACCAAATAGGCTTTCAATTTCTGACATTTTCAGATGACATTCCATCAACTAGCTTACCTTTGGCAAAATAAATAAAATTAAAGGTGTAGAAGGAATTCCAGGCAGTCACCTAGTACATCTCTCTTCCAGCAGAAAAGCTCTGTTATCCCTGTGCCATTCCTGACACCTGATCAAGCTGTGGCATGTCAGCCAGCTGCCCTGCAACAGTTGGTATGCAGCAATTGTATGCATGCGTATTCTTAGCCCACTACAAAAACACTACCAAATTTACACCTCCGGCACTGAAAGCTGTATATCCTAACATTCCTCATCTCATTTACAAAGGACTCAGTGCCTTCCCTTGGTTACCTACCACAAATAAGATCAAACTGCATGTCCTCTCAAAGATCAAATTATGATTTGTGTTTCTGAATTTACTAATAGTTCTCCACAGATAGACCGGACAAGAGATTTTAGAATAACAGAACGCTGTAACATCTTTCCAAGGTTTCTAAAAATGCCTATTTATTTTCCTGCACTGTGACATTATTTTCTTAATTAAGTGTGATTCTGAAATAAAATGGGGGTTCACTTATTTTTAACAGTAAAGGTGAAACACTTTTTCAATGCCTTCTTCAGTGACATCAATGCATTAATAAGCAACAGTTCTTACCATACACTTGGAATTTTTTTCCATTTATTCTGCCAAGATCTTTGAACTCTGTACCAAACATCTGCACACATCATAAATCAGTTTGACACACTGTGTCTCCATCTTGCGTGCTTGTTTCTTTTGTATATTAATTATTTGACAAGTCAAGATCTGCCTTATTACATTAAATACGACATACCGGGGATTTTTCATCCAGCAGTCTTTTCTCCTTAAGTGTTCTCCATAAACTACTTGGACTATCTACGTGATTAAGCTGTTAGTAAATGCCTCTTAGAGTGTTATCAACAGTACACTAACTGGTGCAGGAAGCTACATAAAAATGTGCTGAGCAGCTGCCTTAAACACATGAAAACAAGTTCACTGCCCTTCTTTTATTATTTCTGCATAAGAAAATCCAAATGGAGAGAAGTGAAGATAATTCAAAGAAAAGAGGCATGAATTGTTCTCTGTATCATGGCCTTGATGAAACGGAAAGCAACCTCAGGACCTGAGAATGCAAACATCTGTTAAATATAAAATATGATAAGACAGATGACACAGGATTTGCATTCAAGTATTTACAAGATGCGTATGTTACAACACATTCACCAGTTCCTCTATTGATACATTAGCCCTGAAAAAGGGGCATCGGGAAGTTTATTAGACTATGAGAGATATCCTGCTATTACAGATACAATACATTTTTCAAGATGCACATCCACATTCATTATTTAGTAATGCCTAATTATAAACTGCAACTAGATTTTCTGAGGAAAACACATACCCAAATTTAAAAATACAAATAAAACAGGAAGGGAATAAAAAGATGCACCATAAGAAAGAACTGGAAAATTAGGAAAAGGACACATCTTTCTAGTTCAGATACTGGTTGTTTAATATATATTTAATATAGCTCAGTCTCACCCCATTTTTAATAATCAGTCTCCTGATAATCTATTAGAATTATATTCTAAAAAAGCTTTCTTTATTTAGCTCTTTTAATAGGAAATGTTTTGCTTAGTTGTACTCCCATTTTCTCATAATATATCTACCAACAAAAAAAAGTCACTTTTGTCTGCATTCCACCCAGTAATATGAAGTAGATAAATGTAATTTTGCTGATTGTCCCAGGAGAGCACTAGTCAAAAAAAATCACACAAAACTTTTCAAAAGTCAGTCCAGACAATTAAAGTGCATACAGATTATTTCTTGTGGTGCATACTACCCACAGTATTCTGTGAGCAGTATGAAGTTTCCCTTTGTGAAAGCATGATTGCGATTTTCAGGCTTTAATATAAGCACATTTTCTGTACAACTCCAGTACTTTAACCAAAAAGATGAGTCCAGGAATAACTGAAAGCTAGAAGGAGAGAAATTGGTCAAGTTGCATGAGCTCTTAAGTCATGATCCACCATGCCAGAAACAGTAGTTGACATTATAAATAGCCATTGTAACTACTGCTGTTTAGATACAAAAAACTAATGCTTCCTCAGACATTACTGAAGACATTTTCTGTGAAGAACATCTGGAAACTTTTACCATTATTAGTGGGAGGAATGAAAAATCAGACACAGGATCATATGTGGGTACCAAGAGAGGTACGCCAGTATATATAAGTATCAGAAGGCAGTAAGAAAAATAAGTGGGTTTATAATCTGTTTTAAAGCCACTTTTCAAAAATAATACTGTTCTTGTAGCTATGGCAGTTGAAAGCAAAATGTTTGCTGTGACATACAGTCTGATTTTATAAGGGCAAATAATACAGTCTAGAGGGAAAAATATAAGCTTCCAAATCTCATGGCCTTTTGTAAGCTTTAATTTCAGATGTGCTGGACATATTCTTAGTCTGAAAGTTCTGTTTTCTCTAATAGTATGTACAAAAATTGTATTTTAGGCACTGTTGATACTTCAGTAAATCAGCAACACCTTGGATTAAGAATGGTATCTTCTTATGACATGTGCAAATGGTTACTGATTTTTTTTTTTTTTTAATGATAGGTCACTAGAAGAATAAATAAATTGTGAAATTCCCTCCTGCAAATTAAATTTTAATGATTTAAAATGCAGAAATATAGAGATTCTTAGGAGCCTTCCTATGGAAGGTACAGATCTGGTTGTTTTTAACTGTGTCACATTTCTGGTTTAGGTAATTCAATAAAATATTTATGCCAAAAACCTGTGAGGGGCTTGGCAAATTTCCACTCCACATTTTAAGGATATCAGAAAGAACAATTTCCAGCACTGAACAAAAACTGAGCTAAACTTTAATGGGAAGTAAAATGTGATTACAAGTAAAACCTGCATTGTAGAAAAGTGTCTGCTGACTAATTTCTCCTCCCTTATGTGAGCATTAAATTCCCTCCCTTTAAGGAAAACTGCTTCTCAGTGAGAGACAGTGCTATCCAGCTACATAAACCCCATCCTTACACCTCTTTCCACAACACTCAAGTCAAATGCAGGGAAATAAATATTCATTCTGTTCCCTTATGCCAGTAGCACTGAACTCCTTGTTTTCTCCTTCTAAACCACTATTGTTCTAACACAGAAGAGTTTTAACGCAATAAATCCCTCAGCATCTTCTCTGAAGTCACTTCAGAGAGATTAATCCCGTCCAAAGAATCCTCGGCCAAACTGTATCTAGTAGAGAGACTGTCTTGCCTCAGCTTAACAAAACAAAATCTGAAAGCTGATAAGCATGGTCTTATACAGTTAGGTAACCCCGAGGAAATAAGAAATATTACCTGTGCCAGAGGATAACACTGTCTCAATACCAAGTGTGCACAAAACAGGACACATATTAAACGGGAAATTGCAAACAATGATACAATTATTTCTGACACAGACTTTGAATAGAAGC
The DNA here is from genome assembly GCF_001522545.3 of Parus major. NCBI lineage: Eukaryota > Metazoa > Chordata > Aves > Passeriformes > Paridae > Parus > Parus major. The sequence continues at coordinate 42,597,539 of NC_031799.1, forward strand.
AAAAGTGAACCCTGGTTTTAACAGAGAGCTTACCTGTTTCACCTAATGTATAATAAATCATACAAATACTGTCATACTGCATCACAGTTCACAAAAGCAGAAAACAGGACATAATGATTTCTTTTTGAAGAAATTTTGATTTCTTCAAGATTGAAGAATTCTTGAAAGATTCTTCTAGAAGATTGAGGACACTGATTTCTACCCTCTGTTTGTAACACATTTCAGGATTCAGATCTTCTTTAAAGAAAAGCAGGAAACACATGCTGCAATTCCCATCTTTCCAAAAGCTTCTGGATGCAATGCGTTATTAAACAGATCATTACATCAAATTTGAAATAAATCTGCAACTGTCTTTGGAATGTTTAGTCTACAATTCAAATGTTAAAATTTAAATTAGTTGCAAGCCTCTAAGGAAAACATATCTGCGGATTAGTAGAGAAATATTTCCAAGGCTTTTGCTAAGAGGCAATACAGGGAGCTCTGCTATGCCATAATCTTGGAGTTTTTCAGATCACTGTTAATAGAGACCTTGAGCAATGTCAGCCAGCAAAACAAATCCATTGATTTTCTGAATATTCTTCTTCACTGAAGTAGTCATGCTAGTATCTTAGAGACAGATCCATTTTGTAACTACTGATGGCTACTAGCCATCAATGCCGGTTCACTACAATCAAAATGCTGCAGAAAAAGTGTTTGGAAGGGGGCAGTCATGAGGATTGCTCACTTGGAAACCCAGAAAAATCTATGAATGTCACATAATGACAGATTTTTTTGTACTTGTACCTAAGTAAAAAAGACAACTTCCTTTTTGAACAAATATTCTTTCCAGACAGCAGATTACTAAACCAAATTGGATGCAGAGTAACATCAGAAAAAAATCTGCTGCAAGAGTCTTCAAGAGCTGTTGCAGATGTGAGTGGGAGGCAGAATGATCAAACAAGACAAAACCAGTAAGGAAAGCTCAGTCATGAGCCTATATGCTACCACAGATACTTGTCCAAAGTTCAATTCAGAATTTATGAAATATGCGGCCACAGTGTGGACTCTAATTGTAAGAAACTGAAATAAATGTAAACATTTATTTCAAGTTTAGTCTTAAAGAAGCAAATTAAGAAAATAAGGTAATTGCTATGGATTTAATCTGGCTTGATTAGAAGGTCTTTGTAGCACTCTAATCTCACAAATGCTGTCCACACAATATCCTGACAGAACTTTAAAACTTGCTATACCTTTCTCATATTGCTAGCATATGTACTACTTCTACATTAATGAAACTTAAATAGAGGATCCAACTTGGGAAATTATTTTACTTACTTGAAAACTAAGAGTAAATTGCATAAGATATTTTAAAACCTTTCACTTATTTGTGTGAACATGTTTCTCTTCGAGTTTTAACATGACACATACTTAATATTTTTCTTCAACTACCTAGCTGTCAAACTGATTTGTTTTATAATTTTAATTTTTCTTGAGAATGCTTAGCAAGCAAAAAAAAATCCCACAAGAAACAAAACAAAAAAACCTCCTGCAGCCTCACAGAAGAGTTTAGATATGCCAGCTCCTAGAAAGTATGCACACAAATTAAGAAATAGAGTAGTTATACAGTTAATGAAGAGTTAATGATTGTATAACCATTGTATGCAGTATATAAATAGTTAAGGATGGTATAATTTACTTTATTTGCATAGTTTAAAATTGCTTTAACTTCATGGTGGCTTGGTAAGGATTTAAAAATAGAAGAGTTTGTTTCAGAAATTAAATCTATTTATGTATAATTTGTGCTTTAAGCTAGAAAGGGGTGAGAAAAGAAGCCATGCGCTCCCTGTACAGTAAGAGGACAGAAAAAAGGAGCAATTAATATCTCAGACTGTAAACACAGCAAAAGTTGTGAAGTTTTGGAGAGAAGAGAAATGACTCTGTGGAAATCAAGTTAGCCTATAAAGACAGAAAAAAATCATAATTTATAAAAACTATGCCTCCCTGATGCCTTGATTTTTCTTATGCTCTATAACTTGATTTTTTTCTTATCCAGTAAATTTGACTATAAAGTTAACCCCCCACGCAAACAAGTAAAAATTAAAAAAATTAAAAAACCCCAACATCCCAAAACACACCAAAAAAAAAAAAAGAAAAATCAGAAAAGGTATCACTATTCTGGTTTCTCATCAGTGCCAATGGTCCTCACTGGGCCATCATCCATGCTCCCTTTAATTCAGGAACTACTTTACTGATGCACACATGGGTATTGCAGTAGGATCCATGACCCACAAATACATTACTTAAACATACTTTTGAAAATTTTCCTAAGGGAAAAGCAATCCAATGACCTTTTCCATTCTTTGGTCAGCAACTTGAGAGATTAATGTGAATTATTATTCTGTTGGAAAACAAGACTGATTTGCATTCGCTTATTTTAGAACACTGCTTAAGGATGATGTTAATAATTTTCAGACTGAAAACTTTGAGTTACTGGTACCTTTTCCTAAGTGATGAGTATGTTTAATAAAATTCACTGAAAAGGAAATAAACCACTGATTATTGTTTTGAAATAACAAAATTATGACAGTGGCAAAGGGAAGCTTTTCATAGATATAACAGTTGCAGTGCATCCAACTTCTGCACATTTTCACAAAAGTATTTCTGTTCCTCTAAATATTTGTTGTCTAGGATAGTTTTATCATTGAAAAAAAAAAAAGTTTCACCTTGAACAAAAATCAAGTCCCTTCCAAGTTTAAAAATATGATTCAGATTGTCTCAGAATATGCACATTCCACAGAACAAAACAGTGCTAAAACATAGCATACGAAACATGAGACCTCTGACACACTCAGATGCCAAGAAACAAAGTTCTAAGAATTCAGAAAAGGGAGTGAACAGTAATCCTGTTTTTTTCAACTTACCTTGTGAAATTCTGTGAAATAGTACTTTTTCACCAAACTATACTGATCCAGTTTTTAGTCTCAAAATCATTCCTTTTAATACTTTTACTTCATGATTCAAGCCATTATTTTTATTAAGCACCTGCACATCACCAAATATTTGCAGAACCTCACATAAAAGGAAGGGCAGAAGGACATGCCCAATAGAGTTTAATTTCCCTTTTAGCATACCCACATGAAGAACAACAAATGTACTGACAGACAAACAGGCACCACTTTGATTCCACTTACCACTGGCTGATTGCAAAGGTAACGGCAAAGTTCTCCAATGTACTGGATGACAGTCACGTTGTACCTTCTGCAGTCACTCCAAAACTGACTAGCCGAGAACTTCTTTTTTAATACACAGGTTGCACCTTTATGGAAACAGTAAGGAAAATGAAATTAAGCAATTGCTCTGTGTGGCAGCTTAGCTGTAAAATGCAGTATCTCAGGAACTGAGACAGCCTTGCACAGACAACTATGTGGTATTTAAGCTGTTTTATTTGAAGACAAGTGTTCAAACTTGGTAGACAAAGAAGGGAGAGGAAATCAGCCTCCTGGCTGAGACAGTAATGCAATAGATCAGAGCTTAAAAACAAGAAGTCAGCTTCTCTTCTTACAACACTGTTGGTGTTGTAATATCTTATATTATAACATATATCCATATATACATATGGATATTCTGAAAATATCCCGAAGATACAGGCTGATTAGTAAATCATTTAGGTATCACGAAGCCTTATTTCTCAAGAAAGTATTCATCAATGCAGATTGACACAGAATCAACTCATAATACAATGATCTTTCCTTTGCTCTGACTTGTACTTGATCCATAAGGAAACAGAAAATATTTGCCATGGAGTTCCAAATAAATCTTTTATAAAAGAATCCTTGAGGACACCTACATTGTCTCAATCATGGGATTTATTGCCAGTGTCAAAATAGTACACAAATTAAATGGATAAAGTTATACAGAATTTTAAAATACATTAAAAAGCTGAGTGTTTGTACAATCTGTATTAGTCAGTGTATTTGTCAATATTTAAAGTTCACCAAATGCATTTCAGTTCTATTCTACTGTACAATGCTTAGTCTGTACGCATACTAATGCACCATACACACTGCCAAAATAATGCATATGTCCTTAACTGTTAGTAGAAAACATTTCCTCCACCAAAATCACACAGCTACTCCAAAGACTACTCATTGAATTTGAGCAAAGCATTAGTTTCCCTAGGGGTAGTGAACCTAAGCATGTTTTATACATTTTTATAATAATTAATTCTCTATTAACAACAAAAGCAAATAAGCCTTACCCAATTCAATGCATCCACCAATGCCAAGAAGAGAAGCTGCACTGTGATAAAGAGGCAGAGTGATATAAATTATGTCTTTTGAAGTAGCACCAAAAGCCCACAGTCCAGCAGCTCCTTTAAGAATCTGTAAATGACTAATCACTGCAGCCTTTGGAAGACCTGTAATAACACCAAAATAATGCATTAAACCATTTCTCATAGAGAACATGTGTATAAAGTCTCTAAAATCATAAGAGTCAATTTTTCTTCTGTAACCAAATTGTAAACCATCTTTTCAGATGGCCATAAATAGACAATTGGCTGTTCAATACAATATTACATGTTTCTGTACACAAAGATTAGCCAATTTGTAACCTCATCTCCTTGCTACTTAGCTTGATGTCACATCCATTCAAGTAAGTGGAAACATGAAGAGAAACTCACTAGTTTTCCTGCTAGTAAATTCTATAGCAAGAAGGGACAAAAAATTTACTCCAGATACGGACTTTTAGCATAAAGAGGCATCACACCAGATCTTCTTAAGGCAAGAGTCATAGTGATGGTAAGGTAAGGACTGTAAGAAAGGTATGAGATCTACATGGAGTAGATCACACAGCAGGTGCTTAACTAAGAATTATACATCTTTCTATTTGTTTTAGAACTCTACGAAATCTATGACTAATTAAAAATATATATATATATATATATATATATATAAAATTTCAGTGAAAAGACCACACCAGTTCAGTTCTTCTAAATAATTTTCTTCAAGTTCAGCACAGCATCTCTCTTCATCAACATGCAGATTCACAGGCAAGGGCTTCTTGGGCTACTACTCTGGCACCTATTAATCTGAGTAGGGATGTGATCTTGCATAATATATTTGTTCTCAAACACACAAATTTCAGTCTGAGTCAGGCTGATGATGAACAGGGAGACATGTTCAATTCTTAAAAAAATGTAGTTGTTCATAAAGTTTTCTCACCTATTCTAGCAAAGCTATTGCTCATTTGAACACTTAGCTGGAACTATAATCTGTGGAGAGTCTAGCTACACCTCAAGGCTACTCCACTTTTCTACACTAAAGAGAAAAGAGAATATGCCTAGGTTGCCAATTAATTACTTATAGCAAGAAGTTTCCTACAGTCTTGAGTTTTCACTTCTGCCTTTACAGAAAGACTACTACAGATTGTGCAAAATACTGCTTTCTTTTAACCAAGATTATCAGTCATCAGTGTATCAAAACTTGAAAATTCTCAGTTACTCAAAATAAGCTATTTCATACTTTTCAGACTAAACAAACTTTATGGTTTTAGTTACATAGAACATAATAAAATTCAATTTAGATGAATGTATTACATACAAAGTTTCAAAAATATTTTAAATTCCACATAACTGAAACTTGAGACTTCACACAGGTATTCTGATTCTAATTGTAAGAACAAAATCATCCCACATGGATAATTCTGTAATAATTCTTAGCTAATTTTAACTCCCAACTCTTAACAAGCAAGCTTAACCAAATTTCTATTAGTAGTACTACAAATAAGACCTCATCTCTTGACAATATTTATAACTTCCTAACTTTTTTATTGGAGACTCACATTCTTATTTCCTTATTTTTTCCTGAGAACCTGAAGCAAGCAAATTGTATTATTTGTATGGAGGAGCAAAGCCTCAAACCACACATGCATTCTCAGTCTTCATGTGGTTAAACTGTTGTGTTCAACTGAATGAGAATGCCAATCCCCTCATCTTAAAAACATAATGCTGACTTTCATGTGAGTGATCACGTTTTTTTAAGTCTTAGCCTCTTAGCTGCTAGAGCACAATTCAGACATCTGTTTCTAAACTAAAAGGCTAGTAACTTAATCCTATTTTCTTTCTCTACAGTGACCTGCATAAAACATGACTTAATGAAAGGAAAACAAATGTCTGTTTGTGTGTTTCAAGATTCTTTTTTAAAGTTCTAGGTAAAATCGTAATAATTTTCACTAGGCAGTTGCATGGTCACAAAATACTATCTATTATGATTATAAACTGACCAAAAAAGCAATGTTTATAAACACCTTAGCTGTGAAGTAATAAGAAGCAAAGCCTCTCACAGAATTTTACAATGTGGCAGGAAAAAATAAAGAGAAACCCGTAAACCACCAAAGAGAAACACTTACAAGAAATATGGGTGCTTTTCTATCGTAATGCTTCTAGATGAGAAACATGACATTTTGCTTGAGATATTAGAGTCTCATAAAAATCAAATTGCTAGATGAAAGCTGAAAGAAAACATATTCTTTAGCAGATCTGTACCTGTTGTTCCCGAAGTAAATATGTATAAAACAGCTGACTTGAGGTTGTTGGCAGAGCATCGATTAACTGGAACAGGGTCATCAGATGCGGCTTCTATTTTGTCTAATAAGGTATGCACACTTGGAAATGTGGAGTCCTTGGCCATTATCCAAACACTGACATCTTTTTGAAGTTTAGGAAGAATTTCTTCCAGTGTCTCAAGCAAATCTTAAAAATTAACATGAAAAATGTTACTTCCAATATGTCTTCTCAAAACTAGAGAATAAAGTATTTTTCTTATTACAGTTTTACTTTTTTTAATAGAAAGAGAAATGCAGGTCACCTCCATGGATACAGATTCAAAAGAATGAACCAGCATGAAAATCTACTGAAAACAGGATAAAATGGGCCAAAAAAAACTACTGATCCCACAATAACTGAATGATCAACTAGCTCTCAAGGCAAATTTGTGAGTCTTGATTACTAGCTGCTAATGCCCACATGATTTTGGGTAACCCTTAGTCATTGTTAAGACACAATGAAGTGTGGCTAAGTTTCAGTTTCAAATAAATCTTGAAGAAAACCATGCAAGGCACATATATACATAACTGGTAATTTCAGTAAAGGTTTCCTCAGATGCCCTCAAGAGCAATCTCCCATTGAGAACTATTTTTTTTCAAAAGCACAGAAGTGACTAATTTAAAAAGAAACAGCAGTTTAACTAAGGTTTATTCTGTTAGGAATAAATTAGTTTAATTAGGCTAATCCTGAAATAATCCATTTGGTATTTATATTTTGAAGCTTTTTTACAGTGTCGCTCTCTCAGAAGATTGCCCAGTCATTAAGCACTAATCCAGGAAACATATCAAGAATAGGAACAATACAGCTTTCAACAGAATTCATTTACACCCAAGTGCTTTGATACATCTCAGTCTAGGTAATTAATCTTGCAAATATTCCTGTGGGTATACATTTATTTTATTATCTCAGTTTTTATAAATGAATAAATGAAACTGACATGATTCACCCAGAACCTCACAAGGCACTGCCAGAGCCAGCATTTGAAATCCTGATGTCAGCTCCAAACTCACTTCACAAATATTAAATATGGATAACATATGAATAAATTTTATGCCAAAACAACTGAAGATTTTTAATCTTTCCAAGAGCTCCTTTCCTAATGACAGATTGATGTAGTTATTTTAATTAATAACATACAAATCTGTACTGCTATTACAGATATACAGCCCACTATCTTCAACTAAACATGTTTTACAAATCTAAAGACTACAGAGTACTAGTTTTATACATTTTATGAACATTTAACAAATAGATCTGACATAGTGTAACATGAAAAATTTTGTGTCTGCAGTACTTCATAGTACTGCAGAGTGATTTCAGGAAGGAATCACTCAAATAATTTTATAAATCTTAAAGATGGATAGCATCCTGTTTGAATCACTGGAGTACAGTCCCATTATAGACAGCAACAGAGTGAAAAAATCTGAATAAAAATAATGTTAAGAACAGTAGTATTAACTGCAGGAAACCTGAGGCCACGAATGTCAAGGTTCAGTGGCATATCAATTCTGTCTTGCTGTCATATTATATAATTATGGTATATTTTTGAGCAATAAATTGAAAAATACAATTGTATTATTTCTAACACATATTAATAAACCAAGTGTGATGGAATAACTACATAGATATTACCTTCTTATACTGATTTGTGTCTTCCTATTACATATATATGTCTCTCAAATACACTAAGGATAGTTTGTGTAGGTGCAAGTTAGACTGAGAACCTAGCGAAAGAAACACAGGTGTTGAAAGTAGCTGGAGAGTTCTATTTCTGCTTTCAAAAGTAGTAAGAGAATATAGCATTCCCTGCCATTCTTTATTAATGCACTAGCACAATCTACAATGCAAGTCTGTCAAAAAGAACAGGACTTGCCTCTTCTTTTTCTTTTTTCCCCTTTTCATGCATCAAAGGAAGAAAAATGGCAACTATTAATTTCAACTCTGCAGACATACTCATGTAAGATTTAAGAATGACCTGAGGACACAGTTCCCTTTTAGTAGACTGAAACATATTTACCCAAAATTGTTAAGATTAATCATCATATTAAACATACTCTTTAGTTTTTCTCTAAACTTTTAAATTCACTTTTAAAAGCAGTGGCTCTGGAGCTTTTTACTACTACTGAAATTAAATGATTACACCACACAATTTTTCTTCTGTGCTCAGAAATCTAGTACTTGGAACAATATGTGAACAGCTTATAATTAAAAGTTATTGTGAAAGACACTTTTCAGTAGATAGCATAGAGCAGCAGAAACAATAAATTATTTCCTGAATAAAAAAGTTAAGTTAAAACATCTGTATTCAAAGTGCCAGAAACTGAAAGCTGCTTCTGGAACACACATGAGATGGTGTGTTTGGAGATGACTCTCAGTTGTACTAACATATTGCCGAATAATAATTCTAATGATGGTCAACTAACATTTTGTTCCCCAAAGAGAAAACTTCTGTGCCACACATTGTGTATGGCTGTCTAGTCTTTACATATCATCTTTTCCACCTCTCAGGAAGACACAGCCCTCTTGATGAGCTATAGTTTGTATATTTCTAGAGGTATCTTGTATGTGCACTTCATGCACAAAAGCAATTACACTAAAGCAACTCTGCTATTTAAACTTGGAATTTCACTCAAGTACTTATTTACTTTTTACACTATGAAAGTATGTTCAGATTCTGGGTTACTTGTTTTGGGAGAAATCTCTCCTCATACAAAATCTGGTAAATTCCATCGGTGTCATTTACATTGCTTGTATATAAGTGTTTGCCATTTGCTAATTATTTAGCTCCTACTGGGAAAAATTATCTGTAACTGATCAGGATGGATACATTTTTCCATTTTTGTTCACTTTTCTTTTCCTCTTACTTTTAATGCATTATTCAACAAAAGTTTGTGAAACTGTTACTTTATATTCACATGAGTACATAACTCAGTTACATCTTTTGAGAAAGCAAGGAAAATATGTTTTGAACTACTGTCCTAGGCTTCTGGTTGCACAAAGGTTTTTTATGTTATTTTCTACCAGAGACCATGCAGGCTGTTGGCAAGTACACAGTCCCACGCTGATGAAAGGAATACATTAGATTATGAGACCAGATTGTACTGAACAGAAAGTTACTCAGAAAGAAAACTCCATGAAATGGTTCTTACATAACTTTCATGTGTACCCTGGCTGATATGCTCAGGAAGTTATATCAAGTCCAAACTCTTCCCCACACTGTCTGGCCTCAGAAAATAATTGTTACTTGTACTTGATCCCCCAAGTGACTCAGCATGGCTTCTCACAAAGTAATAATAGTAGAAAAGTCAGCTGTGGCTCAGGATCAGTGCTGGTATCTTCAAGCACCACTGAAGGCAGTAAAGCCAATAAATATAAACCACCTTGCAAATCACAGTTGGCTCTTTTTTTCCTCTCAAAGACCATTTGGGACAAGACACAGACTAGAGTAAGAGCAAGTGATCAAAGAGATACGGTGTCTAATAGAGCAGGTGTCGTCCACAGGTTCCCTTGTACTGACTGTTTTGGTCAAAATAACTTTTTATTCCAAATGGATGAGAAATGTTTGTTTCAATCAAATCCACTCATTTTTTTCATTCAGTGACTAACATGACAGATGAGACTTCTACTTGTATGTAACATCAAGTGACTTTAATTTACAAATATCAAAAAATACTTTGATTACTCTCTTTCTCCAGGATTTAGACATGCTTCTGTCTAGCTCAGCATACACTCAGCAGCAGAAAGCACTGCTAGTGCCTCAAGAGTGAAGAATCCTGGCCAGAAAAATGCAATACAGCTGGGAGACATACCTCTGTACAGAACTGCAAAATCACACAATGGCTGTGAATAGAAGGGGCCCCTGGAGGTCACCTCGGTCCGATCTCCCTGCTCAAGCAGAGCCATGTAGAGCAGGCTGTCACACGTGTCCATGCAGCATGTACGCTCCCTTAATAGCCTTTGTTATCAGGACTGATGCAAATCAATGTCATGGAGTTCAGAAAGCAATCCCCTAACAGCTGAATCCTTTCATCAGAAGTCATGATGGCAATCTGGGATGTTTGGGCTGAACTCTTCCCAGGAAGAACAGACTAAAGATGCCCTGGCAAATAAACTCCATTTGTGCATTTCTGGTGGGTCACTAAACTGTATGTATTGTTTAGTACTATTGCTGCTACACTGTGATAGATAAAACGATTCAACAGATGCAATGCAATCCCTTCTTCAAGTAAGACTCTGATGGATAGAAACATTCCCCAAAAAGGACACAGTGCCTTTAAAGACATCTTCATTTGAAGCAGCGCCTTACTTACTCTGTTTAACAAGCAGCTTTTAAACAACTAAGGGTAGCACAGTCTAGTAACAAATGCAGCAAGAATGAACATCTCTTGAAAGAGAAAAGCATACAGTTTATTTCTTTTAGAAGTTCCTCATTAACTTACATGTTAGTTAACTACTGGTTTATTAAAAACGCAATTTGAAACTCTAGCTTTTGATTCTCTTCCAAGAAACATTCCCCAAAATGGGAGTGGTGGGAGAAAATGTAAAATGTTTCTGGGAATGGAAGTGTGAGAAGATTAAGTAACAAATTAAAGCAAGAGCTAAATACTCTGGGAACACAGCAGACAAATGAGAGTCATTAAAGTAAAAAACCTCACTGTCTGACACAAAGGCAAATGGAATTACTGGAAAGGAACAGAAAGGCTAAATATTGGCAAATAATAGAATCTACTTTTGCCTTTTAACCAGAGCCTGGATGAGAAGATGAAAAAATTTACTTGATTGCACTAATGAATTGAAAGAGTATAAGTGTCGTAGAAAAAAAAAAAAAAATCAGACTTTTAGAGATAGCCATCTCATATTAGAGACTAACAAGAGGTAGAAACCTTGAAGGTTTTCTATGATTTCTGGGGCTTAAGCATAAAACATTCAGTTGCTGACTTCATAGAATACATTAAGACAAAATCAAACCTTACAAAACTTAAATACTACTGAAACGCTCTGAACTAAAGTTCAAAAAAGCAATCCAAGTATGAGAGAATTGCCAGCTCAGAAGAAAGTCTGATTCCAAGTGCTGAAGCAAAGAACTAATTGGATGGGATTACCAAAGCACAATGCCAGAAAAATATGCAGGTATACAACAAAAGTGAGGAGTAAAAAATGGCCCAGGAGAGTTAACCTTACAAGAGGCACTATGAAAAATGGAACAAAGTGTGTAAGAAAATGCAACCATAAAAAGTACCAAGCCTAACTGTAAGGAGGCATCACATTAAAAAAAAAAAAAAAAAAGCATTTTTGGAAATGAGATACTAAAAGGCTTCAAGATGCAATAATCTCACACAAAGGGAAGCTACATCACTATTCTAAGCAGGGAAGACTTAGCCATAATCATTGGTGGGAATTGTTTCATATAGCACATGAAGGTGGGAGGTTCATTTCAGCATAAATGAAACCTTAATATTAACTAGATTTACAGTAAGATAACAGTAGAACCTATACACAAGTTCCTGTTCTAATGTGCTATTACAGACAAGAATTTCAAGAGCAAATTTGGTCTTGCTGAGCACAGGCAGTCAAATCGTTAAGGGGGTAATTTCTGCTGTGAAGCAGTCTATGAATAAGACCAAAGTTCATCCAAAACACTGAAGATACAGCTTGTTACTGTAACTTAGAAATTATTCTATTTCTTGTAAATATGCATGTCTTTGTGGAGGGTGTAAAACCTACATATTTTTAAAATAATTTCACTACCCAGAAATACTGCCATTGCATACTACTCTCTGATTAAAAAAAAAAAAAACAGTCTTAATTGCCAGACACAATGCCTCTCTACGGCAATGATAGATACTAGACCATAAGTTGATTTGTTTTAGTGTAAATATTTCGGGAAAAAAAACCAACCAACATGTTCAAACTATTCACACTTTTGTGAAAATGGTGCCACAAGAGGAAAATTAACAACTCATGTCTACTGATGAGGAAGAAACCCTCGATACTCACACTAACAGTGGATGAAAATATGTTTAATAGATCTCTAAGGATTATGTAACCCCAGTGTTAAATATTGCTCTACAATTTTTATAAAGATTAGGGGGGTATTATTATTTATGATAATTGGGTACAACATGTTTCTTTCAAGAGTGGTATGATTTAGGCCTCACAGTCATTGGCCTGTATATAAACTTCCACTTGCTAAATCTGGACTCCATTGGAGAGGCTCCGGGATGATGTGGTCAATAGCTGAGGACCTAGCATCTTTTAAGTTCTTTCACAGATTAAAAGAAAAAAGAGCCTCTAAGTCCTGAAGAAAAATACTGAGAAGGCTCCTGGGACGGACAGACTTACAGCAGAGACTAAAAGCCATTAATAAAGTAAGAAGCCCAAAATATAAAATACCAGCTGAGAGATTAATTTGTAGGTATTTCTGTTGTACCAGCTGTCTGCACACAGCTCCTTCCCTGGGACCAGAGGCAGACTCCCCAGAAGAACTCCGTTCAACTCAGCTGCTGTTACTATCAGATGCTGGTAGCAAATTAAGAGTGGAGAAACACAGTTCCTGGCCCTGCTCTGCAAATGCCTTTTCATCCATTAGTTACCTCTAATTTAAATAAAAACTTCTCTCAGACACAAGCTTTGATCCAGAGTTTCTCTCTCATCACAGTCAATGAGCAGTAAGTTCCTGAACTTTAATTCCCTTTCTCAATTCATACACTCAAAAATATACATATTCATAAGAAGGAGCTAAACAAGATTGTTTTTTTAAATTAAGTAAGAAGGCAAAGTAAAAAGCTGTCAGTTCAGAAGCCTTGTTATCATGTATTTGGATTATATTTAAATTGGCTTTTGTTTCACTAGATGTTTGGTTTTAATTACCAAACATCTTAAACCAGCAAACCATATAGAATCAGAATGACAAGATTTATAATTTTAAATTGTGCCAGGGAAAAATCTTAAATGTATTTTTGAAAACACAACTTCATTGCAGCAGAGAACAGATGGAAGAAAATTCTATCATTTAGGTGTCATGGTTGTAAAACCCCACAGCTTGTGTAACAGGAGTAAAGCAAGAAGGTGTGCAACAGAAAACAGGCAAAGGAGACTTGAAACAATACTTTTAGAGAGGTGGGACAACACTAACATGCAATATTTTGATATATTTTCTTCCAGTCAAGTGTCAAACTTCTGTGCGGTCTTTGAGCCTTGCAGGTTCACTTTCACTTGATCATAAATGCTATGGCAAGTTTATGTTTTGGATCCGTCTTCAGTTTATACATCTATCTAATTAAGCCCAGTTTGAACATACAATGCCCAGAACACCTACAAGATTTTAAAATCTTTTGAAACACTTAATAAAAAGGTAATAGTCCAGAAAGTTGCACCACACACACTACCATCCCTATTCAAACACAGCAATTTCTTCTATAGTCCAACAACAACAGTAAGTTTGTTATTATGAATCAACCTCCCATGTACTCCTGAAACTTTATTCTTGGAAAACTGTAGTACCTCTGCAAACAGTTGAACAGCAGAGGACATACAGTCCAAGCTTAGACCTTCTAGTTTTCAGTGTGTTTGATCAGTAGAAGGATGGGGAGACAGTACAAGAGAATTAAGTACATGACTTAAATAAGATTACATTTGACTATCTGAGAAGTATTGAAAAATTATTCTTAATAGGTAATCATAATGCTTTCAGAGACACTTTAAGCTCCTACTGAAGCAGTTAAACACTTGGAACAGGCTGTTCTTAGATGTTGAAAACTCTCCTGCAATATACATTTTTAAAGAAAAGTTTAAATGGATGTTCACTAAGCATGGATATAACTGATTCTTCATGAGGTTAAAGCTTTATAACGTCTTGAAGCCCCCTCCAGCCCTGTGTTTCCTCCATTCTGTCAACACCTGTAAATCAGGTTTCCAATAAATGATCTGGAGTGCAAGATATGTGGGAGATGTGACAATAAAAGCTTTAGATTTAGGAATGAGAGGTACACCCTACCTGCTCCCACAACCAGTATCTTGGGCTCACAGCTACTGACACAGTGCAGGAGAGATCTGAGGCGGACATTGAAATTGAGGAACGCCACCACACAGCCCAACTTGGCCAGTCCGAACCACACGTGGATGAAGTCAGGCTCGTTCCCCATCAGCAAGGCCACCGTGTCTCCCTTCTTCAGAGCCTCGTGCTGCAGGAACACCTGTGCTATCCTGTTACTCCTCCGGTCCACATCCCTATAGGTGTGAACGGTCCCTTCGTAGATGAGGAACGGCTTGTGGGGCTGCTTCTCCGCCAGCTTCATAAACTTGTCCAGGACGGTGACAACCCTCCCTTGCAGCCGGTACATCTCCATCCTCAGCCCATAGGTCAACACTTTGAGCAGGTATCTCAGGTCGGCCCAGAAGTAGGGGAAGAGGAGCTTCTGGATGAAGTGCAAGGAAAGAATCCCGACAGCAGCCCCCGGTGCCCAGGAGGGCGGCACTGGGAGCAGGTAAAGGTCGTCCCAGCCACGCATCTCCCCGCAGCCGGGCCGCCGGGCACACGGCCGGCCGGGGAGCGGAGGCGAAGGCCGGCACGGGCTGAGGCTCTTCCCGCCCTCTCCTTCTCCTCCACAGCGGGACGCCCGGGCCAACACCGCTCGGGAGCAAGGGAGACACCGACGGCGCCCACCTCAGTCCCGGCTCGGCACGGCCGGAGCCCCCGCCCGCCTTAGCCCCGCCGCACCTGCGGGACGGCCCGGCGGGAGCGGGGCGGGAGTGCCTGCGCTGCCCGCGCACGGCTGAGGCCGGACACCTTCTCCCCCCTCGGCCCCGGGACTCACGGACAGCGCCGGGCTGCTGCTGCTGCCGGCGAGCCGGCGGCCGCCGCTCCCTGAGCCGGTTGCATAAGGCGCGATCTCCCGCTCACCCCCGCCCGGCGGCCGCAGCCCGGGGGTGGCTCCCGGGGAAGGCGGCGGCGGCTGAGCGCAGGAAGCCTCGCCCCGGGCCGGGCTCCGGGCGCGGTCCCGGGGAGGGCGGTGGGAGGCGCTGGGGGCAGGTGGCTCCCGCCGGCCGGGCCCGCCCCGCCCAGCCGGGGAGCCGCTGGTCCGCGGAGCTCGGCCCCGCCCTCAGGACTGGCCGCAGAGCAGCGGAGGAGAGCTCAACTCCAAGACTTGGGGTGTACTCCCAACTCTCTCTAATACTGTTCTTTTCCCTTTTTTCCACTAAGATCGAGGCCTGATTAAATTACGAATGTACAGACACAGGTCTGGTATATGAACGCTAACTGCATTCTGATGCACTGAAAACATTTCAAACAACTCAAGCAAATTAAATAGTGCAAAACTAGATTATGAACATATTCCATGCCTCTTTAAAGGGCCTTTAATACCGTCAGTAGGCTGACAGCATTTTATTGATACTGTAGTTTTCCTTACTTGGAAAGTGCAGTGGATGTGTATGTTCTGTCCTAGCTAGATGTACATTTACAGGAAGAAAGAAATTAGGTTTTCAGCTGGTGAGAATCACTTCTTCCAGAAAGACGTTCTGTGAGAATACAGTTTTCTTAGGTGGAGATAACTTAAGAGGCCAGTATTTAAAATGTCTTAAAAGTAATTAATAGGTAGATTAAATGCTGCATTAGCCTGTGCTTAACATACAAAGACTCACTGTAGTTGTTTGGCTGACTGGAGTTTGGCTGTTGTTAACTGCTACAGAAATGTGCATAAATAATGAATAAAGGGAAAGGCCACGACTGGTAAGGAAAATGCATACTTATCTGTTGATTTGAAGGAAGATAGAGGTTGACAGATACTCTTGTTTACAAAGATCGCTTAGAATAAGGCAGAAAGAAAGCAGAAGGCACAGCAGGTCAGGTTAGTGAAAAGCTCTGGGCATATGGGTAAGAGTGAGAGGAAAAGCAATAGGTAATTGATAGAGCACAAATGTAAAATAAATTCAGAATGGGCTGTGGATAAGAGAGACGTATTTTAAATATGCTGTGCTGTGAGCTAAAAATCAACCAGGCAACATTGCATTTACTAAAGTGACTAATGATTAGTATGTTGCCACATGTCACAAGAACACCGAGGAAGAATTTTGTAGCTTAAATGTTATCAATGCTGCTAATCCCCAAGAACTGAAATTATGAGCAAGACCTTAACATATCAGCTCATGTATTCTGAAATACAGAGTTTCAAAGCAAAATTGTAGGTCTGTGATCTCTGAATTGTCCCTTTTCCTGTTAATTCTACATAGAAATTATATTGATCCTCTCTGTTTCTTGTAAAATTCAAGTTTCTTGTAAACATGAGCAATAATTTACTTCTTATATCCTCCTGAAGGAAGACAGGACTATTCTCTAATGCACAAGTTATTTCACAGCCTGTTATAAAAATGGCTCAGACAAGCCAAGAATTATCAATAGGAAATGGAAAAGTCACATAACTTAGGTGAAGCCCTGCTGGAATTGGATTCAAACCCTGCTCGTGCCAGAATTTCTCTGGGGTATTGGATTAATCTCTTACAACATCCCCAAACTGTGTTATTTAGTCAAGACACTTGTCTAACCTTACACCTTAAGGCCCTCTTGGTTTGATGGTCACACAAGCAAGTATAGAATAAGACACGAAGATCTACAGTTTCTATTCTATGCTAAGTTAAATGGCAGCTGGTTTAGCACCTAAAGTTAGGAGGTGGGTTAGGAATAATTCAATATTTTTGCTCTTTATAGTTTTGGTTCTTAATCCAATGGAAATACATGCACATTTGTTAATTTATTTTTAAATTACACAGCATAGTATTTGAATGGCTCAAATGATTTTTTTTCTTGTTAACTAGTTAATATCAGCAGTGAAGATGTGATTATCTGCCTGCATTGTTTCTTGAGTGTTACATACGAACAGTTAAGAGAACATGAGTTGCTATATGCATTGATTAAGTTGTTGGAAAAAATAATAGTCTGGGAAAAAATGTATCTTATTATGAGAATAAAATTACTAACATAGCACATACTTGCAAGTAGTATATCCATATTGTGAAGATACCTTAATTAAAACTATTCCAAAGGTTAACTAAAACAAACCTGTAGAAAGTTCCCATATTTTAAATGTAGTGATATTATTTTTAAAGTAAACAAAGCCACAAAAATGGAGCATGAAATTACCTGTTCATCAGGTTCTTGTTAAATGTCATGAGCTAGAATCTAATTTACTCTTGACATTATGCAGGACGCATCAACTCGTACCACAGAGAAGTCACTGAGCCCTGAATTATTTAGGATGCTGTATTTATTCTGCTCAATGTTGCTTCAACAGAAAACATTTTGATAACTGAGAGTATGCTATGACCCAACTGTGAAATATAAAGGAGTTTAATTTTCTACTGGTGGAGCTCATATGTGAGAAGTGTTTGTTTTCTTTTTTTAATGCGGTTAGATAAAGCATTTCCCTGTACTAAAATCTGAGTATTGCAAGAAAATATTCACTGATTACAGAAACGCTTCTGTAGCATAACGAAACCTGTAGTTTTGATGTTGCCATTTTGATACATTGTGCCTTTTAATATCCAGATAACACAATATGGTGCTATACATACATTTTGTTAACTCTGAACCTGGGTAATATGCCCATAGGAATTTGCTTGGGATATTTTAATGACCTAAGTATCAGTTTGGGGTGAGGGGGGGAAAGCTATTTTAAATAAGACTTATTTTTTTTTATGTATGAAGTTTTTTGGTGCCCTCAGGGGAAATAATAGCATAAATTCTAAGTGTCAGCTATTTCCTAATTTCTTATTAAAGTAATTTTAAGGTAGTGACTTTTTTTCATCTGAAACAGAAGTTCTGAAATTTACAACAGAAAGAGATTAAATAGAAATTCCTACATGAAAAGAAGTCCATGACTTAAAGATAGAATCCTGGCTTTTCAGAGTGTCAGAATGATGTAATATGGAAGAGGAAAAAAAATAGCATCATATTTAGAATATTGTCTTGCAGATTGTCTACCACTAATGAATTCTTCATTTTTTTAGATTTCAAATTAAATATATTTTTAAATATAATAATATTTTAAAATATATACTGTGTTTTAAAATATAATCCAGAAGATTAAATAAAAAATAAAGACACCTTGAAAATGTAATTTCCAGATCTTCACATCTTACTCTTCAATTCCAACAATAATATCCATCTAATTGTGTCTATTAATTTCCACAGACTAGCTGTGAAATATATGTCTAGCAAAGTCCAAATATTAAATCAAAAATTAAACAAGTAATAAGCAAACCAGAACTGGATGTGTGAGTGGCCAGTAAGCAAATCATAATGCTGAAACAGCCACACAAAACTAGGTCTTGACTAAAAATATCCCGTGGGAATTTGGGGAATGAATGGTGTAGTCATATTACAATTATTTCAGAGACCTAAGAAGGTAAAGTCTTAAATTGTTGTCATGGTACAGAACAAACATTATGGAGGTTTTTCATTGTAGGAAAGCATTTAGGATTCAAATCCATAAGAAATGAAAATTCATTTTTTGCTAATATTTTGGAATGCTTGTTTATTCTGTGGTTGTCTGAGGACATTAATTTGAATTACATTACCTAAAGTGCTTTGTATCAAGTCATTCACTACAGCATGTCAACATTACAGACCTGTGGCAACCTTTCAAAGATGTAGAGAAATATCATCTCTGGTAGATGAAATTTTATTAACAGAAACCTTTACTAATAATATAACAGATCATTTAAACCCACCCCACCCCCTCATTTTATTTTTAATTCTATTTAGCTTTGAATAGGATCTACAGGTAAACTTGTGGTTTTGCTTGAATTCCTGAAAACGTGTTTGTACTTGGAGCCATATGCACTAGCACCCCAGTAAAATTTAACCACAAGCTCCAAAAGAAGCATACTGAAATATTAAAATTTTCTCACTCTTAGAACCACTTTGCTGACTGCTGATGGAATGAGTTCACAACAGGGAGTCTTTTGGTACTGAAAAGATAAGGGTTGGGTTTCAGTCCCACTGTCATTCAGAAGTGATGTGAATTGAGAAATCCAGCAGTTTATACATTTGAGATGAAATAATTATATAGAAGTATCTCACATTGTAGTCTGATAGATTGTAGTCTGATAGCCTCAAACCAGTGGTTTTGATTTTACTCATTCACAGTTCCTGCCTTGCTTATCAGGTGTAAAACACTGCACTGATCTGTCAAAGGGATGTATACTTTACATGGCTCTAAAGAATAGGTCATCATTCATACAGAAAGATGAAGTAAGAGCCAGATGAAAAGTAGAATCTGAGTAAAAATCCTTTATAAAGGATATTCTGGTGCCATCTCAGGTGTAAGGTAAATAAGAAAATTTGAAAGCATGGGGCAACCCCAAAACACGACATGAGCTGAAATAGAGAAGGAAACAAACTTCTCTCCAGTATGAAGTGCCATCATTTTCACATTCTTTAAACAGATACTTTGTTGACCACTAGTTTAACTTGACTCATGTTATGGGTGATTTGAAAATACCTTAACATTTTTTGAAAGTTCTACACCTTCATTTTTTTGTTGTTCTAAAAATTGTTGTAGATTACCACTGCAGAGCATAGTATCCCAATTAATTTTTCTTTTAATGTCAAATAACAAAAGCATTCTTTTATACAGTCTTAGCTGGCTTGGAATAGGATGACATAAGAGTCTAGAAGAAATTCTCCAGTGATTGTCAGGGAAATTTTCTGGCATGTTCACCTGTGTCAAAACAGCATGGAGCAGATAAGGCATGAAAATCATGAGCAAAACTTCAACAATACGTAACTGCCTCTAAGAAATCATATACGAGCTAGATGCCTACCATATTCATTGTTGGCGTCTGCTTTGTGGGTTTGTGCTAGGGAGACAAATTTTAATTTAACAGAAATTTGTTTAAATAAGCATCTTTCAGATCAGGGTGTTTTCATTAAGTACCAGTTGGAAGTACTCAGTGTTTTCATTATCATGCTGAAATTCTGGGTGAAAGGGCTGCTGTACTCATCTTTCAAAGGATTAGAACAGGGTGTTTGCTTTCTGTGCCTTCAGGCACACATCAGATAGTTTTTAACTTGCCTCTGCTTTCTGAGCATTCATGTTTGCAACATAGTTAAACAGTATGCCAGGGAACATCTGTCCCTTACTTGTGCTTTCATTGTTTTGTGCTTTGATTGCATTTGAAATTTTATCTGATGACCATGACATGATAGTATTATCAATGTTAGCTAGTTTAACAGTTCATTCCTGTGACCTCTTCTTGCTAGAAGTACTTCCCTGTACTTGTACTACCATTTCTGATACTGTCTCTATATTTTAAGAACTTAGGTCTTCTATATGGAACAACATTTTCAGAAATAATTTGCCATCTGGTATAACGACGCTATATGCTAAAATACTGACTTCTTTAAATTCAGTAGCAAAAATTTTCACTCATTTTTTTTGGTTTTCATCTCACATATTCCTTTTCTATGGTATGGGAATGAAGAGTGAAAATTACTCTCTTGAAAGCCCAAGAAGCAACTTAAAACAGGAGAGGGAGAGAAGAATTTAAAGTACTTAAGAGTTACAGGTACTTGTAGTTCTCTGTGCATGTTTCAGCACTACTGAATCCTGAAACCACAGTTGCTTTGTGGTGCAAGAGACTCATTCCCCAAGCATCTTCTACGTAGATCCCGTTCTATGTGATTGTAAATCAAAGTGATCTTGTATTAAGTTTGCTGGATTGAGTTGGTGTGTTGTTGTGCTAATAACAAAGCTAATAACCATTTCAGGCATATATGAATTTTGCCTGCTTCAAGCAATGGTTGGCATGTTCTTTATGCTTCCCTTTTCCCCCTTCCTCCTTCACAAGGCAGTTTACTTTGAGAGATGACAGAGAAAACTCCCTTTTCCTATTTCTGTGGCTCCATTATACAGTCAGTGTCACCAAGTGACAACAGCAGAGCTACTCAACAGCCTGAGAAACAAAACAAGCAATGAGGATGCCCCTAACACAGACAAAAGCACCTCCCATGACCAGAGGGCAGTCTGGCTGCACCTGAACACACTGGGGTCTGGGGTACTTCAATATAGAAGTTGCCAGCAGTACCAGACAAGGCATGGAAATGGATCAAGTCCAGGGTAGGAGGTGAGGCCAGAGGTAGGACTAGAGACAATGATAAGACAGTGTCCATCCACAGGGCAGGACAGCTCAGTTCCAGTACATGTGGCTGCCCAGCCCTGAGCTTAGACTCTTAGGAACCTATGGGTGGAGCGGAGAACATCCCAAGTGATTGCTGGTAACTTAGGCAAATTTATGTTCCTACCTACCTTACTTGATTCTTGCAGGTTCTATGAAGCTGGTGGAGCCTCATCTCTTCAGCAGTTTTCTAAGAAGTGTTTTTGGAAAAAAAAAAAACCCTTTTATGTTCATTCAGGTAACTTGTAATATGAGCTGCAGATGAAATTGATCAAATTCAATCACCTTGACTGATAAACCTCTTGAGGCTAATGGGGAACAAGTACTGAGGAAAAAAATAAGGTGACTCAATCACATATTTTCATACCATTAACTTCACATTTACGTGATATAGTCTCTACAGCTTGCTAAGAAAATATCTTTTGTATGTGTCATTTTACAGTGTTTATAAGATTTAAGCCATGAACATTTCAGACAAATTGGCCATTTTCTTAATTTCTAACTGCCTGGGGTGTGTCTGTTATCTTAAAAATGAGGAGGTATGTATGTAGGTATCTTCAAACACTAGACTGGTAATAAAATAAAAAAGAACATGGTAACCACAAGGCATGTATAGGCACTTTCAAAGTCAGCATTATGTGATTAAATAACTATGCTTTTATTTCTGGAAGGGGCTTTATTGCCAAAAACTTCATCTGGCTGGAGTTAAATAATTTCTTATATCTATATGGATGATCTTGTTGAAAAATGATTTCGTGCCAAGAAAGAGAAATTGTGTTGAAAAAGAAATTTTTATGGATATGTCTATGTGCAGGGGACATTTTTTTTATAAATGGCTTGCTGAAATCTACATTAGTAGCCTGTGTTGTACACTAGTCCCTTAACCACCTAATAATAATTGGCCTAATGGGTATTTGCAACTTCATAGTCTTGTCTCAATGGTGTTAACAGACCACCTGCAGCATGAGTGTTAGTGGTCAGTGAGGTACTAATAAATGTCAAGATAATCCCATTTTGTCTTCTCTCCAACGTAATACTGTTTGCTCAGGTACTAATGTGTCCACAGCATTGAAAATGGCTTTCATATAAGGGAGCAAGCTCTACTTTCCACTAGAAGCAAAAGGAATTCTTCAAGATTTCTCAAGGTCAGCTGACTGTGGAATGATGTACAAAAATGACCAGCCAAAATGGTCCCACTGGAATAATTTGTTGTTAATATATCTTGCTACATTTCCATCTGTCTGCAAATCATGAGAATTGAAAACTTAACAGCCTGAGGAAATCACCTTACAAGTTGCTTTTGCAATTGCAACATTATGCCAAGGCAGGAAAATTTTTGCCTGACTACCTTGTATAATAATCAAAGCAGACAATTACCTAGTTGGAGCAAGAAAAAACAGAAACTGCAGAAGAGTTTCACTTTTTTGATGGCAGTGACTACAGCATTCTGCCTAAACAGCACAGGCTCAGGCATGGCAGTAAGTCTCTTCTATTATGTGTTCTTTTCTGTAAGTAGCTCAGTAAAGACCTCTCACCTTATTGTTAAAATAGCAAGAGTTGGAGGAGGGGTTAGCCTTTTTTTTACTTTTTTCTTTTTTTTTTCTCCTTTTTTTTTTTTTTTTCAGATATATTCTGACAATGGTGGCAAGCAAAAATGAAGATAAAAAAAGGGGAAAGGTGCTGTAGGAAGGACAGAGAGGTCAATGATGGGCTACACGTCCTGTCCCCTTTCCTGTGCCTTGTCCTTCAGCATTACATTGCTTTCCAAACATTGGGTACAGGCTCTTTGCATTGTGAGAACTCAAGGAAGGGCAGTGGTTCCTTGCCAGAGGAAAGAAACAACATGCCATAGTTATATCACAAGGCTTGAGAGTTATTCCAGTTTTCATACTGACTATTTCTTTGCCTGAAATTAAAGTTCAGAAGTCTTTATTATGCCTATATACATCAGAAATAAAGTATTTGTTTGCATCAATTTTTCTAAAGGGCTTTAGTGACTTATTAATTTTGGGCTCTTGCCTAGCAGTGTGAAAAAGGTTGTGTGTGGAAGTTGCTAAAAATCCTTTTCTAAAGGAGTTTTGAGTATACTCTCAATTTGGTTACTCCATCTTTGATGGTGTTTATTTAATAACAAAACTATTTCATTTGTGTGCTTTGCAAATACCATATTCATAACCTAGTGGTTAGTGAACTATTTTGAAGAAGGTTTCCATAGTAATTTTTAGTAAAAAATCCAGAATCATCTCCCTGAAGTTTCAAAACTGGAAAAATTATGTGTGAGGTATCTCTAAATGCAATCTAGGTAAAGGATCAGCCATTTAACATGCTTCTCTATTAAGGGTTCCACAATGAAGAGTTCAGTTATTTTTAAACAGTTTTTCTATACAGAGCATATTTTTAAGGTATTGTCAGTTGATACTGCTGCAGATGTAGAAGAGACTTTTGAGAGGTCTTGAAAGGCAGAAGATAATAGAGACATATTGCTAAATAAAATTTTTTTCCCTTCTTCCTCCCAACAGGCAAACTCCAAATGTTAATTTACTGTCTCTAACACCCAGAAGTATAATAAGCCACATATCATCCTTACCATGTTTCTCACAAACCCCACTGTAAGGCTGTATAAGTATCTCTTGTCTCTGAGAGCCCTTAACCTCTTTGCCATACTTCTATTGCTCTTCTTTCTGAAAAATAACTCAGGCTTCAAGGAAAACTACATAATGATTAGGGGGTTTTGTGATGGAAGTGGTACTGGGGTTAACATTATATAACTCTGTTCATTTTTTTTTGTGTCCTTGTCAATATCATATATGTAAAATTTTTGGCTCAATGTGGCAAGACTCTTAGTTTATTGATATCAATATTGGTGGTCTTCCTCATTATTGTTTTCCTGTTTTCCTAATTTTCTTATTCAGGTAAGTAGATCCATGCTACAGTTTTGGCTTTGTTTTTCTTTATGTCCAGAGGTAAAAGCACTACTGTTTTTTGATAAGGATTCCCTTTACTGTAATCTACATAAAATGCATAGGTATTGTTCATATATATGTGGCAACCTAGCTGCCCAACTAGCAGGAAGTAAAAAGTATATAGAAAATAAGCTTCTACACAGAGCAAGAGTTTTATATAATCATTTCGTACAAGTAAGTAATAGTAGTTTTTGTCCATGTAGGAAGTTTTGTACTGCTAATTACTGCAATTCTGAAGTCAGGACTGTAGGATGTTATGTGTGTTAAAGGAAGAAGCAGCCTATGCTAGAGGTTGTTTTAGAGCATAATCTGCATTTTTTTCAGCACCTTTATTTCAAGAGCTACAACTGTCATCATATGCAGAAATGTGTAAGCTCTAAGATGCAGATAATATCCAAGAAAAAATCAGTATCTGATATGAAATGGGCCCTAAACTTCATATGGCAATTGTTATTTTTATAATGGTCAAGAAAAAAAATGAAAAAAAAAAAGTTATTTTGGAGGATGTTGTAAACTTGATGACAGTGTAGCTTTCATAAAATGTTTTGTGGAAATTTTTTCATCCCTATGTGAAGGATAAGTGAAAATGACAGCATACCTGTGTAGTAAAGAAAGCAATAGTAGCCATGTTGCTATCAGATTTCTGGTATTTAGAAGGCTGTGAGTGACTTTATAAGCACTTTGCATTATTATTCCACATTCCAGGGTGATCTAGTTTAAAAATAACTGTGTATGTAGTTATTTACAATACAGAATGCTAACATGGTTTAAATAAAATATATTCTTTCAAGGCTTTTGAAAGAAGTCTTTGGTGAATTACATTGAATGTGATAAAATTCAGGTAAATACTCCAAGCAAAAATGAAACTCAAGGAAAAACAACAAAAAAGTTGTTAAAACAAATCCTAAAGCAAAAATTATGCAGGGTTAAACACACACCAAGATTTAAAATACCCCCATATTTTTTAACTTTTGAAGTGCTAAGTCTGCATTCCAAGAAACATGGATCAGTTTAAACTCATGTTAACCTTCCTCTTTGACTTGAGGAGTTTCAATATTTCGATGTATCTGTCAGATCTCTAAGGATAGCATAAATATGATTCTTGAATAGAAGCTTTAGTAAAGAAATGTCACTTTACTTTGAAAATTCTTCCTTTATGTCTCTTTGGGGTTAGCCTATCTGCAGTTAAAGGAAGATCCCTCATCTAAAAACTTTAAAATCTTTTATTTGTACTATTTCAGTATATTTAAGTACCAACAAGTCAGAATACTTGGACTGAAATTTGATCGTCCCCTATTCCCCTCTGCTGTGTGTGAGGGACATTAATATATTTCCAAGCAGCTTCCATTGATTGTCAAAGTTTAATCATGATGCATGTGGTAAAATGTGCCTTATTGGTACTCTACAAAACAGCGTATTTTTCTTTTTTAACAAAATGAAAAGGAACCTTTTAGGTTTTTTCTTCACAACATAAATATATTTTGCTGCTTCTAAGATATAATTTTTCTTTAAAGCTTGTGAAACCACCTCTATGTGTGTTGCTTTTGACTTAAAATAGCATACTCTATATAATACGCCAACAGTAACAGAATATTTGTTTGATTTCTGTAACTCTTCTTTCAATTAAAACCCTACTTACAGAAAGCTTTGGAAGAAGTCAAACTGTTTTGGTATGTGTAAAAATTTTATAGTTAATCTAGTCCAAGCAAAGGAAACAGAATAACAATTGTTTTTAGGCCTGAGGGAACACTGGCAATGCCAGATAAAATTAGCAGTGCCCCATAAAATCGTCAGAATGTTTTGAAATCAGCACATAGAATGGGGATTAGAATGCCATGCAACCCTCCAGTAGTCCCTGAACTTTTTCAACATTAGCCTGCTTTCTGGCAGTTTGTTTACCTGCTTGAGGCTTGGTGTTCCTGCTCTGCCTAATATCTCCACAGGTTAAAGACTTCGCAGGTTTCTGGGTGTACAAGGTTTTCAGGTGCCTGTGCTGCTTAGCTGTCAAGATTCCAGGTATCTGTGGCTAGATATTAAGAAACCTCTACTTCAGTATCTTCTAGAGAAATAAGTGGGAGGGCTGGTTTTTCTTTAAATGCCTTCCCTCTTTTACATAATATTCTCTCTTTGAGTTTATTTCCCAGAGAACATTTTGAATATTTAGCTTGCTTTTCAGCTCTGAAAAGAACAGATTTATTCATAGGCAGTGATGGTTCATGTGCAAGCTAAGTCATGTACAGGGAAAAATGGAATAATGAATTTGTGGTGCTGCACATCAGCCCAAATGCAAGGATTCTCTGGAGGCTGCAGGAATGTTCTGTGCACAACACCAAATTGGGCAGGAACACTGATGGTAGGAAATGTACTCAGCTACTGAGCAGGACATACTGCAGAACCCGACCAGCACTGAGGTGTTGTATAGGTTAAAGTAACCAGTGGCAAGAACAAGCTCTAAATCTTAGAAGTATACATTTTAGAAGTTTCTTGAGAAGAATGGCAAGGCATATCTTTGCCAAAAAGTTCTCCTACATTCAAATTGTGGCTATCTCTTTCTGTCCTTCTGATGCATAAGCTTAACACAAGGCAGCATTAAGCTGCTAGACCAAATCACTTGTGGTATGTACAGATACTTACATAAATACTGCTGTTGTTCATATATTCATATATTAACAAAATTACTTCCAAACTTCTTTCCAGAGGTGATTTTTTGTGTTCCTGGTATAGTGAAAGCATGTAAATATCACTCTCCTTCTTCAGACCTCAAAAAAAGACTCAACATTATTAGCAGATAAAAGTCCTGGTATCCTTGCCCCTAAAAGGCTTCCAGGTTTTGAATAGAGAAATTAGTGCCCTCCATATATATTGTTG
Source organism: Parus major (assembly GCF_001522545.3). Classification (NCBI taxonomy): domain Eukaryota; kingdom Metazoa; phylum Chordata; class Aves; order Passeriformes; family Paridae; genus Parus; species Parus major. The sequence continues at coordinate 42,625,127 of NC_031799.1, forward strand.
AAATTGTTAATTGTTAATTGTGAAGGATTTTGTCTTTTATAGGACTTTCTTCCTATTGTTAGAAATATTGTGGCCTACATATGAAATATTCAGTCCCTCAATTTCTTCAAGGGTCTTCTTATTTAACAGGGTAGTGTTGTTTCACAACCATCTGTGACATGGGTTGCTCTAATTATATATTTAAAAGCTTTTCTGTACTAAAAATTCTTATTATAATATTTGGCATTAATTTCTGCAATGGCAATTTGACTCTGGTTTAAACACCAAGTTTCAACTACTGTAATTTGTTTAAGGCTTTTGTACAGTCCATGACAGAATTCCTTTATGAAAATAAGTTTCTTAAGTAATAGGATTTTCAAAATTGAATGCTTGGCTTGCTCCAAAACAAGAGCAAAGCCATCAAATTTGAAATAACAAATGAAGAGATGTTATTGATACTGTTTTGAACTGGGTGTTTGCTGATACAAGAAAAGCAATGAAAAAAAAAACCGAAGTCTGATATCATTATGGAAAGTACTGAAGGAGAAAGAAAAAACATGAAAGAAAGATTAACACTAGGAGGTGACTGAAGGCTTTGAACTGTGAAGCAGATGAAAGTGTACGGGAAAACACCCGACTCTGCAATCTGTTTCTATTCTTACCACAATAACCTTACATATCTTGAGTTTTGGCAGGTCACCTAGACCTTATTATTGATGCATACAGAGGAGATTACTTTTAGTCCTGAGATAAAGTTCCTCCTGTTTTTGAACAAAAATACAAAACACAGAGTGGGGAGAAGCCAAAAGAAGGTATCTGGTATGTCTTCACTTTAAAAGAAATTCAATGGTAAATAAAGTACATACCTGATATTTATTTCACTCATACAAACAGCTTGTGAGAACAACATATGCAACCAATCCCTGTGCCGTGTGAAATGTGTTTTCCTGTGAATGCTGATCATGGCTGGATGACTGCTTTCTTTGAAGTACAGTAAAACATTCTCAAGTAACTCCATAACAAGTTATACAGTGTCTAGAAGCTTAGGGCACACCTGAGATAAATTTTTTTGAAACAACTTTGAACAACATTTATTTCACAGCCTCCTCAGCAGTCTTAGAGTTCCTACTGGTGTATGAAAGTGTTTCACAATGCCCAGCTCTCCTGGCCTTGGAAGTGTAGTCTGGTTCATTGTTTGGACCTTGAGAGCTCTTCACTATACCGATGGAGGCTCTGCTGCTCATAAAAGTATATTCATTCTCTGCCTTTGCAGGCCCAGGGGAGAGTGAAGGGAGACCCAGGTGCAAATGAAGTCCTTTCTGAGGGCTTTTACTTCACTGCTGTCTGTACTGATGAAGGTGCAACTCAGAGCACTCAGGTTTGTAGGAAGTGGCACTGAGGAGCACTCAGTGTGAGTAGGAAGAGACTGGCACTTCCATAGACAGCTGCCATGCTTAATTAGATGGGTGGTATGCCCCTTTGCTGCTGGAGGTAATTAAAATCACCTGTCGGCATTTTTGGTTGTATCTTCATGGAAGAATGCAAACATAGCTGAATTCCTTGCAATGCTCTACTATCCTGGAAGCTCTTTGACTTGGAGAAAGAACCAGGTTTTGTGCAGATCAAATCATCTGGCTTCATACCCAGGGAAACCTCAGTGGGAGCTTGCCTTATGCAGCCTGCTGGAGAAAAAATGGTCTTAGTTTGTATGTGCTGACTTTGGAAGACATGTCCGTGGATTTGATCACTCCACCCAGTGCAACTTTCTATTCACAAAGTTGCTGATTAATTATTTTCCTCTTGTGTAGGTACAATTCCTTCCTTACTGCATTCCTTACACATTCTTACATGTTTTGCATCTTACTGCTTCCCTAGTTTATTAAGACATTTGTACTGGTAACAAAAATAGTTCCGATGCCTTAGAAAACAGACTGGGTAGCTCCATCTTTGTTGCAAAGGAATTTATTAGCATAACTTTTGTTCCTTAAATCAGAAATTGAAATAGAATTCTGAACAGAACTCTAAAGAAAAGAGATGTAATTTATTTTCTAAGGCATTTTGAAAACATTAAGGATAAACACTTTTAGGTGAAGTGGGACATAATTTGTTCTTCACATATGCAGATGAATAAACTACTGGCTTTTAATTGTGAATCCAGGAACAGCATTGTTGCCTTGTGTTCTTCTCTGTTTTAACTTTTTCTGAAGACTAAATGTTGGAAAAGGATTGAATATGGAGGAAAAGGGTGAGAAACAATGGCAGACAGCCTACTGTAATGTATCTTCAGATCAGTGACCAGACTTTTCTCTGGGCTTACCAGAGATTTATAATATTATCCTTACTATTAGAAAATAATGATGTCCTGGGCTGCATTAGGGGGAGTCCTGCCACAAGGGAGGTTCTCCTTCCCCTTTCCTCAGCACAGTAATGCACCTGTAATGCTGCGTCTAGTTGTGAGCACATGGACGATATTTTGGGTACTGGGGAGAGTTCAGGCCAGCAGGAAAATCTTTATGGATCTTTATTTCCTACAAGGAAACGCTGAACAAGCTGGGGCTGTTCAGTCTGGAGAAGAAAAATCTCAAGGGGAATCACCTCACTGTGTGCAAATACCTGAATGCAGTGTGTACAGAAGGTGGAGCTGTGATATTATCAGTAGTGCCCAGTGACAGAATAAGTGGCAGTGGGCACATACTGAAACACAGGAGGTTCCTCTGAAAGTTAATATGTTAATATTAACAATAACAACAACAGGAAAATGTTTAGGGTTTTTTATCTGAGGGTGACCAAACACACAGGTTGCTCAGAGTGGTGTTGAGTTACCCTCTTTGGAGACAGCCAAAGCCCATCTGGGTAGCTGGCTCTAGGTGTTTCTGACGGACTTGAGGGATAGGACCAGAAGACATCCAGAGCCTTCCAACCTCAACCACTCTGTGGATAAAAGTCAGGCTACAGCTGTTTTACAGAAATCTGTGCATGGAAGCACTAGAGAAGGCAGCCAGAATGAATAATGTTCAGAAATGCTACCACCTTGTGGTGGCTGAAATGACTGAGCATACTGACAGTGCTCTGAAATTCATCTCCTTCCCCGCATGGTCCATAATTACATGTACTGTCCACACGCCTTCTGAAACAAGATTTCAAAATGCTTTTGTTGCTCCTCAGTACTATCGAAGTAATTTCTTTCAGTAGATTAAGTTGCTTTAGTTTAATTAATTTGCAACAAATAATTAGGAAAGTATCTGTATTATGCTCTTATTCATATGGTTTAGACAGGCCTGCAAGGAACAGGGACTTAGACTCAATGATTCTGGAGATTAGTAAATTTATATGGATTACATTAAAAATATTGCTCTTTTAAAACCTCACTCCAAATTCAGAAACTTTGAAAGATGGGAGATATCAATGTACTCTAGGTGAAGGTAGTATTAATAATTTATAACTATTATTATTGTTATTGTTGTTATTGTTATTGTTACTGTTACTGTTACTGTTACTGTTACTGTTACTATTACTATTAGTATTACTATTGCTATTATTATTAATGGTGTTTCAATGCATTATGACAGTAGTGGCAGTATTAGTGCTATTAGTGACAGCACAGACTGAAAACCAAGAGAAAGTAAGTCTCACCCTTGGGAAATAGCTAACCAAACACCTTTGCAAAATGGGCTCGAAGTGGGGCAAGAACTAGGTTAATACATATTTTATCCATCTGGAAAAAAGATCTTCTGAATTCAAGAAAACACACAGTAGAATATACAGCAGATTGGTTTTCCCTCAACTAAGTGTAGAGCTGTTAAATTTTTAAACGCAATCAGGTATGTGCAGTGAAGGAAAGTACATCCAGCAGGTGTCCTAATGTTATAGTCTCTGATCTGCTTCTTCCTGCAAGACTTTATAGCACCTTTTAAGATAGCCTAGGTGTTCAGAAAAAGCTGGCACTTACAGTCGTTTCAGTCCAGTTTTCATGAGAACTCTATTTCAGCATTATAGCAACTGATAAACAAAGGAAGAAATTCTTTGCCAGAATTGATGAATTTTTGTAAACAGTTTATCTGTGTTAATTCTGGTGTAAATTGTGGAAAATAATGACCACTAAATGCTATGACTGTATTTTGACATTGAATGTTTATTTTCCATCAAAAAAATCTGATACTTAGCATTACGTAAAATACTGTAATTATTACATCATATAATTAACAAACATTGAACCGTAGTCTATATGCAGTGCTTATGAGCATTTTTATTATCTTTCCAACTGAATGTTTTGTATTTTATTAATGCCTAGGACATTATTAATCTAATAATTCATGCAGTTTTTCAAGTGCCAATTCACGAGGAAGTTGTATTGTACACAATAGTCAGTGTCTGGGAGAAGAAGTGGATATAAAAGAATCTCATTTAAAATGTGGCTTACCTTAAGGGAAAAGTTCCAAACAGAACATTCTTAGGCATTGTTACTACTTCTACAAAGTTTTCAACATAGTTTTCAACATACTTCAACAAATGAAAAAACATTTTATTTTATTCTCATGCTGAAACAGGCCACGGTTTAGCAGTTTTCTCTCTTGATCTGTAACGTGCCCGATTTCCTCTTCTCACGGCTACTGCCATTTCCCCAATTCCAGATCATTTAGGTTTTGGCTCCTGAGATCAGTCTGCTTTTAAGTTTGCCAGTTCATACTCATTTGGCAACAGTTATGATACAAAGCACGCTTAGACAGCCCAGTCATTTCACACAGACAATGAATAGCTGCCAGGTGGCAAATAGCATTCCACCATTACCAGGCAAGACTGTTTCAAATTGAATAGCTAGCATGAATTTTTCTTGGTAACTACTTAATATTAAAAGTTTAGTAAAAATCTATTAATTATTTAAAATTTATTATGAATACAGGTTCCTGAGATTTTCCATTTTAATGATTCCTTGACATTACTTTAATAAAGTCAGGCTTTTCTATGCAGAAATACAACTTAGGGGGGAAAAACCCAAACAACTAACAACCAAAAGACCCAAAACAAATACAAGAACTCCTCAACACAACAGAGAGGAAGTAATGCAAAAATTAAATAATTCCTCGCATATTCTTAGAAACATTTTCCTAATGTCTTTCTGCAAACAAGAAATTAAGTAAGCCAAAATCAAGTGAAAAATACTGTCTTGGAGCCACAGGGAATGCCACTTCTTTGTGTCGTTGTCACTGGGCTTCTGCATTTCTTCTAGAGACAAGTCAGAGGTTAAGAAGAGTGCCTTTCAGTGTGCCTGTTTTTCACAAACCAAATTAACCATGGTTGCAAGTCATATTAGAAAGAGTGTACATGTGCTCCAGTGGAAACCTCCAAGACCGATTTTATCTTATATCCACTTTTGCATGGGAATTTCTAATTTTTGTTTGTCTCTTTTGATTAGGATGTATTTTTTCGCAAGACGAATTTCCACCAACCACCCCCAACCCCGAGGAGGGGAGTTTTGTTTCTTGGGTTTTTTTGGTTTTTGGGGTTTTTTACATTTTGTTTTCGGTGGGGATTTTTGATTTTTTATTTTGAAGTTTTAGTTTGATTTTTTTTTATTTTTATTTTACCTACTTTCAAAGGAATTTACACACGTGCAAATATTAATTAATTAGTACTGACAGAATTAGAATGACAGGAGCTGCGGCTCCTGGCACAGCGCCGAGGCACCGGACAAAAAACACTTCCCTCTTGTACCTCCCTCGCCTTCCCAGGGACTGCAACCACACACACACACACACCCGCAGGAGCGCCACCAAATCTAAAGAAAATGCTGCCCGAAACGGAACGGAGGGGGTCGGATCTACCCTTAGGACTGATACCGGATCTACTCAGGAAATCTCAGCACGCACACTTCGGCTCCTTCGTGTTTGGAAGATCCCTGGTGAAACGGCGACTGTCGCAGCTGGGACCCCAGCCACCTCGCATCCAGTGACCCGATGGGTGTCCCGCTTGGCTCCCTCCACACCTCACATTCCCCCGGTCAGACCAGCTCCTCCCACCGGCTCGCCCGCAGGTTTTCCACTGCACATTCCCAGACCTCTCGTCTTTTGGAGCGTTTTAGTGCTGCAGCGACTAGAAGATGGCTCGAGCTATTGCGCGCATTCCAATGCCGGTGCAAAGTCTGGGGTCTCTTTGTGCCCACTGGCTCCTGCAGAGTCTCGGGATAATTTCCCCCTCATCCACACCCCGCAGCGCCCGCGCCCTTCGTAAAACGAAGTCCTCCCCCATTCCCGGCTGGCATCCCACCATCCGGGGCACAGCCTGCGGCTCGCACCAGGCACCAGGCACTCGAAACTCCCAGCGGGCAGGCTCTGCTTTCATACCAACACAAACAGAGCAAAAAGGGGATTTGTTAAGCATCACAATGTGTCCAGCTGTTTACTACAACAACAGTAAACGAACACTTGGAACCACAGCCTGTGTAATTCCTGTCCGTGTTGGCAGACCAGGGCTACATTTCTGAAAATATATTAGAAATAAGTCACAACAAGCTCCATTCTAATGAAGCGAAGTAAATATGAATTAATCAAGTATGAAGGGTCAACAAAGGCTGCCCTGACGTCTCCACTTGTCCTCACGTGAAGAACAGCTACCTTCTTCCACCATTTCTCTTAAAACTACGTGAATTGCTTTTGCTTGGAGATATACCAGAGATTTTTTAACTGAAAGTAGCTGAAATGAGTCAGGAGAAGGGGAAGAAAACAGCCCTGCGGTCTGCGCAGACAAGTGTGGGCACAACCGGTTTCAGCCTGCTGCGTGTCTTTAAAGGATTTCGCTGGTGCGGGAGGGTCTGTGCTAGCCGGGCGCGGGGGTGGATCGGTCAGCACGCTTGGTCACCGCTCCCTCGTGTACTGTTTTAGGGAGCCTGGGGTGCTGTGGCCCCCCAGCCATGGAGCCCTCCTGAGGAGCGAGGGCCGTGCGGGCAGCGCTCGGCGGTCGGCAGCGCGGTCTCGCAGCCCCGCGGCAGCCGGGATATCCTGCCGGGAAACAGCAGAGGGCAGCCGGGATATCCTGCCGGGAAACAGCAGAGGGCAGCCGGGATATCCTGCCGGGAAACAGCAGAGGGCAGCCGGGATAGCCTGCCGGGAAACAGCAGAGGGCAGCCGGGATAGCCTGCCGGGAAACAGCAGAGGGCAGCCGGGATAGCCTGCCGGGAAACAGCAGAGGGCAGCCCGGCCTGTGCCGGAGCGCGGCCCGGGGACACCGCGGTCCCCACGGCCAGCCTCGCCCGGGCGGCGACGGCCGGGCCCCAGCGCCCTGCACGGGCATCTCTTCTCGTCGGGCACGGGAAAAGAAAGGCAGTGTAGAATTCAACAGTTTTGTCTGGGGACTGCTGTCCATCGGTAGGGCGGTTATTTTTGTTTTAATTGATCCTCAAGTTTTCAAGGTTTCGCCTGGCAGAGTATGCAGACATATGACAGGGAGTTTACGGATTCAACTTCTTATGAGTTGTAGAGCTCTATTGTGTGCATTAGAGTATGTTTCTCGGGTTTTTATTGCAAGCATTAACGTTGATTGCTATGTCTGGTTACACGCTTTACCTCCTATATGTATTTATACATTATACATAAACCCTGAAATACATGTATTTATGTAGTTCTTTATTATGTGAGCAGTGGACAGTGTTTGTGATGAGCCAGTCACAAGATGACATGTCATTTTACTCTTCCCACAGGATAGATTTTTTAAGTTGTGGGGGTTTTTTTCATGTCTGTTTTGAAGAGATTCAGATTTTAGTCAAAAAGTGAGTTGAGCAAGATAATTCCCAAAAGAAAGGTTTTGGATCATGACCACAATATAGGCTAAGTCTAAGAAATATCCATGTGAGGACCAGGACCAGGTTGTATGTTAACCAGAACCTGCATTTATAGATCCACTGCAACACCTACAGTCCTTGTGCTATCACTGCCTATCTTACTTGCCTGCACAATGCAATAGGAAGTCAAATGTAAAACTCTAAAACCAAAAATAACAATTTTAAGTGGAACAAATTCTTGGTGAATCCCTTTGTATGAAAAAGGTATGCATATATTTATATACATCCACTGAAAGTACTTAACCTACATAAGTCTTTATCTTTCGCATTAATTGAACATGCAGAGCTGTTGGTTGATACCATTAAGTTCTCCATCTCCAAAATATGCAGTTATACCCAGACTGAGGTTTTGTTATGTTATTCCATTAGGAGGGATGTCTGGTCAGCTGCACTGCTCAGGAGAGATGCCACTAGACTGCCAGGAAACAACTGGAAGTGAGGCAGAAATAAAGAGCAGCAATGCCATCAGCTCTTGGAATATGTGCTGCCCTTGACCCTTTGGAAGGAGATAGGCTTGTTCAGATTATTTTAAAGGCAGTGAAAAGGCTTGTCACTAATAACTTCCACTGTGAAGTACATCACATCTGAAGATGCACTCTAAGGAGAAGCTGTACTTTGCAAATACTTTAAATAAGACACATTTCTGCTTTTGAAAATTTCTTTTCCACCTAAAGTCAAAATTCCATATTGTAGAGCAGTGGTCCCCGGCACCTCAACTGACCTCTCAGAGAACAAGGGGTCTGAATCCATCCTCAATAGAAGCTACATTGGCTAACCAGGCTATTGCTGCACTTACCAGCTACCTCTCCATCATCTGAACAAAAAAACCCCACAAACCCAATGCCACCAGCAAGCATCACACTCATTGACACAGACTTCTTCCACAACAAGTCCAGAGGAGTGCCACAAAACTGATGAGAGGGATGAAATATGTCTCCTATGAAGAAAGAATAAGAGAACTGAGGTTCTTTAGCATGGAGAAGAGAAAGCTTCAGGGAGACCTTAGAGCAGCTTTCCAGTACTTAAAGGGTACCTACAAGAAAGGTGGAGAAGAAATTTTTACATGGGCATGTAGGAACGGAACACAGGGGAATGGCTTTACACTGACAGAAGGCAAGGTTAGATTACATACATGGGACATTTATGACTCTTAAAGTTCTAAAAGGATCCTAGGATATCCTAAGTTGGAAGGGGACCATAATGATTGAGACCAACTCCTGGGCCTGCACAAGAGTTGCACAAGAAGCACACCATGTGGCTGAGAGCATTGTCCAAACACTCACTGAGCTCCGTCAGGCTGGTGCTGTGACCACTTCCCTGGGGAACCTGTTCCAGTGCCCAACCACCCTCTGGTGGTTGGCCTCTTCCTGGTATCCTAAACCTCCCCTGACACAAATTCAGGCCATTCCCTCAGGTCCTGTCATTGGTCACCACAGAGATGAGATCAGCGCCTGCTCCTCTTCTTCTCCTCAGGAGAAAGTTGTATTCTGCTGTGTCCTCTTCTCTTGGCTGATACAAGCAAGTAACCTCAGCTGCTCTTGAAGTACTTCCCTATAGACCCTTCATCAAGTTCATAAGTCTCTTTTGGACTTTATTCAACAACTTTCTATCTTTATTCATATTGTGTAACCCAAAATTGCCCCCAGCACTCGAGGTGAGGCTGCCCCAGTGCAGAGCAGAGCAGAGCAGAGCTGGACAATCCCCTCCCATGCCCAGCTGGTGATGTTGTGCCTGATGCACCCAGCACAGCTGGCTCTCCTGGCTGCCACTGCTCATTCATGTCCAACTTCCCTGCAACAAGGTCTCTGGTCCCTTTCCACAGCACTGCTCTCCAGCAGCTCATTTCCCAGTCTACAAATGCATCCAGTGTTGCCCATTCCAGGTGCAAAATCTGAAACTTTCCCTTGTTAAACTTCACACAGCTGATGATTGCCCAGACTTCTGATTTGTCAAGGTCTCTGTCTTTGGAGAAGGTTCTGAAGGACTTCTCTGCCTTCCAGGGAGTCAATGGCTCCTTCCATTTTAGTATCACTAATAAACTTACTCAATATCTCTTCAAATGTCCACGTCATTAATGATGATGTTGAGCACAGGGCTGTGGATATGGCTCTGTGGAACCCCACAAGTGACAGGTCACACCAGTCTGATGTCACTCCATCCACTGTAACTCTTTGTGCCTGATCCATGAGCCAGCTGCTCACCCATCACATGAAGAGTTTATCTAGCTGAGTGCTGGACATTTTCTCCAGAAGGGTCCTGAGAGAGACAGTATCAAAAGCTTTGCTGAAATTCAAAAAGATCACCTCTACTGTCTTCCCTTGGTAATTAGGTGGTTAACAACAATCTTTGCATTAGCCTGGGGATCATGTCTGTGTAGGATGGGTGGCTGTCCTGTCACCTGTTCTTGCCTCTGGATTTTAAAATAATTTAGAGCCATTATTTCAAACATTTCCTTTATTTTAGAACTGCATTATTTGTCAGTTTAAAGTCTGATTGCAAGAGGATGACAGGTGCCCTGTAAGTCAGCCACAATGGTCTGTCCTTTAAAATTTTGTGAGGTGACAGCCCACATTTGCCATTCACAATGCTTCTTGTCTACTATACTGGAGATATTTCAGGCCAGTCTCTGCACCAGCTTTTTGCCTGTTTGGTGTTAAAGCCAGGGTTTTTCCCCTCTATGGCCCCACAGGATTAGGGAGATGGGCACAATGACATTTTGCATTTGGAGGGCCAAGCAAAGTGTCCCCTTGGTCCTGTCTAGCAATAGGGGAATATTAAACTCAGAGAGAGGTTTTTTTGCAACTTTTCTTTGCCAACAGTTGTTTCATCTGCACGTTCACAAGGATGGGCCTCCATACCGAGAACACAAAATAGCAAGGCATCATTGTTCAACCAGCCAGCAGCTGAGCACTGCACAGATGCTCTCTTACTCCACCCTCCCACCACCCTGGTGGGAGGACAAGGAGAATCAGGGGGAAAAAAAAAACCTAGTAAAACTCATGGATTAAGATAAGTTATTGATCATGTCCCTGGGGTCCCGAGAACACTGCACCCAGTAGTGCCATTGACAGGGTCAGCAGAACATCTCCTTTTTAAGCAGAAAGCTATGGTGTGATATTGGGGCCTTCTGGAGGAGATTATTACAAGGACCCCATTTTTCTTTTGGGGGAAACTTTCAGCAGTAAATTTGGAGGGAAAAACTTCGCACTGGCTAGGACATCCAACATGGGTTGTCCTCTCACTGCTTGTTCCCTACCGGTAGTTTTCCATAATTTGCCTGTAAAGCTAAGAACCAGACTAATCTTGTGTCTGGCATTGGTAACTTCTGGTTTAAGTCATGGTTGCAATAGAGTGGAATCCACCAATCTGAATCGAGCCCTTGAAAAACATCCTTCTTAGATGAGTGCTGTGCTGGAGGGTGGCATGAGGGAGACAAGCAGGATAGCAGCCAAAATTCCCAAGGTCACAGTTCAACATAGTCACCTACTTAGAGCAGAAGCAAAACAAGCCAACTGTTAATGAATATGTATCTCTATCTTCCTACCATTTCAACAGGAAAAAAAGGAAATGCCGGGAGCTTTCACAGCAAGCTGGGGAAACACGACAATCCTGATCTGGAGCAGATGGGAAGGTGTGAGTTCGTGGTTTTTCCTATGGTAGCTTCTAAAATCTGAGAATGCACTTCCCCTTCTCATTGCCCAGATGTGGGAGTGCTCTCCACAAAATCGGATTCCTCTCCACAAGGCAGTAATTACACACTCAAGAGAGACATTGGTTGCTTATTCCAGAGCTGCACAATCCTGATGGTATTCCAGAGATGAAGTGCGCCCTGCCGGACTTTTCTCTACATTATTTACACGCACAAGTTCGGTCGCAGCCAGTGACTTGCCAAGTACAGCTCCGCTATCAAGATTAGTTCGGAAATTTCCATACATTAGATACCCCAGATAACTTCTACGAATGCTCAGGGGGAGGGTCTTCACCTGGTCAGGGCTTCTTTGCTATACACGTGTGATTTTAAGCACTATAATGCGCGTAGTTCAGCTATAGGATACACAGACCTTAAGTGCATTGCGAGGTTATCAATGTATACAACAGACATACATCAACATTCTGATTTGCTACATCCTCAACCCCCGTTAGTTCCCGGATGTCCTGAACTAGGCGATGCTAGCCGCTCCCAGTTCCACTGATTAGGTCTGCTTCCTTGCTGATTAGCCTTGAAAGTATTCAAAGATCTCGTACCGAAGCACATCCTGACTAAAGGCAATCTTGATACATTCCCCGTTCTGCGACAGGAGGGCAGGTCGGCCCGGAGCGGCGCGGGGACGCGGGATGCGCCGGGAATGCCCGCTGGGAATGTGCAGTGGGGGCCGGCAGCCGAAGGGGCTGCGAGGGGCTGCTCTGGGGACGCTGGTTCGAGTTCGGGGTGTCCCGCAGCGGAGAGCCCGTGCTCACAGCCTGGGTGTCATGTGGAATTACACCAGCTGCAATCACGTGTGAGGCTGTGCGGTCCTGCCTGGGTTCTTTGAGGTCCCCTCCAACCCCAGGCATTCCGTGTCTAAGTATTGTGTGTACGTGTTTACTTTGCTTAATCACAGAGCTCACTAATACAAGTTCTAAAAAGAAGTACAAAAATTAAAATAAAATTAAAAAAAAACCAAAAACCAACACCGCAGTGTTGTAAGGAAATTGTAATTTCATAATGACATGTAATAATTTCATAATGATACAGCCACAAAACAGCCACTAGGCTGGAGTGCAGCTTTATGGTGTTACAGCAAGTTTGAGCATGGTGCTGGTATTAAAGCGCATCACCAGGCTTGTGCCATCTTTGGGACACTGCCCCGCTGTGAATTTTGTTCCCCTGATACTTACTGTTTCTGTTGGGTGAGGTAAGTTTCAAAAGGACTCAGATAGTTAGAATCTGAACTTTAATTTTGCTTAGCTACTACCCATACACCTCTTGCTCTTTCCCTGTCTCTGACAGGGAATTTTCAGAACATAGGATATATTGATATAGATAGGATAAACCCCTATACACTACTCAAATGAAACAGAGTCCAGGGAGTTAATGAGAGCTGGTGGAAAGAAATAGAAGATCCATTATGTGGAAAAAAGGTATATTGCTCAGGAGCCATCCCTCTGTGAAGGTGAAGGCTGAGTTCTTTGAACCACATCATTTTGTCATTTTCTGAAGTTGCTCCTCTCATGCCAAAGTGTCTATTGGAATAAGCTCTGACCATGTCAAAAAGCAGTGAATAAGTACATTTCCTCAGCCACTGCCTATGAAGGCTTGGCCCAGAGCCACACAGTCCAAAAGTCACTTCATATTTAAAACCAGATTTTGAGAAGCCCTGCAGCCAGCCAGGACCAGAAAGAAGACAGGCAGAGTGAGGAGATAAACTGGGGAGGGTCAGAAGCAGCAGCAAAAGAAAGAGCAGAAAAAGGGAGGTTTTTCACATGGCATAAAACCAAGCACACTTGCAGAAAGGCTCTGCTTCTGCCTGTTTGTTCTGTGGGGAGTGAGGGGGCAGGAGGTAAATGGGGAGGAGGAAATAGGAGCTCTGACCTCCAGGGAGTGATGTGTTGGCATATTCCAGTGGAAAGACCAGATACAGTGTGGAAAAGAAGGAGAATAACTAATGAGGTTTCCAGAGCTGTATGCACTTTGCTGAACTGTACAGTCAGTTGCAGTTCCCCAGCTGTAAAAGCTTAAGGAATACTTGCCACCAGCTTGCCACCTGTGCCTCCCCTTGCATTATAAAAGGTTCCCAAATCAAATTGCAGGCATGCATAGCTTCTGCCCCATGGCACACTGCTGCTGCCTTGCCTGCCTTCATGTAGCAAGTATGTGCTGGTGGATAGCAAGGTGCAGAATGGAGAGCAAAAGGCACACTAAAGCTGTTTCTTAGCAAGAATTGGAAGCTGTCATCTTAATGGACTCGACACCTTCTAATCCTGCTTTTGCGCTGCAGACTGGCTTGGCCTCCTCATCTATGACAGCCATACACTTTGCACACACTGTTGCCTGCCACAAAAAGGTGTTGTTTTATGAAACCCCTGCCTTTTGGAAGGAAAGTGGCCCGGACTCTGGGCAGGTGGCTGGAAATGCCCAGCTGATGGCACTGTGTCTTCGTCAGTCTGCCTGCCTGGGAAAGAGCGGTGGGTTACCTGCCTGTAATTAGTGCCTAGAAGGATTGATAGCACCAAGGTTTTTAGCACCAAACATAGTCCATGAGCTGCCATTTTTACCCTCTAGTTAACACTGAACAGGGGTGCTGGCATCTGAAAACTTGGCCAAGGGCACTCTTGTGCATGCAGAGACCATACTGGGCACATACTCCTGAGCAGGAGGCTGTGGCAGGGTTAATGTCCAGAGAGGAGACAGAAGAGTCCTGTAACTTTATTCATGAACAAAGGGAGGGTCCATGGAGCATTTCCTCATAGGGCCTTTCAAACTGTTGGAGGATGCAGCCTCCTTTTTTTCCTAATTTCCTGGCTGCATCACCCTCTTCCTTCTCCCATTGCCTGAGGTCCTTCCAAGTAGTACTGTACTACTTACAGACTTCCAGATTTGCCTGCTGTATGTCCCCCTTAATATGTAACCCCTTTTTGTATATTAAATGATATTCATATTTTATTAAGTCTTCTTGTCTCAGTTTAGGAATTTAGCACAACATTGGCTGAACAGCAGTCCATGTCAATTAGTAACGTTTTCTGAAACTGATACTTTCTTCTGTTACTTCCTTATCTAAGAGTCCCTGGCCCTGTCTACAAGTAGATTCACACAGTCAATTTGTAAAGACGCATTCATCTTATTCCTTTCAACAGCAATCCTGACTCACCTTTTGGGAGATGAGGGTGATATGAAAGCCTGAGGAGCAGCTGGTGACAGCCTCACACCCTCCTCTCTTGAACAGCCAGCCATGACTGGAATATCATCAGCAATCTCTAGGAAAGAAGGAGATGGAGCCAGTCCTGTTTGACTTTCCCACAGCATCTGCCTGCTTTCTGGCGGAGAATGAACCATCCTGCAACTAGCTGGAGACTTCCCCTGCCCATGGTGGCAACCCTGATCAATGAAGAAGCTCCACAACTTACTCCTCTAGAGGTATAGCTGTTGCCAGAGACCTAAAATGCAAACCAGACTGTCATAGTGCTCAAGAAAGCATCTGCACACCATGTACACCTTCCTTCACAGGAACAGGTGACTACTGCTATGCAATTTGGACATGCCTGCACTTTGCTGGCCAGCTGGTCAAATGGATGGCTTTCTGATCACTGACATGCATTTATAATTAATAGCATTTTTTACTGAACCCTCCTGGAGCATGTCTTCTTTTGAAGTAGTTGCAGTTTTGCTCAGGCAAGCGGAATTTTACTAAACTTGTTGGGGACATTTGAAGTACTGTGTAAAAGATTTGAAGAGCAGAGAGAAGGCAGAGCGATGGAGGTGGCAAATTTCCAAGCATTTTTGCTGTTTTTTCTGAGACCTGCATTATCTTAGGGCTTCTGCCACATCCCCACAAGTAGCCTGGACCTGGGTACCAGCACCACTCATTGCTGCACTTCCTGTTCTGACTGTGCCACAGTGTCCCTCTGCTCCTGCAGGCACCTCTCTGGCCCTGAGCTCCACAGCTGCCACCCACCTGGGGATGCTGAGGGTCCGTGTAGAAAAGGACACCATGAGGTGGCTGCAGGGGCACACCTGCCAGTAGAAGAGCCTACATGTATGTTGGTTTGTGTGCCCAGAGTTGTGGGGGTGTGCCACCTGCCAGCTGTGGCCTCTTGGAGGACAAGTGGGTAACAACACGAGGCACTATGCTCTGCTAATGTCACTAATGGAAGGAAATTTTAATTTAAAAATGTCATGTACTGAAAGCATTAGTCACTTTAGGGCACCCTTGGTTTTCATTTGAAAAGTGCAGTGAAGTCCTGCAGAAACCAGTGTCAGTCTCCCCATGTTACTGGAGCCAGTGTGAAGTGCCCAATTCCCTCATGTCTTCTCAAAGTGAGCATGTCAAATAAATAATAGTGTTTCAATTTTAAGTGGACCAAGACAAAACAGATTCTAAAGCAAAGCTTTAGGTTTTTTAGATCTGAATCTAACTATCTATTCTATCTCTGAGCAAAAGGCAGACAGATTGTTTTTATGGGTTGTTGCCTGTTCCAACAAGGGACCCTGCAACTAGCAATTCCACTTAAATGCTTCTTGAAGAATGAACTAAAACACAGCATGTGTAAGTCCTTCGGGTCTCTGTTCAAATCATTTTAGGGAGACATGGTTAAAAATACTTGATTGTGCATATCAGTAAGTGGGGGGGCACAGCCAAGTTCCACCATAACGTCTTATATTGGAGTCAATCCCCTGTTTTACCAACACAGATAGATGAACTGTAAGATGCACATGCATCTTTGCAACACATCTTTGTCTTGTTGCTAGCATTAGGGGCAAAGCAAGGGGATCAAAGTTTAAAGCAGCAGCAGAACTATATGGCTATTGACTGATCCTGTAAAAGGCAGGACAGAGATTGGAAGCTGTTGTCCATTTGCCTACCTTCACTGAAGTTACTGGGGCAAGCCAGAGCTGCAGAATGCACACACCTTCTATTGTCTGTCCTTGTGGATGTTTAAACTGTGAGATACTCAAATTTGATGTCTAGCTTGAAAAATGACAGAGAGAGAGAGAGAGAGAGAGAGAGAGAGAGGGAGAGATGGGAAACTTCTTCCCAGATGGCAAAAGCAAGAATCAGAGCAGAACCATGACTGTGGGACACCTCATGTTCCAGGAGACCTGGAAGAGAAGTATCATGGAAACAAGGTCTAGGTGGAGTAGAGGTGTAGACTATACATGGAACTCGAGGCTGGAGCCAAGGACTTGGTTTTGGAGTATCACAGAGAACAACAGAAAACTAAAAGGAGACACAGCTGGGCAACATCTGGGTGAGCAAAGAGAAGGAGTGTAAGGTAAACAGGTAGAAGGGAAATAGCTAAACAGGTAGAAGGGAAATAGTTTCTGGACAGCAGAAACACAGCATGAGCTTAGTGTGTGGCATGAAGATCGACTGTCTTTTCAAAGAATAGAAAAAATAGGACTGCAGTAATTGAGGTGAGGTAAAAAAGGTGATTCAGGGATGTGATCGTCAAGGGAAAAAAGAGAGTTATAAAAGGGTTGAAAGTCACATTTCTGCACTTCCATGAAGGAAGGCAATGTTGCATACATTTGTGTGACCACTTCAGGGAGCAGTAATGGATGAAGGATCTGACCCTTTAACTTCTCAGATCTCACAGTGAATTCTGGCTGCGCAACAAAAGAAGATTCACAGCAGGGGAAAAAAAAAAAACCCACAGCACTTTCTGGCCTTGATGAGCCATAACTTTCCTTAAGCACAAGAAGCTGGGGAGCATGAAAGGGTGTTCTAATCCTGTCCTACACTTACTGTAACTGAAACTTTGAGGCAGCAGATCACCTTTGCCCCAAACGCTAATTTTCTGCTACCTCCTGGAGAGCAATAACCTCTGGTGTGTCACCTTGGGTTGCAATCTGATAAGCCAGCAGGAGGAGGTAAGGACAGGAGCTGGGGGAGGTCAGGTACTGTCAATGCCAATGCTTTGTGCACTATCTCCTGACTTTGGGCTCGGCCAGTCGGGAGGTGAGCTTCTCATCTGTTCACACTTCTGGCAGCACTCATAGGCTGCCTGCATCCAGTACAGAAATCATGCGAGGAATGTGCACCACAGGCTGTGGGGGGAAAAAAATGTTGACACAAGTCAGCCCTGCCTTGGAGGACGAGGGAGGAGGGGCATAAAGGGTTGACATCTGTCAGAAGGTCATCAAGCTGGCAATAGTCCTTTACGCACACAAGAGGCTGGCAAATTTCACAGCAATTCCGGCTCACTGTGAGCCCACCCTTGGGACAGGCTCAGAAGGCAGAGGGGACCTGAGAGAACAGGTCTTAGGAAGGGTCACTGGAAACCACACCACCCAGTTGCAGCACCACATCTCATCTTAGAACAATGCTTTCCAGAGCTGGAGCTGTCCCAGGAGGTCCCTTTGAAGACTGGAGACTTCATTGCAGTGGGATTGTTTTTGTGGTAAAAACCTAGATTAGATATAAATGAGAGCAGTTTGTTTTTACAGGAAAAACTAGAGGAGAAAAAATGCTGCATTTTCCTTCTAGAGAGCTGCACTCAGTCTCCAGCTGAGACTGTGAGAGAGAGCACCATTGCTGGGCAGCTTCTAAAACCAGAGAGTGCTATGCTGTCCCATCCATGCATGTATGGTCCCATGTCCCATTCTGCTCTCCATGCATATGCTTCTCTCATTAGCCTTCTGCAGCCCACCTTTAGGTACTTGGTTTTTCTTTCTCCTGGAAGACATAAAACTCTTGCTTCAGTTGTACATTGTCAGGGCATTAAAGGGCATTAAATTACATTCCCTAATGAGTTCTGAGCTGCTTGTGAGATCCTGCAGCCCAAGCTACTTCTGTAGTAGGGTAGGTCCATTTTCTAGGAGCTCACTCAAACAGCATGGCCCATTTGGTTTCCTGATCTTTATGCATAAGGGCAAGAACAGGCCCAGTGCCCCACAGGAATAGATATGGCTCAACACACACTGAGTTGAGCTGAACTGAGTTATTTATGGAGGATATGGCAGAGCCAGTGTGCTGTTGAACAGCCGTGGTGTTTCTCCCAGATGAGGTCTGTGAGGGAATCTGTGGGCAGCCTAAAACTTTCACAGCTGGCATGTGTAACCATGCCCTTCTGGCTCTGCTTGGGGGAAGGGGACATGGAAAATTTTCTCATCAGCATGGGTCTGAGCAGAAAAATTGCTCCTGCTGACAGCCCTCAGTGAAAATCACTTGCTGGCTTCTTTGTAGTGTTGCTTAATAAAAGGCACAATGAGCTTCAGTGAATATGCATTTCCTGTGATGCTATTTTGGTGTCAAAATTACTCTATCAGCAGCCTGTTTAAAATGGGGTTATGATGGAGCACGGATCTTATTAGCTAATTGTGCTTGCTAGTCTGTGGCTCTGTATTTCACAGACACATTACAATGGTTGGCTGATGGGCTCTGCAGCCAGGATACTTTTAATTCCCCCTGGATTTCATTATTGTGACTGCAAAGGAAGGAACAGAATAGCAGATGAAGCTATTGCTGTTTAGGCTTATGATGCTGCCTATGCCTTGCACTGAGCTGTGCCCTTAGGCTGAACGAGTTGGCAGGACTCATCTGGAAGAGTGAAAACAAAAATTTTGTATTTGTCTGGGTTTTGTGATATAACAAAAAATTAACCCTTTGACTCAGGAGCAGCTGCTCTTTTTTTTTTCCTAAGAGTAGACTACTTCAGTGTGAAGTGCTAATCATTTTTAATAGCTTTCACCTGCACAAACACACCATAGGTATATCTGGTATATATGACATACTCAGTACCCTGTGCCTGATGTATTACTACTGTCACACCAATGTTCTCTGTGTCCTGGCCTGCAGCACTGCATCATTTCTTACCAGACCTTTTAATACCAGAACAGGCAGCAAGGACACTTTTACCCCCTTGCAAAAGTAAAGACACTCAAGGGAAGGTCTCTCCTAAAGCTCCTTCTGCTGCAAATCCAACGATGCTCAGATGGCAAAGGCTCATTTGTCTTCATATGACTTTTCAGAACACCTCCATGTAAATGCTTAATTCTAGCAACCTTTTTTTTTTTTTTTTTTTATAACTTCCAGTAGCAGCTCATTACAGCAGCTGTTATTCATGAAGGCAAGCACAAATACCCTGTAAAGAAACACTCCACTGCCAACACTCCAGTAAGCACAGTACAGATAGTGCTCTTGGATCCCCTCTGAGTTTTCCAGCAGCCTACTTCTGAGGAGCATCTCCGAGTTCTGGCACCTCATTTACTACTTACTGCCCTTCCATATTAACTTTTCCATTGTCTCTTTCCTACTTACTGCTTTTCTAGCCTGATCCTTCTGGAAAGGTTAGCTGGAAAATATCTGCAGGACCTCAGTGGGGGTGGGCAGAGGTACAAGGTGCAAACACAAGGCTCCACAGCAGCCTGGACAACAAACAAGGTTTTGCCATTGCTGGGACTTATACCAATTGATGCCATGTCTCTGGCTTGGCAGGTCATCAGTCCATTCCCTCCTTCCCCCCAGTTCCTTCACCATGTCATGGCTGGAACCCTTCTGGAGCCCAGCCCTAGTTTGTGGTCACATATACAAATGCTGAGCTTATTTCAAAAACAAGAGTTTGTTTGCCCCCATGGCTCAAAACCTCAATGTGTGCTTTTTGCTTGCCTTGTTATGTGCTATTCTTAAAATAAGATGGTGATTATAGAAAGGTAGGGGGCCCTGCCCCTGAACACAGTGAAATGAACAAAAATTCATACTTGTGTATAGTTCTCCTACACTCTTCATTCAAGCTTTGATTCCTTATTATTTCTATAAGAAGCTTAATAGCTTTTCAAGCTGTTCATCTTCTGGGAAATCCAGACCTGCAAGTGCTTATGCTGTTTTTTTGGGGGGGAGCAAATTACATTTTTATAAAGCTGTCAAGCTTCATCTTCATCATAAACAGCATGAACCTCACATGTTCTTCTGGCAGGCTGGTCTCCTGCTGCAATGCAATACAGACCATTCTGAGGTTTTCTTGTCCTTGTGTTGTCCCATAATGCACAGACACAACACCACAGCTTTCAAAAGCAAGCTGTGATGCTCCTTGCCTGAAGGCAGTAGGGCTTCTGCGCTTATAAGAACTCCTCTGCAGACCTCCTACCCAACTCTTCAGAACAGGTTGCAAACTCATACTTTGAAACCCCTTTACTTCATTTAGCAATGTTCAACACTAGGTACTAAAGTTAGGTTTGTTGTTGTTACTAGGGAAAGTGCAATTTTGAGAGATTTGAAAGACACCCAGGATGCCTTCCAACAAGCAGATTTTTCTTCTTGCAGAAAGCAGGCACAGTGAACTACCAAGACCCACTAAAGGACTGGATAGGATTTTCTAGTGGAGGGCTGAGTTTTCAGATACTTTTACTATCAGAAGAGGAATGAGTCTGAGGTGTTTATGTCTGTGTAATTTCTCTTGCATAGGATGCAAATTCTACCCAATTCATTGCCTCTTGCAGCTGCAGAGGCATTTTTAGATCCCAATTTTACACATAACCTTACCTGACCCTATTTCATCCATCCATCCATCCATCCATCCATCCATCCATCCATCCATCCATCCATCCATCCATCCATCTTCCTATGGTATCTGAGTACTGACTGATCTTTGACATACTCAGCCTTCATGGCATCTCCATCTTTGAGGAAAGGAAGTCACAGAGACAGAAAGTAAGAAGTCCCAGGTGACAGAGGAGGTCTTTGGTGGAGCAGCAGTGTCCAAATCTTTGAGCTATCCCTCTTCTACCTGGAAGCAAAGCCAGGGGGACACGGCAGGTCCAGCAAAGTGGCCAGACCACTCTGCTCTATCTGGCATTGCCAATGCCTAGCAAATCTATTTTGTCTAAGGTTTGTATTCAGGACTTAATACTTAAAACTAGAATACAAGTAAGAGCTAAGAGCTGTCAGAAAAGTAATTAAAAATGGGAGACATCACTATTTCTGGAACTGTGGAAGACCTTTTTTTTTTTTTTTTTCTCCCCCCTAGGGCACAGGGTTCAGGTCTCTGATTTCTTCTTCAGAGCACTGCACTGTGAAAATACCTGATCACCCATTTGTCTCCCACTTGATCACTGTCAGCTGAGGTAGTGAGATACAACAATTCAATAGCTTCTGTCACAGGCTTTATTTCTAGCTTTGACTGCTCTGGTAAGGGTCTCAGAAAATCTGCTCTGGTGTTGGATATTCTTCCACTTTATTTTTAGTGTATCTAAGGTAAATAAGAATGAGCACTAGATGAAGATTATGGCAGTAGGTCTCAGAAAAACAGACTTTTTAGGTCTTCTGTGTACAAGAGTGCAAGCTCCATCCATTTCACACATTCATAATTTAAACAGTAATTAGAAATTATAAATAATTGCTCCCTGGGCACTAGCTAATCTCCACTAAACATCTAAATACCAGTGACTAAAACTGGGTCAGTGACCCACAGTGGAGGGAAGGAGCCATGCCAAACTCCAGCAGCACAGATCTGGGCTCCCTGGCTTAGAGAAGGAGACTGTTTGCTGCATACTAAATACTGCATACAGAATGTCCCATCCTCTACATGTGGCAGGAGAGCTTCTTCAGCGGCCAAGGAGATGTGCTGTGTTGCTAGCAAGGAGACTGGCCCTTCACCTCCAGTGGGACAGCAGGACTTTTCAGGGAGCAGGGATCAGAAAAAGGCATGTGCCTGTGCTGTTCTGCAATTGCCATTGGGGCTGAGTCCCAAGTCTGAGTGGTCAGAAGTACATGCCCACTGCATGAAGAATGTCTTGGCAGTGGGAAATGCTGTATAATTGAAGGAAAAATCCTGCTTCTGCAGCTCCAGTCCTCTGTCTTCAGGTCCCTGCTAAAAGCAGGAGAACAGGGTTTTCTTCCACATTCCACCACAGTAACCAGAAATTTTCCTTTTAAGTCCCATGTCCCATTCTGCTCTCCCTGCATATGCTTCTCTCACTAGCCTTCTACAGCCCACCTAGAAGTCATGAAACTCTTATTTCAGAGCACTGACCTCTGCAGACAGTGCTTCAGTCCCTCACTGCTTGAGAGGGTAAAGAAAGCTGAAGAGCTCCTGTTCTGCAGTTCTGACACAGGCAAAATACAGTGGAAACTAGACAGGGTTTATACAACCTGTGTTTCATGCCTCCTGTCCATAACACCTCTACTGATGAAGGAATCTCTGGAGCCTCTTTTGCTCTGTGTAACTAAGCCCATATAGCCATGCAGCTTCACTGTTAATAAACCATGAAATAGACACTCCAAGCCAAGGGGACATACCTTCAGTGGAACTGCAGAACACCGACATGCAACAGAACACTTTGGGTCCTCAGCATGGACCCTGCCTGTGTGCAGAGGTCCGGCCTGATGGGTTGTCAAGTCCTTTTCCTCCAGTGGTATTGACTGATTAGCCACAACAGCATCAGTCTCTGTTTCAGAAGTAGCAGTAGTTTCTAGATAAAGTAAACCATCCTAAGCAAATACAGTGCTGACGTGGTTTGCAGTAAAGAACAACAGAAGCAGAAGACATGTTTCAGCTTGGCTTATTAGTGCTTTACTGTATTATTGTATAAAAAATGTCACCAAAAGCAGAAATATGCTGCACCTATGGGATAGAGAAAAGAAGGGAAGAAATCTTTGTGACTGTATGTGTCTCTGTTATTGCTTCTACTCACCATCCATGTTTACACATTCAAGCTGTTACAACAGCTATGCAGAATGGGGAGTGTATACAGGTCCTTGAAGAACAAAGAAAGGGTGCCACAACAGGTGCTGTGCTGGGATATGCAGCTTGCATGACTCATAATGCATAACAAGACCTCCTTCATGCTTCCCTACTGTTCATTGCCCCACAGTTGTCCCGGTAAGGCCAAGCATTTTATAAGCCAGTATGCCCCAGGTAGCCTTATGAATGCTGAGTCCTGCTTCCTGGGTATTAGCAAGGACTCTTCTGCATATGTGACCACAACCTCCTCTTTCACAGTGTAGAACTTTCCAACTGCTTCTGTATGTGACTGACCTTCAGCAAACCCTGTAGCCTATCAGAGAGGCTGAGGAATGTGGTGATGGGTGAAACTGTTAGCCTAAAGGGACAGTTTCCAACACTCTGGAGAAAAGCTGAGGAGCAGATGTGAGAGGATCAGTGAGAGAGTGGATCACTAAGTATCAGTGAGAAGAAAGCAAAAATATTCTGCCTTTGCTCCACCAAACCTCATTCACATGCTCATCTCAGAAAACATTACCATCAGAATGCTTTTCTTGGAACCACAACAGTATGTCTGGTGTTACTAGAGCTACTCAGCTAAAGAGCAGGCACAAAAGTAAAGTAAAACTTCAGCAAAAATTTGGCTTGCTTCTCAGGAACATGAGATTGTATTGCTAATGAGAGTATGGCTTACGCACACCACATGGAAGATACAAGAATTTCTTTCTTACTTAAAAGGAAAACTTTATTTTGATACATTAAAAAATCTATACATTTCTTAGACTAAAATACAGTTTTGCATCAGTATCCTGGCACAATGTCAGTTTACACAGAAAATCTAAGATTAGATCAGCACTGTTAATTTCTTTTCTCTTCCTGCATTCACAGCTTGCAGTATAAAATAGTTTAAGTTTTCAAGACAACAATAAACAGTGTCACATTTACTTTTCCCATTCTCAAAGGAGGTGGCATTCCACTGGAAAAAGGAGCACTTGTTAGTTGATCTTGATTCAATGTAAATCACTAAGCCAGTCCAAGGGTTTGATTGCCCTGTTAGAAGTATGAGTAGGATGGATGAAAAATTCATTTCCAGATGAAGCTTTGATGGACTATGACAATGCAAGTACTGTCAAGCCTTTAAAATCTGTTCAGAAGATTTTCCTTTTTCCTTAGGGTAGTTTCTGTAATCAGCAACACAATTAATTATATAGAAATAATTCTTTTCTATAGGTATAGTATTCCACCTTCATTTTAGTCTGAAGAGCTCCAGAGTAAAATTCAGGTGGGACACAGGAGATGTTGCTGAGAGATGTCTGAATTAGAATGTGAATTTTCTTAACTACTATGAAGATCCTGCAGAATATTTTCTATCTGCTCTCCATGGCTCCACCTAACTTCTGGCAGCTGCTTTCTGGCCTACATTAGAAACAAAACCACCTTTCTGTTTTCTCTTATCTCACTCCCCTAGAAGACACTATGAAATTGTCTGTGGTACTGTTTTTCAAAAGAGATATTCTCCCATTTCAGTCTGAACAGCAGGGAGGGACCCAACTAATACTAACACGGAGGACATATGGTATTTGAGAGTTAAAAAACATCATTATAGCAGGAACTCCAGTCAGCACAACTTCTGCTGGGTTTCATAAATAGTCAGCTTCCTAATTTTACCAAACCTTTTTTATATAAGCTGCCCCTATTTCCACTCAATCCAGAGAGGAGAGATGGCACACTTAAGGAATGGTAGCCACACATGCTGCCAGCATAAAACAGGAATGCTATTAGGTATCTACTTATAAATCACATAGTTAGAGAGGCCATAGCTGCCTTTAACATTACTAAGATGAGGTTAATTCTGTTAAAGTCAGCAGATACTTTTACTCTGAATTCTTGGAACTTTGATTCTAAGGGGAGTCCTATGTTTCTGTAGTAAAGTACCAAACACTTGTAACACCAAATCCTGCTCATCACATTCAAATATGACACCTTGACCTCAGTGAGACAGGGAGTAGAATCTGATGGAGTTTGCTGGTTTTCTGCTAGTTCCATTTTAACAGATGGCTGCCAAAAGAATGCCAGATAGCTTAGCCTCCAAATAGGTATTTTCAGATCGATTCATGCTACCAATTCTCCTTAGAAATATTTTTATAATCCTGGTCTCTGAGGAGCTTTGGCTTGATTGTATCAGATTGCAAGACTCATCACAGCTCCATCTCAGACCAGAAATTTTGTCTTTTATACATGACCCACATCAAAAGACATGAGTTTCATCTCTTCTCTCATCTCTTTAAATATAACAGAAAAAAAATACCTTGAGAACAGTATTTGCTATGGAACACAAGATATGCAGATTTACTAGTCTCCATAATCTTGTTACATGATGGAAATAACAGCATATAGTTGGAAGAGCATTTGAAAATTAAATATTTAGAGTAAACTTTCATCATCCCAACAAAGAAGCTGAGTGCAAGAAATGCTTCAAATAAGCCTGTTGGGTTTTGTGTTGGGAAACACAAGGGTTCTTTTTATTTTTTTTTTCACAAAGATGAAATAGAATTTCTGTGTTCATAACAGTTCAAGCTGTTCAAGGAACAATAGGCTAGTGATATTTAGATTTAGTAAACAGTGTCTGTACAGACCAAGCCATGATTTAAAAAAACAGGAATGCTGTTAGGTATCTACTTATAAATCTTAAGACTGTTTCTTAAAACGACAGTGCCATATTCAATATAGCATGTAATATGCACTCTGAACTAAATGCTCACTAGATGGTAAGATGAGTATATGTCTGCTACATGCATTTTATTCTGACTCTATAACATACATTCATAGAATACATCATAACCACTCAGAGCAAACCACTAAAGTGCATGCCCTGAGGGCACATTAAATATATTGTCTCCAGCACTGGCTGCTCAATTGCCAGAACACTGATACAGAAAGGGCTCATTTTTGCTTTATATCCCCATTATGTGCTGAAAGAGTAAGAGCTAACATCCCCTGCTCCCTCCATGAAAGGGAGCACTGTGGAGCAGGCTAATTGCCTGCTGCTAAAAAAGCCCTTTCAGAAAGAAGTAACCACCCTGAGAAGATGCTGTACAGAAATGCAGGGAGCAAGTCTTGGATTAATTATTGGGTAAGTGGACCTGTGTACCGGGTTAGGCTGGATAGAGTTAATTTTCTTTTCAGCAACCTGCAAGGTGCTGTGTTTAAGATCTGCAGCCAAAACAGTGTTGCTAACACAAAGCTTTACCTGCTGCTGAGCAGTGCTCGCACAGGGTCAAGGCCCTCTCTATTTTCTACTATAGGACCCCCGGCAGTCGTTTGGGGTTGGGCAAAATGATGAGAGGGCACACAGCCAGGACAGCTGACCTGAACAGACTTAAGAAATATTCCACACCATATAATTTAACACTTAGCAATTAAACTGCAGTGGGTGTGGTTCTGAAGCAGCTGCTGCTTGGAGATTGGCTGGGCGTTGGTCTGCTGGTAAATGATTGCCTTTGTTACATTTTTTTCCCCATATTTGCTTAATGAACTGCACTTGTATCAATGTTTTTGTCCTTTCACTGCACTCTCCCATCCTGCTGCAGGGACTGAGCAAGCAACAGAGCAGCAGTGTATGTGACAGCGTGGTCAACTGACCACAACATTTAACTGCATATTCCAGTTAGTTCTCCTTTCTAGGACACACTTTACCAGTGCAGAAAGTCTTTCATTTACTATGCCAATCTAAGGCCACATTTAGAAGCATGTCCTGGTTCTGGCAGCTGGGAGCTAGTGGAAAGCTGAACATGCAAATCTAAGCTTGCCATCCTATATGTTAAGTCCAGCTGTGGGGCAGATGTGAAACTCTAGAAGTGATTAGTTCCACTTCTAAACACAGGGATGGAGTACTACCAGACCAAAAAAAAAACAAAACAAAACAAAAACAAAAACCCAAAACAAAAGCAAAAAAACAAAACAAAACAAAAATCCTACCTCAGAACTTTAGCTTAGTGCCTACTCTCCCTCTCATTCAGTCCTGGTGATATCCTGAATCATTGCCTCTGGAAGGTAAAAGGGAACATGGTAAGATAAGGGACAAAGGGGAGCAGACACTGCCACTTGCCACTCCTTTACTCAGAGAGCAGTATGAAGTGAGACCCAAAAGAACAACAAAAACTATCATTCTCCAGGGCTGGAAGAAGCAGGAAAGATGACATGGTGCTGTTGAGCTTCCAAACAGAAAAAGTAATGTGGAAAAATATTTTAAAATTTAAGGAATGGTAGGAATAGTATGCTTTTTTCTGTTTCAAACCTAGCTGGTCAGAGGCTATGATGCAGAAAACAAATGCTGGGATGCAGTAATCCCAATGATTGTTTCTAAATCAGCCTAAATCTCCAGTCTTTGAGCACTACTCAATTCAATGGACATTCTGAGGAGATGATTTCTCTGTTTTAGCTGTCTTGTCTGCTCCTCCTGCATTGTTATTCTCAGTGCAGCATCTCTCTCTACTTAGTCTAGACTGCTTCCCACAAAGCAGACCATACACTGGCTTTAATAACCAACAGTCAAAAAAAGTATTTAATCCATCACAGCTGGCAGACCCCAGCAACCTTACTGCCAAAAATTATGTATGGGATTTACATGCCAAAATGTCTTCCCACTCCACTATCCCCACTAAGAAAGGAAAGCAGTCTAAATTTGTCCTGAAAAGTTGTCTTTTCGGAATTCTGTCTTCTGCTTATCTCTGTGCACAAGACAGAGCTGGAAGAGGGTAGTTTGGTTGCAAATGAACCTCAAAGGACATTTCAAAGCTTTAAAGGGCCACTGGAAAACCTGTGTGTGGATAAAATGCCTTTTTTGGCAGGACTGAAAAGCTCTGCATGCTGGATATACACTCAAGAATGATGCACATGTTTTTATTAAGAACTGTGTAATGATATAGATTTGCCGCTTAAACATTACAACTACCCATAGAAAAGTGTTGCCTGTATCTTTTAAACACCATGTAAATAAACAAATTTATTTTTAAGACAGGATAAACTGCTATAAAAATGGTGCACAGTCAAGTCATACAAAAATACAAAATTTGTTACCAACTGCAGTCCTAGTTGCAATTACAGAGAACAGCTCCCACTCAGGACTTCTAGTGAGCAAAGAACACAAACTTGTGGAACCAGTCATGGCAGAAATTTTTTTATCAAAATGAGCAGAATACAAGGCTTCTTTGATTAAGCACTTCCAAAAACCTCCAAACAAGATGAAAACTAGATTCTCTGGAAGCAACTGGGTACTTGAGAAGTCTTTTAGCCTTGAAGTTTCTAGGATTCATCTAAGCCAGTTTTAAAATTTGTGTTGCTAAACCCCTCTGATCTACACAAATACCGGTGTTGAGTACCACGGCTATCTTAGACACTGGTACTGCAGGAATGTCTCTTCACAAAAGTAAGGCTGCTCCAGTGTTTCTTCTGGGCAAGTCTGACCTCTAACTTGCACTGAGATGTTCCAGTTCACCTATGTTCAGTTTGAATCCCCAGGCTGAATCTCTAGTCCAGTCAGCACTTACACAGATGTGTATGTTACAATTTCCATATTTAGACAGTCCTCCTGATGTTAGCAGAGTTACAGATATGGTTCACTTAAATGAGTAAGTGCTTCCAGGACTGGATAATTCAATTCTCTTTGCCTCCCTAAAAGCTATCCTTTCTAAATGAATCTTGATTTTTCTCTCTTTCAAATAGTTTGGGATCTGTAATATGAATTTGTTGTAACTGGCTTACAGAAAAAAAAAAGTAACAAATTTAAATTATCAAATGACTTCTGGAAGCAAAAGTGAAATGTTTTACTATTGCCAAAAAGATAAGAGCACTAGTTAGCTAAATGATACTACATAATTTTTTAAACCTTCAGCAGCAATTAAAAAATCTGATAGTCTGAAAGGAAGCACAGTTAAACTGCTTACTTACTAAACCTTGATTACATGCATTGTGCATGTCTTTACCTAGACATACCTCTGTACTCCATCATAAAGCTTCTGTAGAAAGGCTCTTACTCTTTCAAGAGATTTTCTGGAGTGGAGTGATTGAACCATTGAGGCATCATTATTTGCAGACAGCTTGTATTTAGTGCAATAAGTTTAAAAATTCTGCTCTGAAATATTAACTTTACAATAACAAAAATAGTCTTCTTAAAAAAATGTTAACAAAAGGAATATATAGCATAGACAGATCATTAATTCTTAGCAAATACAGTTAAGCATTTACCATTTCACTATGCTGAATAATTGAATATTAGCATTCATATCTGGTGAGCTTCCAGACTGCAAAGATATTTATGTATCTAATAATAATAAAAAAGCATGTTCTCTTGTCATTATTTAATAACTTCAGATAACTATCCTGGCAGCTACACTTCCAAAGGAATGTTTCTCTGCCCTTTCTGGCTTTAGCCACCCACTACAGTATGTACAGATATGAATCAAACAACAGGCAAGGAATGATCCCTTATACCTCCCAGAGCTCTCTCATTAGATGAAATGAAGCATACAGTACTTTTTTATGTACAGCAGTACAATTCATTTCTCTTCCCATCCTCAGCATCTCTGAATCTAGTCATGAATTAATCATGAGTATGGCTAAGACTGAGCTTTAGCAATCTGTTATTTCACTTGCCCGTATGGAGAATCCATACCCTTCAAAGGAACACTGCTGAAGTGTGAAGGAGGCTACTGAACTCAAGGGAAGGATAGAGGGCAATGGGTATGAGGGGTAAAAATAGGGTAGGCAGGAAGTTAATTGCATATAAAAATTATCTGTCCCCATTTTGTAGGTTCTGTTTAATAGGAGATGCAAGGGCTCCCACACACCTAAATACCTGAGGAGTTGGTTATTGTGATATCTGATACTGGTAAACAAAACTGTGCCCTGCCAGGGCTGTAAAGTAAAGTAACTGCTTACAAACACATTTGAACTGAATGAATTTTTGCTAAAACCACCTCTTGAAAAAATAAATTTGAGACTTTTCTTGATTTTAAGGTTTTCTGTACATGTATGTCACTGTCCCGAATTTAAAGCAA
Source organism: Parus major (assembly GCF_001522545.3). NCBI lineage: Eukaryota > Metazoa > Chordata > Aves > Passeriformes > Paridae > Parus > Parus major. The sequence goes on from NC_031799.1 coordinate 42,655,355, forward strand.
ATTTAAAAGAAATTAAACAAGTAAAACTCTCAGCAGATTAGCAGTGTCATGGGAAATCTATCTCTAAACCCAGTCATGATTTCAGATTATCTTTACAATGATACTTCCTCCAGATTTTAAAATATCAAGCAGATAAGAATCAACATTTCCATGACCACAACAAATAATTTAAGAAATGGAACAATGATAAAACTGCTTGTAAAAGCCACCCGTATGAAAAGAGTACATGTTTCACAAAAATAATTGTTAAAAAAAGTTTTAAATCCCTGTTCCTTTTCTCTGATTTTGGCTGTTTATTTAAATATATATATATATATATATATGTATGTATGTATATATGTATATATATACTGTTTTGGAATGTCAATGGGTTCCAATATGGCTGGCTAGTTTCAAGATGAACTTGCTCCAGAGGCCTAGAAAACAAAGTCATACAGTACAGTCTTAGACAGATGCCAAAGGACAAAGAGAAACTGAGTCAAAGGGGTCACTGGAAGTCATAAAGAAAGAAGCATAAAAAGGTGGGGCTTTTTGTTGTGCCTTGACACAAGAAAAGAACTTCCTAAAGTGTTTCCTTATCTCTGCTACTAATATCTACTTTAAATACAACTGCACTTAGGGCATATCACTTTAAGAAATAATTGTCATATCTAAGAAATATCTTATTTCTTATTTCCTTCAGAAAACTAAAGGAAACCAGTAAATAGTCTGTTTTTAAAAGAAGAAAAAAAAGTAATATTGATCTAATCTTCAGAAATGCAATTTTGGGGCTCTGGGCACTACTGTTACTTAATGGAGTTATGAATGATCCTATTCTAGATAAAACTGAGGCCCTCTATCAGTACTTTGGGGAAAGGTATCAGAAATTTAACTGCAGTGTCCCATTGTCAAAGGAAGTGAGATCCTAGTATTTCAAAATCAAATCAGCTGGAGCTGAATTCCCAAAAATGGACAACCACAAGCCCCAAACAGTTCCAAACAAGACAATCACATGAGCAGCAGAATTGGGAGTAATTCAGCAGGTGACTTCCACTCTGTGCCTCAAGTACTCAGCATTTTCTCCAGCCATCCTATGAGGACTTTCAGCCAGTACCAGGCTAAGAGCCTAGAAAATATTTCCTCTAAGAAGACCACACTTGGTTTGCAAGTATTTGGTTTGCACTTTTACAAGGGGTGGAGGTGAATAAAGTTTTTTAGCATCCAAGCTTTAGACAGTCAAGTACAAAAGTGTAAGTAGCAGTCTGTGCCAGATCTGACAACAGCACAAGTGGAAAATCACTTAAGGTAAACCAATTATTTGAAACAGAGTTTAATATAAAATTTTGAACTGATTTTTTTGTGCATATAACTAGAGATTTTGCACACACAATTCTCAATCATTTTCATAGCACATTTGTATTTATAGCAACTAGGTCACTTTGAAAATCCCAACATTAGTGTCTGCGTGACCGGCTAGAATTACTCCCAGAGGAAAACAGTAAAATGAGCATAGAATTAGTTTTTTTGTATGTATAAAGACAGCAGCATTTAGGCATAAGCAAATCTAGAAACTGGTATGCCATAATGAAATAGCAAGACACGCAAAGCTACACATCTCCCCAGTCTATTGCAGGAACCCATTCCAGCTTAGTCAAAAAATGCACATGCAACATGGCTTCACATACATTGTTGAAAAAAGAAATTCTTCTGTTAGCATACACTTATTTAGATTCCATTTGGTTAAAAAATAATCGTACGGAAATGAGTAAGACCCCAAACGCTCTAATAAAGCAATGATGGAAGAATATTCTACTTTACAAAGTCATAATGTACAATGACAAATCATACCTTGCCCAGCCTGGCTTTCCGTTATACGCTCTCTGTTCTCCACCTTCCAAACTTATCCTCCTATCTGTTATCTGTACCATGTATAGTGTTCTTATTCCAGGCTACTCAGACATGCAATGCCTTCCTAACAGGCACACCATAAGTAAAACAGGCTGCAGAAGCGTAAATGATGTATTGTTCACTGTCTGTGCATCTGACAGTGTGAGATGGAAAGAGCACACAAGAGACAAGCAACATAAGTAGTTGGCAATAAAACAAACAACTGGGAGAAATGTCATTTGAGCAGGTTGAAAGGAATCACTGTATCTAATTCCTCGGCACTGTGTAAGATAATTTGGTGAGGGCTTTAAATACCTGGTCTCTGAAACAATGGATGCACGCAGTTCTTTATTTCAGGCTTTTGCAGTGAATGTAAGATGAGCAAAAATTGTTCATCTCAGGGCTGAGAAGAGCCCAATGAATCTCAGAGCCATCTTATTTTTAGACTATTCAGCAACTGGGGCTGTCTGCATATACCACATGGCATGCACCACTAATCCTAATGAAATGATAACTGCATTTGTTTCATATGAGACAGTTCCTTTCATCTTACTTTTACAGGAGATGGTCTCAGCTGTGACAAAAACTCTGCCATCCAGGTGATAGGCAAGCTCACAAACAGAAAAAGCAGAACATCTTGAGTGATACAGAGAACAAAAACTTCTCCTGAAGAAGTGCAGTCAGTAAAGACAAAGAGGGAGAAGAAGTAAAAGTGAAACTCTTGGAGGATCTCCACCTCCTCATCTGCACCTACCATTGGTTTTAGCTCTCTGCCCTCAGCTCCACCTCCCCGGCCAGCTTCTTTCATAGATTTCCTACTATTCTCCACAAACTCCTGAAAAACAGTAATAAAATGACAAGTGCTTCCATAGAGCAGATTCCAAACATTAAATCTCAAGACAGAATTTTAAGATGTAACTACTCAAAATATCTAGGCAATTTGCATCTCTTGCTTCTCTTGCTTAGACTTGACCACAAGGTATCAAAAAAATCTGCCAAATAACCACAAAGGTCTCCCTCACTTAATTCTGGAAGCCAGACAGATGTTTGCCTTGTGTGCTCTTACAACTTTCACATTTACCATGCAATGCTCTCCTTTATGGGGAAAGAAGGTAAAAGGCTGATTTTCAAAAACAAAAAAAGGCAAAAACCCCAAATAAACAAGCAAAACCAAACAATGCCCACCACAAACAAAACAAAAAAAAAGAAAAAAAAACCCCACAAAAACCCACCAAACCAACAAACCCCCCAAACCCCCTGAAAAATCCCCCATAATAAAAAAAAATCAAAAACCCACAGCAACAAAAACCAGAATCTCATTTATTGCTTTGTATCCTGTGCATAATGTTAGAACTCCATTAAACAAAAGGACTTTAAGATAATTACTTGGAAGGTTTGGCTGATTTCCCTGTCTTCAATTCAACCTCTTATATTTTTCACCAAATCACAATCTCCTTTTCATGAAGATTAGAAAATGTGTTATAAAATTTTAAGCAATTTTTTTTTCTCTTAAAGGTAAGAACTCTGCAGAAAATAAACTTTAAGTTTCATTAAACTTTAGCTTCTGGGGTTTTGTGATATTGACTGCTGACTAAAGAAATCCACAATGCTTTTAACAGTTTATCAGTGCTTTCTTCTGAAAGAACTTGCTCTGCATTTTACTCTTACTCTGTTAAAAAACAACTAATCAGAGGTTCCTTTATTTGTTATATAATCTTGTTTCCATAAGGGTTTACAAAAAGTGTATCACAATTTTTGGCATGGTTTTCCCATAATAATAATAAAATAAAATATGCTAAGTAGTTATGAGAATCTCCCTCTAGCCTACATACGAGGGTACATTTTACAGAAATACATTCTACACCTGCCACTTAAAAACACTGTCACAAGAAATTTCCTACACAACAACAAAGTGAGGGGCTTGAGAAGCAGAATTTTTTTATCTTGGTTTCTAGTTTCAGTGAACAGAGAATAACATGGAATAAAAATGGACAAAATGAATTTGTCTTACGAAATGCCTTGACAAAGCACGTAGGCTCCAGGACAGAAATAAGGCCTGGCACTTCTATGTGTGACAGAGTCAAATTCTGATGTCTATATGAAAACTATGTGGTCACTATCTATGCATGAGGTAGAATACTCGGATATTTTTTCTCTCTCATATCCAAAGAGAGGTCCTCCTTGGGACAAGTCCAAAACCCAAGTTTTCTCCTCTTGTTTTATTTCTTTCTGTTCTGCACTGTCATTTACAAGACATGATATCCAAGAGTATGATTCTGCAAGATCTCTGCTCATACAACAGCTAGCAAATAGAAGCCAATACCATGGGAAGGAAGCATCATTACCTATTCGATGCTTATCAGATGACACTGTTTCCTTATCTAGCCACGAACAAGATGGCAAGGGAAAAAAAAAAGCCAACCAAAATATTGTACTCAGCAAGTGCATTGATTCCATTGTCAAAATACCTCTTTAATGGAACTAGATCCTTAGACTCAGAGTAGGCAAACTTACCATGAGAACTTTATCCATGTAGAATTCCCTGCCAGGGCTCCCATCATTGTATTTTGTATCGATGGCAAAACATAAGAAAAGGACATCAACAACCATTTCATAAATGGAAAGGAAGCAGTGAGCAACCAGGAATGCAAAGAGGCAGACAATGATGAGTGGCAGCACCCAGATGGTGTAATCTCGTTGGTAATTCAGCAACATAATGCCAGCCAAACCTGTGCTGCAGACAATCAGGACCTGAAGAAGAAAATGGTAGACAACTCTAATGGCAGAAGCCTTTTAATATTTTTTTGGTTGGTTTGTTTGTTTTATGCCAATATGCTTTTTATTAGCCTGGTCTGCTAGGCTTAGAACTAGAGGTTATAGATGGTAGGTAACAAGATCTTTACCTCCTGGATTCCCCACATCCCAGAAGATAAATGGCATTTAATTCATTTTTCAGCAGGTTCAAGTCAATTGTTACACATCCTTCAGCACAAAGAGTATTTTTCAGAGAAAATTACATTATATATCTGCTGTCATCATTCTAGTGTTATACAACATTCCTGTAAAAAAAGAATTTTATCCTGACCATTTCATAAGCTCCACAAGCAGATGCAATGCATAAACTGATGTGCAGTTGGATTTTTTTTTATTTGGAGTGAAGGGAGAAGTTAGGTATTAGGAGAATGGTATGTTTTTCATTTTGCTAGCAGAAACAACTCCCAAGCTTGTTTAATATTGTTTCCTCTCCATACAGAATAAAGTAGATCAGAATTCACATAAGGCATTCCATGTAAGAGTCTTTACAGAACTACACTATGAGTAAGGCCCTAACAGAAATTCCATTGTGTACCAGTCTGGTTTTGGCAAAACTAGAAAGACTAAATTGGTGTTGTCATGTAACTTTTTGAACATTTGTGAATGTATTATTATGAACTGCAACTAAACACAAACATAAAATAGGTCAGCTTTTATGAAAACACGATGGTGAACTGCTAAAGGAGATACCAATAGTGTAGCATTATTTTAGCTGATACTAATTTTTATATGCACCGTTCATTTGAACATTTCTGTCACCTAAACATTTTTCTAATAATCTGAGACACTTTTAGGGGGGGTGTTTCCTAACACTTTTCAGATTCCTCAGTAGAAATTTGTTATGTAATTTCAGGCTCTCCCAAGCACCTCCATCTCCCTTATAAGTTTATTCCTTCTCAGATCTTACTCAGTTACTGGATTCAAAGTTCAGCCCCCTGTACTCTGATTTAACAGAAGTGGTGGAATGCAATAACGAATCAAGATCAGTCCAACCAGTGCCCAGACACTTAGGCACAAATGATTTAAGCAGACTGGATTTAAACATAATTTACTGTTTCAGTAAATTATGGCACTTCAAAGGATAGAAGTAATTCACTGGATTACATTTCCATACAGTGTATCTCCATTACCTGGAAACCCAAAAAGTTGACTGATCACAGAAATTATTCTAGTCTCCTTTTAATTCTCAGAGTAGAACTAAGTTGCTTAAGCTGGCAGTTCCTCATAGCAGGCTTCTGTACTCTTCCAGTCTGATTTTGTCATAAAAGGTGATCAAAAATATGTCCAATTTTCAAGATAAACCAAAAGAGCCCATACTAAACAGAATTTAAAGGAAAAGCTTCATTTCCTTACAATTCTGTGTCTTAACCACAAAATCAAAACCTTAGACTTTTTAATCACTTTACTCTTGACTCCCTAAAAAAATAATGTACTAGGTGTCATCAACTTCAGCTATTCCTCTCTAGTCACTTTTAGTAAATTTAAGTGGATCATGTGTTTATCCCCCTGTCCTGGATGGTCCCTTCCTAATATGATGCAACTAGATGCGATAAAGTGCACAGTAAGAAACAGGATTTTTAAGGCATTTTGAATTGGAGGTCAAACCATTGCTAAAGAAAGATTGCTTCTACATAGGTCTGTAACAGCTGTACGCAGCAGACATACCTTTCCTAGAAACAGCATAAAATCCCCAACTGTGTTTATGGCAGCCACTCGCAAAGCATTTTCCACTAGGATAACAAAGGCATCCTTTGCTGAGGTGCAGAAATTGGTGCTGTTGATAGCTGTGGCTGTATATGCATTCTGAGAAAAGGAGATTGAAGATTTATTCATAGAATGATCAGGTATTTCAGATGGAGGGTGGGGAAGGTGAGGGGGAAGATACAGTTTCTGAGTAAGACACATTCATCATAAGATTTTAATGAACAAAAATTCCCTTGAGAGTTGTTGAATCAAGCAATATGAACCAGCTGATAGAAGATTATATGAGGTAAAGAATTACTATTCTTCTCCTCTCTTGCTCATAATTTATGCATTAACAAGTTTGTTCGAAAAAACTCATTAAACAGAATTTGCAATTTCTCTGCAGGAGGAGGTGAACAGTAGCATAGCTATGGAAATTAAATAGTTCCAAAAAAAAATCTGGAAATATAAAATAATCTGAGTGTTATACAAGTCAAGCAAGATAATTTCTAAGTACTTAACTGGACTGGATTCAAGGATAGTGAGGACAGTTTTCAAGGATTACACTGGGGTTTAAAATGCTTTCTTATGATTTTTTTTCCCTACATTTCCACAAACAAAAAAATGAACAACAGCGAAAGAGATATTATGCACAACATATTTATTTATGTGATATTTATGGCCCATAAGCCTGATTTTACAAGGGGTCTTTTTTAAGGACCACCTAGTGTGTTGTACTTTGCATCTTTGCATCTCTTTTTTCCATTTGTAGATGATGATAATTTGATGTTTTTTATCATTTTTACACTGTGAGAATCTTAAATATTAAACATAGAAAAGCTTAATTCTCTTTTCATAGCAAAAATATTTTGAAACTCAGATGTAGTTCAACTGAATAGACATAAAGGGGAATGTCTCTAACCACTAAACACATTGTTATAAACTTGAGAAACCTTGCTCACAAAGATGAATATTTTTAGTTCTTGTTTATCTTCCAATGGCCAATGTAGTGATTTTGCAATGTAATTTCATTAATGAAGACTGAACTATTGTCATTCAAGTTCAATTCCAAAGTACAGTACATTATGTGTCAGCATGAGATTGCACTCTGGGAATATATATACTAATATCAGCCCTTACATAAAACTTAAATAGGGAAAATCTTACCTGATTTAAATATGTCAGGCACTTTTCTAGACACCAAAGGCAGCAAATGCAGGCTTTAAGCATACAGCGAGCACAAGCATTTTCCTAGAAAAGCACAGAATGTGGGAAAACATAGATAAAGACCTTTTATGGACAATATTTCCTTGTGTTTCAGTAACCGATATTCAGCCTGCTAACTTAAGATATCTGGATCAGTCCCATGGTCCTGTAAGTCTAAATATTCATAGAACAATAGGATGGTTTGGGTTGGAAGGAACTCCCAACACCACAGGCAGGGACACCTTTCACTACACCAGGTTGCTCTAAACCTCATCCAACATGACCTCATCCAACACTTCCAATGATGGGATATCCACAACTTCTTGGGCTAACCTGTTCCAGGTGCCTCACCACCCACACAGTGAAGAATTTCTTCTTACCCCTGATCTATCCCAAAACAAGACTTCCAACCTTCCACACTGACAAAACAAACAGGTAAGCATATCAAGCCTTGAGTTTCGGTAAGAAATTGGAATCTTGTTCTCTTACCTTTCCTTTGAGTTGTGTGTGAATATACATAAGAATCATTCGGGGTATCTTCACTAGTGTGATAATAAAAGACCCCTTTGCTACAGTTCCTAGGTGGTAACAAACAAGGCGATTAACAGATGCCAGAATGGGAGTAAATGGCAGATTTCTTTTTTCCCTGTTGAAAAGAGAAAAAAAAATTAAGTAGAACAATCAGTATTTATGTGATACCATCTAGAAGTGCTACAAATTCTCAGTAAAACAATGTGCAAAAGGAATATATTATCCTCTTAATAGCTTTCAGGATATACTGCTCACTCTGTCACAGAGAGGAGTGGAGTTTGTGAGTGCAACTCACAGATTTCCCTCTAATGCAGGATTAGGATAAGGAATGGGTATGTCATACTGTCAGTCACTGAAATGTTTATGGCTTAAGAATTTTTATGGAAGGCCTTTGCCTATTACAGAAAAGCTTTATAACAAAAGCTGCATGGAAGACCACCACACCCTCAATGAGCCTCAGACTGAGGCCCTGGACAGCAAGTTGATGGAGATTAAGATGAAGTGACTCAATTCTGGGCTGGGGGAAAAGAATACATTCACAGGAGTGTTAAGCCTCACACCTTTGGGGTGGAGACCACAGCGCCAGGGCTATCAGCTACCAGGCTCAAATAGACCCTCACTCAAAGGACAGGGGCGGGAGGGAGAGGTTTTGGGTGTGTGGTGAAAAAGGCCTCTAGTGAGAGGCAAGTAAATGCCAATATTCTACTGTGAAGATCTGCATGGCTGTAGTCACTTCTTCACCTGGCAAAGCTGCATCTACAGGATATCGAAGTGAATGACAGCAGAGGGGATGTCAAGGCCCATCAAAAGTTCCACCTACAAGGGGCCCCCAGATCCTGCACCCAGGCACTGCAACATGATGCTACAGACCCACAGTGCTGCAAGGGCCAGTGTTAAATTTGCCCTCTCTAGGCATTCCCACCTGGCCTAAATGTACATTAATCCATTGGATTCTATACTTTTTGGAGGTGCGGGGAACCCTCACCACCAAGAAGACCAGATGGAGGGAAGCCACGAGATGTTATTGGGATCCTTGGAAGGATGGTATGTTTCTACCCTGTCGCTCTCCCTGTTCCTCTCTCTGCTCTTTTTCTACCTATTTCTTTTTCTGTTTCTTTCCCTTTGCCTGTTTTACTATCAAAGGAAATGTATCAACTTTTTTTAGCACCAACATCCAACCTCTGGTTTTAATCAAGTTTTGGAGTATATTTCAAACCTTTCTGGGGTTGATCCATTTTATTCACAGAAACTTAATTGTCTTTGCTCTTCTGTGTTTAAATCGATTAGTAACACATATGAGTAGGTGCATCCCCTTTGCCCCTTCCTGCCTTGGGCTGCATTATGATCTCAGAAATGCTTCATAGACCCGTGTCTTGACAAAGAACACCTGGGCTCAGGTTCTTGAACTTATCAGAAACATGGTCTGCTCCCAAGAACTTTTCCTGTTTTTTTAAAAAAATAGTCTCATGAACTTATTTTTTGTGCCCAATCATCAACAGGGAGAACAACATTTCTATTACTGAACTTTCAAATCACGTTACAGACCTGAACTGTGGACAGGATAGAAAATTACTACGACTAAAGCCAATTCTCTTGCAACCCCTTAAACTGGACCACAGTGGGCTATGACCAGCATCTCCCTCTGAGTGGGACTTCTCTGAGCCACTGAACACTCAAGTCTGTGATACTCAGAGGACCAACGTCAAATGCTGCTAACAGAACCCGGGCTGACACCCCACTCCTCAAGCCTCAGCCCTTCACCTGTCGAGAAGGTGCAGAGGCATCCGACCTGAGCATTTCAGTGAACTTCAGAGAAGTTCTGATGGGTCTACACCTTGTATCTACACATGTGAGTGTGAATGTGCTTCAGTAAATGTACTATGAACATAACATTGGTAAGTCAGGTTTAAGTAACTGAGTTACTGTTGTGCTCATACTAAATTCCATAGACTCTTTTGTTAAGTTCGTTAAATTCTGCTATTAAGTGATATTAAGTGCTGTTTTACTCTTTAGGCCTAAACTGTTAGCCAAGTCTGGGGCTAAGAGTGGCATGGGGGCCCACTCTTACTCCTGTGATTCAATGAGAGAGTCCCCCTCATTCCTTTTGATCCTTATCTTTTCTCATCCTTAACCTTTTTCTATCCCCAGCTTCCACATAAATAATTTTAGGTTTTATTTTAGATTAATTGATTTTAGTCCTACTTTTCCTTTTTAAAGTGTGCTTTAATCATCCACTAAGTAGTAGAGTGAATCTTGTCAATGAACTCTGTCACACTTTAACTTCTATATTAACCTGCTTTTGCCAGTACCTTGACTGGTGATTCTCTGAGTAATCAAAAAACACTCATTGGTGAGAGATAGTCTTACTAGCAGTTGGCTGCATTACCACTGTTCACAACTGGAAATTCCCATAAAGTTGCATTGGATGGTGTGCAATTCAAAATCTTCCAAAACAGTAAAAAAACTATGCTAATACTTTCTTAGTCAGACTACTGAAAACTTGTCTTCTCCTCTATTGTTCTTTTGGAGATCTTTGTGTAGACTTTGGAGAGAATGTTACTATTTGATCAGGTAAGGTCTTTGCTCAGATTTTTTGCACTTCTGATTTAGCTATTATATCCTCAAGGTACCAAGGGTTGAGCCTTAAAACAAGTTATTTAATGCAATGTAACTATAGTATTTTTTATTTCTCAGATAAATACTCATGTTCACAGTTTCAAGCCATTTTTCTTTTCTACCAAGAAACTCACTTACACATCTCTCTCAAAGAATAACACTAATTAAACATTTAAAGCACAGCTCTTCTTTATTAGAAATAATAGCATGATAATGAGCATATTAAGAAACATGTGCTAACATTCAAAAAATAAAGGGTCTCCCTGGCTTGGAAGAGATGAGAATGTCATTCAGAAAAGAAACCAAAAGTAGATTTCTCATTCCATGAAATGAATATCTGCATCATGTAATCCTGAGATGTTTATGATTAAAATACGTTTACCCTGTATTTTCTTCCAATTAGCTTTTGGGAAGACAAATTTTACTCCCTGCTAGGCACAATCACATAAATTGCTTGAATCTTATGCCGAGGCAACCCGAACACTTCCTCATTTTCAGGGCAAAGTCTGTATGAAAACACTCTGAGGCCTGTTATTGCCTGAGTTGAAAGGAATCCATCTGGCTAAGGTGAATGAGCAGTGAACACGTATAAAACATTTCTCCATGGATAACCTCACCTCATTTGACTTGGAAAGCTGCTCATATGCAAAATAATGGTAAAGTGCAAATTAATGCATTTTCCATTTTTATAAGTCACTTTTCAAATTATGATTGTACGTTAAAATGTAAAAAAAAGATAACAGTAGAGAGAAATGAGTATTTACTAACTTAAAATAAAATTGCTGTTATAGAATTATAGGGCATGGATAAAATAAAAATCCTGTTCCCTCAGGTAACAGGAAATACATAAACTTACAGATGAAGCATACACGTTGCTAAGCAATCTATTTCAATGCAGAGTTGTTCTCTTTCCTCATTATTTTCCTCATTCCATACTCAATCTAGTTTAATTATTCACAAGATTACATCCTTGTAACATCTTGTAATAACTTCATAGATGTATTTCATTGGTATACTGGAGAACTTCATAATTAATAAAATAACAAAATTTCTGACACCACAATAAACTGACTCCTTGCTTTTGATGCTGTTTTAAGAGTAGGGCAGAAAAGGAGTCAAATGTAGTTCAGATAACAGCCTCAATTAAAAAGACAAACCAATTAAACATCTGTGATCTGAATCATGCACTTGAAAAATATCTGCATACATTATTAAAAAAACTGATACAGAATTTAGTTCACAAAAACAGCAATGAAATACGGAGCTTTAAAATTTTACAAGAATTATTATTTGTATATGATCCTGTCAGAATCTAAAAGTAAATGATGAATCTAATAAGATCTTAAGTAATCCTGTGAAAGAAAGATTAATGAAGTGAAGCACCGTAAATAATTTAAAGAGCACTATTTTGCAATTAAAATAATAATCAATTGCTTTCATTATTTTTTTAGCCTCTACAGATCTTACCAGCATTAATTATTAGCAAAGCAGATGACCTTCTAGGCACATCCTGCTTTGTACACTACCATCCATGCCTGTAGAATGTGCACAGGTTTCAAGGCAAGTAAGACTTCAAGTCTTAGATGTCAAGAACACCATCTATAAATTGCAAAACAGATAGTTCAGAACTTCACATGATTTAGTAAGAGTCAAGGCAATTTAACTGTTCCCCTGCTTTCACAATGGACACAAATGTTCCCTCCAGAAACCCTGCTACTCATTACTTCTGCTAAGTCAATGAGGCTGCTCATGACAGAGCTATGTTAGTTATTCTTACCTTGTAAAATAGTATGTCACAACAGCTCCTGCTACTGTCATCTGCTGACAGGCTAAGATAAACTCGCTGATCCAGATGAGTCCCACTACATGGTACCACCACATGTATTTCAAAGGACCTGCCATCCGAAATTCAACAAATCCTTCTTCATTTGGGACAGGACTACCTAGAAATAAATGAGAGTAAAAAAGAAAATGATGCTTACATCAACTCCTAATGAAGGAATCATATGGTAGCAGTTCATAACCAGTTACAGCAGAAAGCCCTCTAGTTTCTACTCAGTTTTAAATGCCATGTTTAGGAAGACTGCTCTTAAAAAACATTAGCTGTAATATCAGACTACATTCTGCTACAAATTTAGTGCCTGTGCAGTGGTCTGACTCGGAAAGTGAAGCACAGGGCTGAGACTTTCAGTGGTGACCATTTTCTGCGCATAGCACAGCAAACAGTGAAAATCAGAAATTCCAACAGTAATGAGAACAAAAACACATGAATTCTATTGCCTCCAACACTTGCTAAGAGCTCAGGATATGAAAAATATTTATCTTGTATTACTGTGAAATAGCTTTGTGACTTGAAACACTGCTACTTTTGGACCAGTAGCAAACACACTTCAAAATTTTAAGACATTTAATAATGAATGACAGTCTCTGTTGTCTACAATGTACTGCAAAATAGCAGACTTTTTAAAAAGCATCTGCTGTGGGATGTTTTTAGCTGAAATAACTAAGATTTAGACCTTTAGACCTATAGGATTGATTAATTCTAAAAGCTCTTGTCAGACCCTGAATACAAACAAAGCTTTTACCTTCTATATACTGAAGAGCAAGCAGGAGTACATGGCTGCTCTCAGAACACAGTGTACAAACAGCAGAAAAATCTCTATCATGAGTCAGGAATGATACTGGGCACCTAAGTTATAAACCACTGAAAACTAAAATCACAATATTTACACTGTGGGAGACAGTAATTGTGTGCAATGGCCCTTCCCTTACTGTGTACTCACCTGTGTGAGTACCATTTACAATACCTGGTGACTCCATGATTATGCTGTCTTTAACTTGTGTGTGTAAAATTAGAGGGAATTATTTGAAAAAATGCTATAGCAGTTTTATTAATAGAGTCTCAAGGTTTGCAGCAAGCCAACTTGCATCAAATCAAAAAGCCAGCCTAATGCATAAAGTACCATGCTGGGAATGAAGACTTAAATGTACAATAACCTTCTTTAAACAAGTGTTCTGAAGTCAGTGAAGCAGACAGAAATAGAAGCACAACAAGTGGGCTTTTTTCTTTGAGATTCTCAGAGGCTTTTTAGTCAACTGCTTGAAATCATACAAAAATGAAGTGAAATTTATTTAAAGTAAGTGACTGCTTACCTGTAGTACCAAGAAAAAGCAGGACTGTGATCCAGTATGTCCAGAAGAGGATAAGCACAAAGAAAGTCCAAAATGGCTGGAAGACTAACAGCGGCAGGTGTATGAAGACCTTGCCAGCCACGTGGAACAAGGCAATGGTGAGAGCTACTCTTTTGCGCATAACTAACATGATCAAGAACAAGATAACCTAGAGGGGGAAGTTTCCAAATCACATTTTAGAGTACTGAAACAGAATCGAGATATTATTTTGCACAGCTAGGATATTCAAACACACTAAGTTAAAACATACTTTAAGATCACAAGATCAAAATGTAAAACCTCTATCAGCTTCTTCTGGTAATAAATTATTTTTCAAATTATACTTTTGGGGAATTTCATTCTCAGAGTTATGTATTTGGAATCATCATCAGCTTTAAGCTTATGAGATAAGATAAATTATGTTTTACAAAGCAGTGAAATCAGCAAGTTTTAACCTTTAATTACCTTTAAAAAAGGTAATTTAAAATATTTATCTGACCATGGCGTGGTGGTTTTACAAGATGTATGTATATATGTGTATAATAACATAGGGAGTAAGAATCTAGGAGAGGAAATGGAGAGGAACTTTTGGATTAGAATGTGAAGCAACAAGAACAGAAGAGGGAGTCTACAATTCCTGCAAAGTTAGTCAAAAATTGTCAATTTCTGGTAGTAAATTCAGTGACTCTGAAATGAACAGCAAGGCCCAAAGAAGATAATTGGTTCAACTGTTGTTAGTATTTCAGTTCACAATGATTTGAGTATAACTTCTTTCAGAAGTAGGCTAAGGACTTTTAAATACATTGAAATTACTAAGTACCTCTGAACTGAGAACCTAAGAAAAATCTCTTCGGATTGGCAATCCAATATCATACCTATTCTGGGAAGTCCCTGTGGACATTTTACAGTAGATAAAAGTAGCTGCATGGTTAGAAATTCTCTCCTGACTCAAAATCAGATATTAGAGAACAGTTCCTAGAAAGTCTCCCCTGGCTCATAATCAGGTGTTAGAGAACAATTCCTGAAAGTTTAAAAACTAACATAATGAAAGAAAATCACTTCAACAGAAATTGTGGCAGAAATAAACTGTCCCAGAACATGTGCAATACAATGCTTTCACCTGAATAAAAAAATAGAGACCAACAGAAAAACCAAGAAAATTATACAATCATTAGCAAAGCATACCGTGAAGACTGTGGCTGCAATGGCATAGATCAAGAGAGCCTGAAGATTGTCTTTGGCTATCTGGGTCTCAAGAGCACCAGCAGATATTCGCTGTTTAGCATAGAGCCACCACAGGACTCCTGTACCACCTGTGTTTTAGTAAGAAAACAAAAAGGATAAATGAATATTTCATCTTCTGTATGATACATACTACCTTGTCCCAGAGAAATAAAGATGTTCTTCTCTTTTAAATCTAGTCTGGTACTGAATACTCAAGAGCACTGATGCTCAACCCAACAGGAACTTGAGAGGAGGGAGAAGTATCTAGTTCTCCTCTGTTGCCCTCTTCTCAAGTGAATATACTCTTTTTCACAGTCTCACCATGCTATGACCACTTAAGAGACTTGAAGAACATTGACTCTGTGTTTTAGGGTAAACTGCATTGAAGGACTACTTCATGGGAAGCCCTGACAATGACTAGCACAGCTCCCACTAGTCAAGTAGTAAAAGAACAAAAGGAAGAATAAATAGTTCTGTTGTAGGCTGTACATATGAATGTATACGTGTGTATAACAATGCAGAGTAAGAATTTAGGAGGGGCAATAGAAATGGACCTTGGATTAGGATGTGAAGTAACAAGAACAATGAAACAAGGAGTCTGCCATTCCTGGGAACTGGGAACTAATGCAAACAACAAGCATCAGCCTGCTGCTGGAAACCTGAACAATATGTAGCTAAACTTCCTTCAGACAATATCTTGGACACTAGAGAAAGCACTCATAAAAGGCACAGGAAGTAAAGACAATGTGAGGTACTATCTTCTCAGCTCTGTCATGTTAATCCTAGCCTTATGGCCAGAAAAACATTCTTTCTCCTACTCTAGCTGCTTTTCCAAGGTAGAATTTTTCTTAGCAAAGGTCTCCAGCCCCTCAGGGAGATAACCTCTCCTCTCTGATACATTTCTTTTCTCTTTTAAGTGTACTTCTCTGTTCTGATGGTATTTCTGAATCAAATGCAGAAGCTTAGCAGGGAGGTTGGACCAGATGAACCTCTGTGGTCCCTTCCAACCTTACCCATGCTGTGATTCTGTGATCACATGTTTTTGCTGAACATACTATGTTCAGTTCTAAAATGAAGCAGCTCTTTTGACATCTCCTAAACAAACAGTCAAGACAGAATAAGCAGGAACGTCATAAAAGACAGTTTTTTATTCAAGCCATGTAATGAATGAAACTTTTTAGAACATAGAACATAGTAATAGATACCAGTAAGATAAGGCATTCATCTCTTTCACTCAACATGGTTGCTCAGCTTCTAAAGAGAATATAAATGAAAAATATTCTATTTCTATATTTTTCCTTTCCCTGGTCATAGATTGTGAGGCCATTAATCAGAAAACCAAAGTGATCCTGGAAAATATATAGTCTACTGATTTTATCCATCCATTGCAGTCATGAATTGCAAGAATTAAATCACTAGTGTTTCCTAATACGATTATTCTATTTTTTTCCTTCCCTACAGTCATCTGCACAGAAATTTTGGCTTAGCTGGTCAGTAGTAAGTGTAGAAAACTTTAGTTTTATGACTTTAAAAGCTAGTATGATAAAATAAGGCTGTTTTCCCATAAACTACATCATTTCGGAAGAGACAACTTCTGGTCATTTCCAAGACAGCATGGCTGGTTGCATTTCACACATGATCTAGGTCATGCAGGTCTTCCTGAGTCATATGGAATTACAAGGATTTTATTAAAAATTGCTAGACAAGCACCTTTACTTCCTCTCTTCAAGAACACATCTTAAAGAGCTACTCAAAGAATTGATGGCTGATGAACATGTCAGAGCTGTAAATATATTCAGCTGCATAAGCAATAGCTGCCCTTTGATTTCTTCATGCACCAGCTGCGATGTGGGAGTGCCATCAGACACACCCACACTTAGCTGCCTTGCTGACCTGTTTGGAAGGCAGGTTAAGAAGTAGGCAACATTTAGGGTTGTGCTAAGTGTTGTGCTGTGAGGAATCTGCTGCAGTAACAGTTGTGGGCTCTAGTGAGCTACACAGACATTAAGACTGCTTGCCAAGCAGGGTGTGCAAATATTCAAGGAGCAATGTACTCTCAGAGAGAGATCTGCAATTACTAAGGTGGCATTTTTGATATGCATCTTGAAAGGGACTCAAAAAAAAAAGGCTGTGGGGAAATGCATGATCCAAGATCTGTGTGCGATGTAGCTGGGCTGAGGACATGGAGCACAAGGATTAGAACTGGGCACTCAAACTGGGAGACAAACAAGACTTACCAAGTGATCCCAGAATGACAAGAATTGTTAAAATCCAGACAAGTACTCTTGAAATGTACCTTATTATAACCATCAAAATCATGGACAACACTGCAAAAGAAAACAAACAATATAAGCAGACTAATTACTTCAAAAGTAGATAAAGCATTCCTAATTTTCCCACTAAGTTACTAAGATAACTGCCTTCCAACAGAATTTTTAGACATTTGTTTTTGAGACTTACAGACTCACTGAATAAATAGTTAGGAAAATCAGGCACCTCTACAACTTCTGCTTTGATAATATTGATTAAAACAAAGAGAGCATAAATACATTTACATGATATATTAAACACAAGACATTATGCGTGCATACAGACAGACATGTACTTGGACAATGACCAGACAGAAAGACATGACAGTACATTGAGTCTGGTAACATGAGCACACCTCCTGAGGACCAGAGCAGAGTCTGCACTCAAATACACATGTCAAACAAGAGCAGTTAATATGGTATCAGTGTATTCCAAAATGTCATGCCAGTCATAAGTAAAAAACTACACAGACAGCTGAGGCTCAGTGAGTGGTGTATACAAGTGCATACTCATATTTTAACACATACACATTTGTGTTCAGCAGTTACATGCAAACCACTGGAACCTGGCTTTTTGAATCACAGTCAATAGTGGTTCACTATTCACAACCCACCCAATAGTGGGTTCACTATTTTAACTATGAAAACTAATGGTTTTCGGTTTAACTAGGAAATTATGAAAACTATTTTTCAAATTAACTGTATGTAAATTCTGTACTACCTTCTGACTCTAGCTGAACAGCAGCACTGTGAATCAGCCACTAGCTTTCAGATTCCAAATGGTGTTCTACCATTATTAACAAATACTGAAGCTGTCAAGATGTAAAAATTAACAGCTTTCCAGTTACAGTTGAAAACATACACAGTGGTTTTGTATGTGTTTACAGGGGGGGTTAATGGTATCCACCGTCTTCTTTTTACCTTTCTTTTTCCCTTCCTTCCCCCACCCCTTTTTTTAACCACAAAAGCAAACGGAAAGCAAAGGACCCCTATATCTGATACAACTTTGCAGTGTTTCTTTGTAAACAATATACTGCTCATATGCATAGCTAATACCTCAATCCTCCCATTTTAGGATTTCAGATTTTATACCTTGCATGAGTAAAACAGACTCACTAGGAAAGCAATTTATGTCGGTGGGCAACATTCCACCTCAAACAACATGACTTTGTTATAACAGCTCTTCAGCCTAGCGCTAAGTGTCACTCTATAGCCTAGAGGCATCTCACTGCTACAGAAACAATTCAGCACCTCTGTATTGTTGAGAATTTCCAGCTCTCAAAGGCTGAGATTTTCAAAGACCTGAAACTTTTAATTTTGAAGGAAAGGGAAGAAGGAGGTAACATACCATGCAACAAATGGACACCTAATTTCCTTCTTTTCACTATTAAAATTCTCATCTTTGTGCAAGTTTGTTAAACGAAACAAATGAAATCCCCTACATCCAACAGGGATGTGCTATTGTGCATTTCTCAACCTGTCCTTTTTATTTGGAAAGGGTTGATTCGGATTCAAGTTGGTCAAAGATGACTGCTACAAATCGGAAAGGGGCATACTATAATAAAAATTAAGAAAAAGCGGATGCTCCCTTAACTATATGAAAACTAATGTTGGCTAATTAACAGCCATGCATCCTCTATCTCATAATCAGTATAAGAGAAACAAAACCAGGAATGCATATGTATATTACCTATGAATAAGTTACTCAGCTCTCAAATAAAATTTTTAAAAAGCATTCTGAATAATTTTCTAAGGGATTGTTGCTATTACACATGCTTTTTCCTCATACTGTGGTTAGAGTGTGTTAACAATCTCCTAATGGAGTAGACTAAGAAATAGCTAGTAATGAGAAAAACAATTACCTAGTGATAACAAGCAAAGTCCCATTATAATCTCTTTGCTGGTCATAACTCCACTAATCAGCCTGTGTAAGACACTACTGTCACTGACAAAGGTGATCAGGGCCTCTGCAAACTTGGCATAGCAGGAAATGTTCACAGGAGCACAGCGATGGAAGAATGGAATAGGTGCACTGGTGACACAAGAAAAAAAAAATCAGAAAAAAAAATTACTCCTACTTAATATAAATGCCACATCAACACACAAATGAAAGGTGAATAGATGCAATCATTCCACCCGTATAACATCATAACCAGAAACCATGTGTTGAATGCACAAGTGCTGCTGAAATGAGGATGATCATAATGGAAAGTGATGCAGTTCTTACAAATAACCCTGTGAGGCTGGAGTGTACATTCCAACAGGATATTATTATCTTCCCACCCCTAAATGACAAGGTGCAGAAAGTGTATGTTCCTATTTCCATTTAAATGTCTTTTTTTCAAGTGTCAGGTGCTGAACCAGCAGCTGAAACAATGCCTTTCACTCAGTTTAGAATGGAATACTGGTCCGTGTTTCCAGCAAAAGAAATTGCAGAATAACAATACTCTTCTTGAGAGTATAAATTTTGTGCTAAAGGACATCAGCATTCACAACTGCTGCCCAGCAAAACCAATGTATTTATTCCTAGTCTTTCCCCATACTAAGCTTTTTCTTGTATTGAATATTAGAATCACAGTGTTTATATTCATTAACTTTGTTAAACTAAAGCAAAACATGCCAGGATGCCTCTATTGCTTTGAACCATTTTGGAAACACTCTCACAAAAAACTATTGAGACTATGCACTAAACTTAGCTCTGAAAAATTTGCTGTCAAGTCTGTCAGAGAAAGATACAAGAGAGCAAAAACTTTCCTTTAGAAGTGGATAATTTTGTTTTCTAAATGTCTCCCATTTAGTAGCAATCTATCTTGCTCATAAACTATGTCAGATCTCAGAAGTGGCCTATTACATCATTTGATCAATTCCCAATTGCATTTCAGACATGAATTACATGTTCCTTCCTGTAATTGGATACAATTAAAAAAAAAAAGCTTTTCTATTGTTTCACCTGCCCAATCTTCCTAACTTAAAAGATTTCATTAGACTGTAGCAGCAACGAATGTAATCTTCTGCAGTTTCCTTATTTTGGCAATAACCTATAAATCAAAAATTTTCTGCCCTCAATAACTATTTCTTTAAGGCCATGTCTTTCTAAAATTCTAACCACCACTTTAAACACATAGTGAATAAACCAGCTGCCCTAGGCACATATTTCCCATCCACTGTTTTTCTGGAGAAAAAGGATGACATGATGAAAACCATTAATGTGTAACTACTTGGTAAAGAAATTGTGAGAAATTATGATCACCTGCCATTTCTAGGTAATTAGTAGATCCTGAGTTTTTGTTTAAAGTCACTGATGATTGCCAATTTTATGGTTCTAGGATTATTATGCTGAGTAGGTAAATGTGGAGATGCTCACATTGATGGTGTACTTTTGGGTAGTAAAGAATACAGCAGTTAAGCACAGCCAAGTAATTGTACATTAGTCACAGTTGTTAAAAAACAAATTAAACTCATAATGATGTGTACCCTACTTAAAAGGTAGCCCATGCATCCTCTTCGTCTCTTAAAACATAACCTATTTTGGGATACTGCTGCTCATTATATGCCGTATTACTGCAAAAGACTGAAATGTGAAAGGTTTATTTAATTGTTAACTGCTACAACTTTACAGAAAGCCTACAGCATTTATAATTTGTTGCTACCAGTAACAAAGCCCAGATTTTAAGGTGGGAGTAGGCAAAAGAATGTTATTCCTGCATACAAATACAAAAATATTCACTTTGAAAAGGACACTAACGGGATTAAAAGTGTTCTTCCAAAACACATCGCAATGGAAGAAAGCAAGCTTTTTGAATCAGAGTTTATATCAGTCATCTAATATTCCTTAGCCTAAAGTAATTTCACTACCTATTTTAAGTTACCTATTTTAATGTGCAGCAATTAATTGTGAAGTTTGTTTTAATTAATTAAAAAAAAAAAAAAAGTTAGTGGTTCCTACAAGTTTTCTTGAGTAAATGGGACTCCTGAGAATCCACTTTTGAGATCTGGTTCTGCTCCAGTGGTTCTGACTGAATGAGTAGGTGAGGTAAAGTGTCCTAATAAAAACCACAATAAGACATCTATGCTCCATGACCTCTGCTATTTTATACGAACTCTTGATTATATCTTGGTATATAATCTACTGTAAAAGAGTTACAAATTTCTAAGAATAGCAACCATGATGCTTAATCATAAACAAGAACAAAAAGTGCAAGGCAGCTGATGATGGTGTCAGAAGCTGTACTTTCAAAGCACTATTCAAATGAAGTTAGAAGATCTATCTGATTACTCAAGTATTATATTTCAAAGAGTTTTTTCCTCTCACCACTTCCCCTGTGTATGCACAGGAGTAGTATGGCAACCTGTATAAGAGGAGGGGGAAGTCTGATCAAAATGACACTGCTAGCTGGTCTTTACTACAGGGCAGTCCCTTGGCACAGCTCAGCACAGCTGGTTTATAGATAAATGCTGCAGGGGACTGGATAGATTTTCCTCCAGTGTCCTCTAAACATGCAGTCATGTTCTACAGAGGATGATATAGGCTGGGTGAGGAAGAAACACATATTGCTAACTGCACTGCTAGACTGTACTGCTCTGTCAAAGTTGGACATAATACCTTGAAGATGGATAGTAGGAGGCCACTGACAGCCTCAGCTGAAGGCTGTGAAGAAGCCTGGTCATCAAACAGAAAACATCAAGGGACCATTTTCACACCATATGCTACCTCCATACCATGGAACTAATGTGAATCAGAGGGTTCATAACCCTTGACAGATTGTACTGGTTTCAGCTAAGGTAGGGTTAATTTTCTTCACAGTAGCTGGTATGGAGCTTGTTTTGCATTTGTGTTGAACACAGGACTGATAATACAGAGAAGTTTTTGTTATGGTTGAGCAGGGCTTACACAGAGCCAAGGCCTTTCCTGCTTTTATACAGCCATGCTGGCAAGGGCATTGGGGGTGCATGGCAGCTTGGGAGGAGACACAGCCAGGACAGGTGACCCCAACTGACCAAAGGGATATTCCAGACAACATGGCATCATGCACAGGATATAAAAAGGGGAAAAGAAGAGGGAGGAACGTTTTAAGTGATGGTGTTTGTCTTCCCAAGTAACTGTTGCATGTGATGGGGCCCTGCTCTCCTGAAGATGGCTGAACACATGCCTTCATGGGAAGTGATGAATTAATTCCTTGTTTTGCTTTGCTTATGTGTGCAGCTTTCCTTCCCCTATAAAACCATCTTTATATCAACCCACAAGCTTTCTACCTCTTACCCTTCCAGTTGTCACCCCAGTCCTGCTGGTGGGGAAGTGAGTGACTGACTGTGGGGGTCTGGGTTGCTGGATGGGGTTACATCATGACACAGATCAAATGTGACTGTTAGGTAAGTTTTTCCTGAATGCCTCAGTCTGCAAGCTGTTGGGTTTTCATTTGGTTGTCTCAACAGATCTGATTTGATTTCTCCTTCAAATTACACTTACTGAAATAATTTAACTATAATAACCAGAAAAGCAGTGGTTTATAGATAGAGTGTTGGCCTTTTTTGCCTTAGGGCATTAAGGTCAGACTTTTCAATCTCAAAAATGTTCAAACATATCATACATTTTAGTAATGCCATATCAAAAAGGGGAAATACTCCACCTATACAATAGCTTATTTAAAATAACATGAGGTAGTTTTTATGAGGAATTTACATAGCATCATTAGAGCTTTGACACATTGTTTTATTCTTCTGTTTTCTTACTAAGCTATATTCATTGAGACTGAAAGACATGGGAACACACAATGAGAAGTCAATATAATTCTGGTAAAAACTAGGATTAACAAGCCTTTTCAGTTCGCAAGCTGGCACTGAAGTTTTCATTTGTTTTTGTATTACTGCTGTAACAGCTGGCTAGCTGCATGTAATACTAATCTCTATGGGTAAAAGTAAAAAAAAAAAGTTAATATTCCAGCTGCCACTAATTGTCACTATAATATAAAAAAAAAAGATTCAGCAGAGAGGCTACCGTGTGTATAAGAAAGACTTAAAATCAGAACTTGTAGAGCTGACACAATTATGACATTTACAAAAAACGTTAACAGAAAACTGTGCATAAGAAAAGACTCTGCAGTTGCCACCCATTACTGAGTATATTTGAGAAGCTAAATTTTGAGAAAACACGACATGGTTCTTCTCGAGCTAGTTCAATTACTGACAGAAGGCTGTGTACAAGAGCTAACAGCTAACACTTCTCAGCCATGTTCATCTCCACAGATCCAGGCAGCACAGCCAGTAGAGTTTATGAAGCTATGAGCTTTCCAATCCTATTGCACAAACAGCAGTCTAATGTGACGTTTAAAACAATAAATCTCAAAGTGATCTGTTAATAAAATACAGCCCTCTTTTTGGTACTTGACTCGATCCTTATATTAGTCATTTACAGACTGAAAGAGTAAAAAATGAAGCAAATTGCTTCTGACTGGCTGAGGTAAGGTATAAGAAGTGAATGCTGCAAAGAACTGTGCGTCCCTACATAATTTTTTTTTAATTTTTCCTCCCAAAAATTAAAAATGTTCCATGATTGTCTCAGATCTGCATTGCTGATAGGCAGCTATAGATAGGGTGAAAGGCAGTAGAACAGCTGATACTTAGAACAGTGTCAGTCACATGAGACAAGAGACTTCGAAGATACCAGCTCAATAGTTTCAGGAACACATCCATGGATAATTTGGGTTTTTCTTGGACTGTTATTTTCACTACCTTTTATAAACCGGAATTTTAGAAATATATGCAATAATACACTAAAACATCTACCTTGTAAGAGTAAACATGTGTTGGTATTTTCTAAAGAACTGTCATGATCAAAACAAATCTCCGCTCCCTCCACCCCAAATCAGACATACGATCATATTACCTCTCTGGAACAGGATATTTAGGACATAACTTGGCAGCCCTTGGGTCTGTAGTATATTCTGATGGCTGTAGTTCATAGCTACACAGAGTGGATCCTGTTGAAAAGTAAAGAAAAAAAATAAATTAATTGGTATGGAAAATATATAAAAATCGAACATTTGTATTTTTTGCAAATAGCATTAAAACTGATACAAGTAGTGATTCTGCATCTTCTCATGTCATTACCACAAGGCTTTGCTACAGTTCCTCATGTAAAGTCATGAATCAAGTCCAACATGGTCATCAGTAGAATACAATGATACTCTCCATCTAGCTTTAGGTTTTCCAAAGTTTGGGTATCTGAATGGAAAAGACTAATCCACAACGTGGTGTAAAAGGGAAGAACATAAAATACTGTGAAGTCCCCCATCCCCTGCTATTCCACATGTTTTTCTTAATTTTTAATGCATGAGCATTGCATAACACAACATTTATGACATAAAGAAAATATTTCTGGGTTTGCAGGGTTTTTTTTTGTGTGTGCATATTCAAAATACAACTGGTCTACAGATTTCAGGGAGAGGAACAAAGAACCCAAACTGGTAAAGTTAGAAATTTGGCTGAGAAAAAACAGCAGCTCTGCATTACATATTCCAAAGCTTCTAAAAAGCTTCTCCATAAACAAATTTGTACAGCACAGTAAAGATCAAGTTGCCCGTAACAAAATTCAAACATAAATTAAGTTTTCCTTTGTACCTGACACTTGCCTAATGGAAGTGCCTTACCTAGGAGGGATTTCTTTCAATTTATCTGTAATGGAGACACCGAACATCTGACCCAATGCTTCTGGGAAATCAGCAACTTCCAAATCAGATTGAAGCCCTGTCACAAATTGCAGAGGTAAGGAAGCCTCCAATGATATAAGCTGCCTATCCAAAGATGAATTTCCTTCCATGCTTGTTTCCTAATAGATTGCTTACTTCCAAGTGCAAGGGCTTTTAATACTTAGCTTTTAGTGTCCTTTTCCCCTGCGCAATACACTAAGGACTTATCTTAATAAGGACTTATCTGAATCTTGATCATCAATATAAATATTCAATTCTTTCCATTATTAAAATCTCCTCTTCAGGAACAGTTTGTAGACGAGAGTTCTGCAATCTGTATCTGGATAATACACATACACTACTACCCAAAATAAACCAAGAATTTTGACAAACAGCTTTATCTTGGCCTGCATTACACCAAACAGAACTATTACTTGTAGAATTTGTAGAATATTATTTGCAGAAATTTTATCTATCATTGCTACATTTCTACTTCTATGAAGAGACCTCATCCATTCATGGACTGAAAGAGCAGAGAGCCTACTTAGCTGCCTCAGCTGCTCTCTACCTAATGCAGTCTCTGGAACACTATTGAAGTACCACTTCTACAAAATAGTTTTTTGGAAGCTGGTCCAAACCACTAAATGCATTATTGAAGAAAGTTAGATTTCCTACAAAGAGAAATTATGAAGTGAAACATCTGAAATGCATTTTCAATTACACTGTTAATACAAATTCTTATGCCTCTGCTTGCTTACATGGAAAACATGGTATGAGAAAAACAGATATCAGACAAAACAACATTCCTTAGATTTTAGTTGTAAATGAAGTATCCAAAATAATTTGTCCTTTTTGGACAAAAGGCACTATATTGCTGCAAAAGTTTTGAATCTGCTCTTGTGGATATGAAAACTTCTGGATCACATTCATTTACTAACAACTCTGTATGTTGGAGGGCCAGCAGTAGAGAGTGTTACAGGTTTATCTTAAAAATAGAAGGAAAAAGAAGATTGGAGATATTTTTGCTTATTTCACTTTGAATACAGGTGAAAACATAAGTTATAAAGACGGTTGACAGCCAGTTGAATATGAGCCAGCTGTGCCCAGGTGGCCAAGAAGGCCAATGGCATCCTGGCCTGTATCAGCAATAGTGTGGCCAGCAGGAGCAGAGCAGGGATTGTCCCCCTGTACTGGGCACTGGTGAAGCCACACCTTGAGTGCTGTGTCCAGTTCTGGATGTCTCACTACAAGAAAGGCACTGAGGGGCTGAGCATGTCCAGAGAAGGGCAGTGGAGCTAATGAAGGGTCTTGGAACACAAGTCTTATGAGGAGTGACTGAGGGACCTAGGGTTGTTTAGCCTGGAGAAAAGGAGGCTTGGGAGTGACCTTACCACTCTCTACAACTACCTGGAAGGAGGCTGTAGCCAGGCAGGTTTTGGCCTCTTTTCCAAAGTAACAAGACACAGGGCAAGAGGAAATGGCATCAAGCTGTGCAAGGGGAAGTTTAGATTGGGTATTAAGAATAATTTTTCACCATAGGTGTTGTCAAGCATTGGAACATGCTGCCCAGGGAAGCAGTTGAGCCCCCATCCCTGGAGGTACTTAAAAAGATGTGGAGCTTAGGTAAATGGTTTTGTGGTGGACTTTATGATCTTAAGGATGTTTTCCAGCCTAAATGACTCTCTGGTTATGATTCTACAGTGAGAACAAGGAGCTCTATAAGAAAAAGTGGGATATATGTTATGTTGACAAGTGTATATAGATTCATGGTACACAGTGTTTGGATCCAGCTTGGCCATTCTGCCAAGTGACCAGTGTGAACTACAGTTTAAGTATCTAATGCAAAGGCCCCCACATTTAAACAAGTCTAAGGGACAGGGCTGGTATGTGGATGCCAATGCTCCCTTTTGACTTCTAGCAGTTCAGGAAGGAGAGAAAAAGGGTAGATTTTACTATGGAGAGGAAAGGAAACTCTTGTACAAATGTGCATCTCAAGACCTGTTGGGATTAGAAATGTAAATGAAGCACAATCAAATGCCAGAACCTGATGTGCATACAGGTCACAAACCATTGCAGTGAGACCTGTAGGGTAGCCCAATACACTCCTAGCTGTAGAGCAAACTTTTACAGGTCCCTCTGGAAGCCAACAGTATATGCCCTTCTGCCATGCCTGACAACTCAGGCTGCCACTACCATGCCTTCCCTGGGAACTGATTTTGAACTACTATGGATCTTTTCCCTTCAGCTGCCTACCTCAGGGCACACTTTAGTCACAGCCAAGCAGAAAACTATTTACATGGAGTTTGTCAAACAAAGGGTATTAACTACCCTGTATTTCAAGAAACTATCAGTCTCATAGCTGAAATAATGCACATTAGATTATTTGTCCTTTCATCACAAATAATTAGGCAGAAACTCTATTTCCATAAATATTTATTTATATTTTGAAAACCATCTAACTACTCTAATACTGTGTAGGAGAGCTTTTAGAATTTAGAAATGTGTGCTTGAAAAATGTCACTTTACATTAAACTTAAAACTGATTTATTGCCAAAAAATAGTATTAATTTAGTGATAAACACTAAATAGAAGTTTTCCTTTTTTAAGGTGAGAGAGAAGAATGAACTGCATTATCAAACCTTCCACTCTCTACTAGTTATTCTGGGTTAATAGAGACTAGCACAGCTGATCTTTTTGTTGCTGTTCAAGGTGGTAAGGCCTGCCTGAAAAAGTGGAAGGAAACATTTGAGTCCTTGCTGAGATAATTTGTTTACCAAAGACACTACTTTTACTCCTAAATTATTATCACTCATAAATGTTTCAAAACCAGAATGAGCAGGATACAGAGAACAAACTACAAGATCACTGGAATAATACACCCTTTGCTTCCTACAGCAATGCACGTATTTCTCCTGGAGAAACTCTGAGGCAAATTACATCAAACTGTCCTACAAGGACTGGATTTCAGATCCCAACTTGTTGTAACATTAAGAAAAATGCTTCTAAATTACGCAGAGCATCAGTGTTTGGGCTATTAGTGAGCACAAAGTAGCATGCCCGACCTGTGTGCACACTTTAGTCCCACAATTCTGTATTTGGTGGTTTCACACACAATGTGGCGTCATGGAGACAGACCATGGTTTCTGTTCCATGGTTTCTTTCAATTAATAGAATTGCTCCAGCCATTAGAATATATTGAAGGCATATATATACATATAACTGCTGTAGAAAGCCAGGATTTTTACTTTAAAGATTCGAAGAAGGCAAGTTATTGAAAGTCTTGCGTGCTCAGAAGACACTGAGCACTATCACTATCCACATTAGTATAGTAAACAGGAAGGTCCAAAGTCCAAACTAATAAAGGTAGCTAGGTAAAAATATTTTTAGAGACCAGAGCTCCAGTACAGCTTTCCTTCCTGCATTTGCTTTGCTATAAACCAATGAACAAACCACTGCTAAAGCAGCATTACTTATCAAGAGTTTACAGCTTGAGAAATGGTCAGTTTCCCTAAATCATTCAATAAGAAGAGCGGTCCACATAGGATACAAATGACATTTATAGTCCCTGACTTATACTACTGGAAAGCATACTAGACATTTTGGATTCCATTCTGGGAGCTCAGCAGTGTCCACCCATCTATCAACACTCATTAACAGCATATAAAACAAGGACTTTCAGATCTAGAAACATGGACTCATCTTCAGAGTCCAGGATTTAAGCAGAAAAAGACAAAACTATACAGAGACAGCAGGAATAGCTTCAGTACCAGGAGTAGCACAGTCATCTCAGGAGTTCAGGAGTACGTTAAGTTACAAAGAGCTCCAAGCAGCTCCGCGTACCACATTCTCACATACACGTGGCAACGTGCAACCTGAGAGACTACAAACCACAGTTTTTATAATTTATATGAACTTCCATTCTGAGTCTGACATTGTGCATGTATTGTGCGCTTGTGTGACATGACACATGTGACTTGTTTAATGATTTCTTTGCCTGTGTCTTTCACACTGGTGATGGGCTTAGAAGGTCCCAGTGCCCAGAGCTGGAGGACCATGGCTAGGAGAATGATAAACTCCCAGCTGACCCTAAATTTGTGCAGCATTTGCTGCTCCAGCTGGATCCTCATGTGTCCATGTGGCTTCATGATGGGATTCATCCAAGAATACTCAAAGAGCTGGGTGATGTCATTGTGAGGCCTATCGCAATTATTTTTGAACAGTCTTGGGTATCTGGGGAGTTCCCAGCTGACTGGAAGCTAGCTGAGGTTGTCTCTATGTTCAAGAAGGATGACCCTGGAAACTACAGGCTTGTCAGTCTCACTTCAGTGCCTGGTAAAATTATGAAGAAGATTATTCTGGGAGTTCTGAAAAACACCCGAAGGACACCGTAGACATTGTCACAGCCAGCTCAACTTCTTGAGAGGAAAGTCCTGCATGTCCAACATGACTACCTTCTAGCATAGGGTAACCCACCTGGTAGATCAAGGGAAGCCAACTGATGTGATCTTTCTGGATTTCAGTAAAGTTTTTGATGGTGTCTCTCACAGGATCCTTCTGGAGAAAATGTCCAGCCCACAGCTGGATTAACACATGATGGGTGAGCAACTGGCTCATGGGTCAGGCACAAAGGGTTATAGTAAATGCAGTGACATCAGGCTGGTGTAACCTGTCACTAGTGAGGTTCCAAATGGCTCCATACTTAGCCCTGTGCTCTTCAACATCTTAACAACTTGGATACAAGACTCAAAGGCCCAAAGTAAGTTTGTTGGTGATTCAAAAATTAGGAGGAGCCATTCACTCCCTCAAAGGCAGAGGCCTTGCAGAGGAGTCAACAAATAACAGCGCAGGGAAATTACCAATCATATGAAGTTTAAGAAAGATGAGTACTGGATTCTGCACCTGGGACAGGGAAACCCTGGATGTATGAGCAGACTGGGGTATAAGATCCTGGAGAACAGTGCTGAGGAAAGAGACCTGGGGGTCACTTTCAAGGGCAAGTTGAGCATGAGTCAGCAGTGCCCTGGCAGCCAGGAGGGCCAATCCTGTCTGGGGGGTGCATCAGGCACAGCATCACCAGCCAGGCAAGGGAGGGGATTGTCCTGCTCTGCCCTGCACTGGGATGGCCTCACATTGAGTGCTAGGGCAGTTCTGGGTACTACAAATAAAAAAAAGATAAGCTCTTGAAAAGTGGCCAGAGGAGGGTAACTAAGAATATGAAGGGACTTGAGAAGCTGCGTGAGGAATGGCTGAGGTCACTTGGTCAGTTCAGCCTAGAGGAGACTGAGGGGAGACTTCATCACATTCTGCAACTTCCTTGTGAGGGGAAAAGCAAGGGCAGACACAGATCTCTTCTCTGCAGTGACCAGTGACAAGACCTGAGGGAATGGCCTGAAGTTGTGTCAGGGGACGTTTAGGCTGGATATCAGGAAAAGGTTCCTCACCCAGAGAGTTGTCTGGCACAGGAACAGGCTCCCCAGGGAAGAAGTCACAGCATCAGCCTGACAGAGTTCAAAGTGTTTTGGCAATACCATCATGTACATAGTGTGATTCTTGGGGTATACTGTGCAGGGCCAGAAGGTTAACTTTGTGATCCCTCGGGGGTCTCCCCAACTCAGCATACTCTATAGTGATTGACAACTGACTTTTAAAAAGCCATATGATGAAGCAGAGCTTATAGTTCAAAAACTTAGTATCTTATTTCACTGTCTTCTTCACAAGTACCATTGTATTAGTTCATTAAGTTTTCTGACACAGAAATAAAACTCAGACACAGAAATGTGCAAAAATGTTAGCAGGAATGAGGCTGTTAAGATCACAACTCCTCAGCTCTGGACTTTCAGCCCAGTCTTACTTCCTCTGGAGTCCTGGGTGTTTTATTACTAAGTTCACTAATGAGATCTCAGTTAACATTGTGAATACATGACTCACAGATGGTTCTGCTTGACCAACCAACTCATGCAATAAAAGCTAGAGTATGATATTGATGCTGACAGAGGTGGAGTTCAGGAAGGACAAGGCTCCCAGACTCTCACAAGAATAAAATTTTTAACACTTTTTTACATTTCTCACCCCAGAACTTGCCTGTAACCTATCTGCCAAACTCTATCAGCTCTAAACTGTTAATCTGAACCATACTACCCATTCAAAGCTTCATGCAATGAGACAATTTGGTACACTTCCCATAACCGGATATTGCCTTAGCATATCATGGACTAGCAACTAAGCACAGAAAAGTGGCAGCTTAAAACACTGTCTCATCTATCTGGCTGCTGCAAATTCCAGAACGAAAACCCACAGAATTGGTAGGATGCCAAATACTACTTCCACAGAAGGTGGTAGTTACTATCCTTACTATCCTTTGCTGAGCTCTGTCAATGAAGAGAATAATGCTGCACGACCCCAGAAAAAGCATGACTATGGCAAGTAATAATATGATCCTCTCTTCATGGACTCCTTTCAAATGGAAAAAGGTTCAGATCATAATGAAACAAACCACATCATGTTGACCAGACTTTCTATATTCCTGACTGCTGGGCCTGACAATAGTAATTATAGCCCATATACACCTATAAGAAATAATTCTACTCAGAACACAAGCACAAAGCACAAAAGTTTAGGATTGTATATATTTCCTACCTAGCTATTTTAGAACAACAAAAACATTCCAAGAGCAGACACATTTGATGTTTCATTTAGGAATGAAGTAGCATTTAGTTATGCATCTATTAGCGTCAGAGCTGAAAGACCGAGAACTCCATTTCTTAGCCAGAGATTTTAATGTGCTCTAAGTATCAGATAAAGTGGAAGCACCAGAGGATTGCAAAAACATAGCTAAACATTGCAGCTATGCCTTTTGCAAACTGAGCAGGAATAAAGCCAGAAGACCAAATAAGGATAGAACTGAACCTTCACACTGAAATTTGATTTCTGGGCCCTAGCAAAATAGTGATTCCTTGAGATGAGCAAATAGGCATAGGACAGACCACTTTGCAGTCAGGACTTCTCAGATTAACGTGACAGAATTGTTGTCAGAAAAGAAAAGCTTCATTCTCTACATCTACCCACTGCTGCATTCCAGAAGCACGTTGTGTGTTTTAAAGGAAGAAAAGTAAGGTTTATATCTTACATATTATTACTTACAATAATAATAAATGTAAGTATCTTTACTTCTAGTTGTTGCAGAGAGAAAAATACCACTCAAGAATGAGCATCATAGGGCAGGAGAAATTACAGGTGGTCTTATAAATAAATGATAATAAATTATAATTATATTTTTCTATATTGATATATAATTATTTATTATACATATATTTATAATTATAACTAAATTATAAATAATTTATAATAAATCACTGTAATAAAAGTAAGCATCCTCCAATGCCTACAATAATATTCCAAGAAAGGTCCATCACAAAGCCCCAGGTTAGATCTTCAAAAGTCTCTAGAATTGAAGACCATAAAGAGAACTACTGTGATAGATATTAAAACATGCTGTTACAACTAAGAGTATGAAAAAAAGAAAATCCTAGATTCAGAATTTATGTATATATACATATATGTATTTTGAGTTGCAATTAAAAAACAAAGCAATACTCTTCAATTTCTCCTATTCTTATTGACAGTACAGAGAGTTAAAAAATATTAATTTACCTATTCCTCCACTCATATTTATTCCAGTGCTAAATAAAACCAACTACTCTGGAATCAAATTAAGAATTCATCTAGTCAAGTAGCAGATGTTTCTCCTACTGTATCTTTAGCCATGCACAACTTAGAACTTAAGGACATTCTTCAGTGCTAACTAAATAGCCAAACAGAGTTTGGATTTTCCATTCTAAGAATTATTCTAAGAGTTTATTTTTTTGTTTTTAAAATATCCTCACAATAATCAGTAAGTTTTGTAAATTAGCCATAACTAGTATGTGCAAGAAAATCTGTATCTTTGATGCTTAGTGATTTAATTTTTGATCTCTAGTTTCACATTACGCAGGTTATGAGATGAAGGAATAATAATTTTTCAAACTCCTCTAAAATATTCTTGCTTTTAATGACCTAGTCTTCCTAGCAGTTTTCTTTTACAGGCAGAGGAAATCACTGGTCCTTTTATTATGATAATCCTTGTTTTCCTTTTCAGTATGTATATGCATGCAGTATGTGAATACATGTTGAGAATATACATCTGCGTGTTTGTGTACAAGTATAAAAAGAAAAATTGTTAAGAAAGGATAGAACACAACCTTTATGATGTCAACATAGCAGGAGTTTACACAAAATGCAGTCCCTTTTCATGATTCATAAACATTATACTTTGACAATGCTGTGCCTCCAATCTAATCCTCTTGTGGTTCTCAGTAGTTTCACAATCTCTTTCCCAAGTATTGATAACCACTTTAAATTAAAACACTATATGCATAACAATAGGGTCCTGACTCTTCATTCTGGGGACATTGCTGTTTGGTTTGACATTTCATTCCACTGTAATTGACAGCATGGTGTTTTTTTCCATATAATTCTAAATAATTCAGTAGTCACAACAAGAATTATAACCTCACTGTTTCTTCCCCTTTCCAAATGGTTTATTAATGTAATCAGTAACACAACACAGCACTATAGGAGGACTCCACATGCTGTCACTTTCTGTCGAGGAAACAATTTCATTCTAACTAGAGGATACATTTCCAAGACAACACAAACCTGATGGACAGTTCTGGTAACAAGATAGTAATCTACTGGTACTCTATCTCAAAACTGCTCATAATGTACTTTTTTTCTAGTCAATAAAAAAAAAATGACACTCAAAATTAACATACCCAGGTTTCCAAAGACCTGTGGTGCAGAATTGCTTTAAGCTTAAGGTATCTGCAACTAACACGGGATATCATACTTAAAGAAAATAATGAGCAAAGGATTAAGTTTTAAACAACATACTTTTGCTGAAAACAAAGGCAGGGGAAACAAGAGCAGATAAAAAATGTCAGAAGCTCACAGTAACCCACGTAACAGCTATTTCTAAAGCAAGTGCCAACAGGAACTGCAAAGATGTACTTTACTGCACATGAAGATGTCATTATCTTCAAACAAAAGAAAAATCCTTTTTGTTTCCCATGTGGTTCCTTCTAATAGTTCAGAGATATCATCTGCTCTGACTTAGCAGACTGATTTCCTTTATTGATCTCTTTCAGGTCAGTCTCTATAGCAAACTTAATGAAGCATTCCCTCTGGCTCTCTGTCCACCCAGACCACAAGTAGCCTGGTCTAGCTACAGAATTCTGACAACAGAGATGCCTACCAAGCTGCTGCAAAATAAAAATTTCATTTTAGGTTCCTAAATATGCATCCAGTTATTTACACAATGAATAGGAATAGTAGTTCCCACACTGAGCAGACAATATAGTTAACACTGAATTAAACACAACAGAAATTATAGCCACATGTCTAGTGTTTTTCTTTAATAAAGACATTTCATTATTCACTTGGCACAGCCATAGATTAATTATATCTTCAAGGATATTTCAAAATGCTTTAGCAAGTCCTTGAAAACATCACTGCAATATTTCACGGACATTTAAGTTTTGAAGCATCAATTTGGTTTCTTGGAAAAACAGCTTTCAGTCACACTACTCAAAATACATAACTTCTTAAGGACCAAGACCAACAAAAACATTGAATCACAAGTACTCTGTGCCTGAGGTGTTCTACTGGTGAGAAAGTCCTGGGGAGAGCAACAGCAGTCAGTTCACAAAATATAACATTCTCAGTTGTGTCCAACTGACAGCTCTACAAACTCAAGTACTAGCATGGCTGTTTGAGAACAGTATTGCAAGATTTTTCAGGTAACACTGCACTTTCCTGTGTCACTTCAAGGAGTTGCTCTGAAATATTTCTATACTTTACAGATTACGTTCCTGTACAGGTCAAAGATCTGAGTGGTGAAGCACTCAGCTTTCTGTTTCCCTTTTTCCTCCTCTTTTAAAAGGTCCTAGCTGGTTCCAGTTTTCTGGGTATCAATTACAGCGAAGAGATTAAAGGTACATGCTTTCTTGTTTTCTTAAAATCAGGGATTTTAAATAAAATTGCAAGGCATGGGCTTCTTCTCTTGCGTGATGGGAAGGTACTGCAAATACAGGACTGGACTGTGAGACGTCAAGTGAAGTAAGGTTGGGAGTGAAGTTACTGGCCTGAAATGGTGCCGAGTTACTCATAAAATTATCTCCTTTTCCCAAATTACATCAGAAGAGCAAGGGCATCATTACTGATTCAGAAAGCTAAAAGGATGCTAGAGACCTAAAACAGTCTTCTTGCCTCAATAAAGCATTTTCCCTGCTCTAAATGCTTATTTATAATCTCACTTGCAGAACTGCACAACAAACATGGCCTCCTGCCATAAGTGTTCTGAATCTTTGGGATTGGCAGTTTTGTCCTTTTGTGTTAAGGCAAGTGCATGCCTCATTATTTAGTAAAAATACCATAAATGCTAAGCTAACTGCAAATTCATATGTAGGACTGATAAAATCCTTAGTCAGTACAAAGATGTTATAGTATGTTTTACATGTTACAGCTCTTGATAAAGATGTTTAGATTCAATAACACATTTATTTGAACTTACCACACCACCTTTTGATGGGCAACTGAGGCACAACAGGTGATTTCTTTGGGTTGAGAAAGGGTTCTTAAGCAGTAATTCCTTTAAGACTTCCAAGGTGCATGGACAAGTAAGGTGATTTCAGGGACATCATATGAGACAGGTGAAAACAGCCAACTCTACAAAAGCACATGCAACAACCTACACAGTCTGTCCCCAGACAATTGCTATTTTCAGGATGCAGGAAGGGTAAAAGCTTTCAGAAAGGCTCAACATTGTAAAATTAAGAATGAACTGCATTTTTTACCTATAAATTTAAAACATTATGAGATGTTTTTCTTTTTGAATGCTAGAAGTTGTGAGCCTGAGAAAATTCAGTATCAATTATCACAAAACCAAACACAACTTGCCCTCCTTCTTCAGAACTTGACAGCTGAACTCTATTTTATAATTATATATCATCACAAACACAGAAACTGAAATTAAGCTCTCTGCAGTCATGTTCAAGGTCCTCAGATTTCATTATTACTATTACTATTTTTACAGTGGAGTTGATGGCCACTTAAAACAGACTGCCAAACCTAATCCTAGTATTAATTAATTTAAATCAACTATCATTGTTACAAAGTGGATCTCAGAAAAATGATTCTGCTTATTGAACATTATGGTTCTGGTACTAATTCACTATTCTTGCTCTGCTAAAAGGCTGAGTCACACTTGAACTTTTACTATCTATATGCAACTGTTAAGATAATCAACAAGCTGTTCATCTGTTGCAAAACAATTTTTTGGAACTTCCATAAGCTGGTGAAAATTTAAGCAGACATATAACCATGAGGATGACAATATTTCTCTGAATGGTGTGATTTCAGTCATGCGCAGACTTCATATATAAAAGGAAAGCTCAGTTTAGTGTAATACCTAATAGTCTTTGATAAGCCAAATATATGATGAAAATTAGGAATTGAAATAGTGATTTTGTTCTGCTCCACTGACAGTTTTCATACTTTTGACCAAGCTTCTGTAAATTGAAAAAATTGTCTGTCATATTAACTTAAGAAAATACTACCTTGAGGTTTTAAAATCTAAAGCTTTCAGGAAAAGAGAACAAAGAATCATGAGGACAAGACATAGCATAGCATGTTTTGGGAAGAGTGGTTTCTGTTGTACTTGAAAAGATAGTTATACTGAACATATATCAGGCAGAATTAACAAGAAATTTTACTTAGAGAAACAATGTTGGTGATAAAGACATGGCTGAATTCCATTGCTTCAAGATGTACTAAAAGTCCACCACAGATAACCTTCACTTCATACTAACAAAGGCCTGGCCTGCATTAGTTAAGAAAAACACAGCATGCTCAGAGAAGAAGTAAAGAATGTAACTATAGATATTGACTATTTTCACTTGTAATTGACAACAGTGCAGAGATCACATGAGGAAGCTGTTTGTGCAGCTCTGTGAAAGCTGTGATGCCTCCCAGGAGTTCAGCTTCCCAATTCAAATATCGGACAGACAGGCATGCAGGTACAGTGTGGTGAGAGACCAAGGGCACTAAACAGAGCCCCAGGGCCACTTCAACTTGCTCTGCTTTCAAACTCTGTACTCATATAACCTGTGTTAGTACAGAAGTAAACATTTCAGTTTCTTTCATGAAAAGTAATCAATTCCACTGCTTTGAACTGGGTCATCCAGACTGATTCATTTTTAGTCAAGTACCTTGCAAAGAACTATTACTGCATCATTTTAAAAGATAACTTTAGGAATGTTCCCACACATTAGAAAGATGTTCCCACTTAAATAGCTAAAAAATCCTGAAATTTCCTCAAATTAATTTTAGATCTTTATTTTGTATGTCACAAGGCTGGTTACTTCTCATGCATTTCAGATCACTGACTGCTAAAATAGGAACTGAACTAGTAATGCCAGTATTACTACTACAGAGAAGAAGCACTGCTCTTAAGGATGACAAGGTATAATACTTCCTTTGTCAATGCAATTAGTTTCCTTTACAGTTCTTTTTTTAAAGAAAAGTGTAAGAAAACAAAACAAAACCAAAGAACAACTGCACTACAGTACTGAATAAAAGAAGGAATATTTTCACATACACAGCCATACTCTGTGCTACAAGTGCCATTAAACAGTAGCATGGCTCTCACTAACCTCCTGTACATGAGAACATTTCAACAGCACTACTGTTAAGCAGCAATGTCAGAATATTTCCCTGGGAGCTGAAAAAATTTCATATAGTCAGACATTCCCTCAAATGCCTGTTACGCCTTGTACTCCTATTTTAAAAACAAGCTTTCCAAATTGACCAAAGCACAATGGAATACTATCATACTGTAAGATACAGTAATGTTTTAACTTAATGAAAAGAGCATATTAATTCTATTAATATTTCTTAATATATACTTCATTTTTAACTCAGTTAATGCATATGTTTTTTTCAGATCCCATGAAAATGTGAACAAAAATAAAGCTATTTTTTTCATACCATTAGTTTCTGCAAATTTCTGTATATCAGCCAGAGTTTTCAGTTCTTTCCTTGGGCAAGCTGATACACACAAGGCAATAGACTTAATCTTCTGATGTACTAGATCAATGTTGCATGGATCCAAGAAGAATACATATCTATGGAAAGAAAAAAGGTAAATTGCTTTTATTTAAATTAACAATTACACTGAACAAAATGTCAGACTACGGGATTCAATCAAGATTGAGTGATTCAGTTTACCCAGAAACACGTGAAATTTGATATTATTGTAAATAGGTGGATCAAAAGAATTTTTGTACTCAACATATGCACAACAAACATATGGGTATTTAACTCTACCTGATTCAAGTCCATTAAAATGGTGATACTCATAAAAACAGTAGTCCTGCCATGCCTCTTCACAGATATGAGTCCAAACATTCACAAAACTTTACTCCAACATTAAACGTGACTTAGAAAATTCCTATTTTTTTACAAAAAACCCAACAAACCAAATAAAGCCATTCTTGTTCTGCAAAAAAGAAAAGGTCCACAGCTATATTAATGAATACACCTAGCACCAGTAATTAAGAACAGCTTTTTAGTATAGATTGATTTTCCATCCATGACTGAACCAATTACTTTAGTATTTACTTAGAAATTAAATTCCTTCAGATATTTCACATAAAATTATCTAATGTTTAAGGGCAGTATTTTGAAGAGATTCTACTTGCTAACTTTTCACAATGAATGCCATTTGAAAATCCAATGCATGAAGTACATATTTTAGATTCTTAACTAACATCTCCTGGCTATATTTATGACAAGCACTAACCCTACAGAATTTCCACTGATGGTGTAATGGAGATGCTTTTCTCTTTGGAAGGTGAACAATTCTTAAATGCCTACAGTTCTAATGATGTACTAAGCGTTGAAATATTCTCTTCATATTACCTAACATCATCATATGAAAACACCAGAAATCTGCCATATAAAATGCTATTTCTATTTTTGCAGTCCTCACAATGGGAATTCATTCTGTAACCAGTAAAATCCCTTTCACTCCCAAAAACCATTTAGGTCCTCCCTGAACACCTTTAGTCTATATGCTAATTGCTGTCTACTGTTCTATTACCCAGTGTCAGTGTACAAGAATGATTACTAGTCTTGTAGAGTACAGTCTTCCTTACAAGTCTATCAAAACCCATATTGTTTAAATCAACTGTAACATGGTAATAGGTTACTTCCATTCTCATAATATTTCTTTCCTCTTCAAGTTCTCAGTGAAATCATCCACCCCTACTTCTCTTCTACTTACTACACACTAGACATCTTGGGACTTTATAGAAAGACCACTGAAATCTGACAAGCAAGTGTAAACACAAAAATTATGTCATGCAGACACAGTAAAAGTTACTGCATGCAAGCAATAAGCCACAGTTTTCCCTTATTTCAAATAAAATAATCTTGAATTGGTACCAAGACATACAAAAGCTGTATTAATTGAAGTTTCCTCCGGTTGCTATCCCATACAGTAATGTACATGGCAGAACAGTGTCTACTTCTTTGAGGGTATTTGGTCAAAGGAGCTCCAAAAAGAACCTACAGAGTCAAACCTGACTGATACAGCAAGCGAGGCTAGGATAGGAACAAACCTGGCCAATCTCACTAATTGGCAAGGATATGTGGATTACGAAAATGGTTATTTTTCACTAAGACTATCTGGCTAAGGACCTTGCCAAATTGAGATAAAGAAAAGGAGAGAGACACTCAGACATAAAACTCGTCCCCTTAATAAAAACAATAATCAGAAACAAGCCCAGTCAATGACAGTAATTGATGGACTATCAAAAAATTGCACAGGGACTTTGCAATTGATAGAGATGCAAACTCCTAAGAGCAGAATGTAGTAGGGGTCAGTGGGGACCCTGTCAGCAGAGGCAACATGCATGGGACAAGGTAGCAGACAGGGATGTAGAAGTAACAGTTACATGCAAGCTGATGTTGGTCAGTATGTTATCTGACCTCAGCACCTGATTACTGCAGTCTATCTTGTCCTATTACTAAAGCTTTTAACTCTCTCCGCATAAATCTAATCTCTATCCCATGTGCATGGATGCTGCAAGTGCTGCAGGGATTAAGCACTAGCTACTCTGGGGACTGACAGGGGTGTGAGGAATTTGGTGTCAGCAACTGGAATCAGACCAGGGGTTTGGGTGCCACAGGACTGTGGTGTCAGCTACCAAAGTGGGTGGGGTCTCAGTGCCATTGGCAGGGACGGATCTTGGCAATGAGCTGCTGGGGTGGGAACAATTTGTGCCCACAAAAAAAAGCAGCCAGAGTTGATAGACTCAGCATAGGTGGTCACAGCCCTTGCAGTGCTGGCTACTGATGGGGATGAACACCTGTACTTTCTCCAGAACAGAGCTATGCAAATTATAGAATCATAGAAAATACTGAGTTGGAAGTGACTCACAAGGATCACCGTGTCCAGCTCCTGGTATAACTCACTAGAAAACTCCAAGCCGTATCAGAAAATGAGTAGAGAGGTCTAGGTGAGAAGTGTTGTGTGAGCAGAAGGTCTGTGGTGTTACTGGGGGGAAACTGAGGGTTTCCGTGGGTGCTTGTGGAATGACTGCATGAGTGTTTGACACTTAGCACCAAACTAGATCAATTTCTGAGTAGGGGGAACTCATAAGGTGGATAAGGTGCTGTGCTGGCTCTTGGAGAATCCGCAAAAGTGTGTGAGCTTGCGAACCTGTGAAGTGTCGTACGTGTTCCTACACAAGTAACCTTCTGCCACTGTCAGCCTGTGAGGACAAGGGAACATGGTTGGCTGAACTTGTGAATACCACTGTTGAAGGCAGCACCTTGTCACTGTCAGTCTGTGTAACCAGCTATGTCAATGTCCCACATGGTACTGTCCATCCACATCTCTCAGCCTAGGCAGAGACCCTGGGTTCTGGGAGCTGTAGGACTGGACTCCAGCTCCTGGATGGGAGTGCTCTCTGAATTTTCCTAAGGAAACCAAATCAGGAATGTCACCATTAGCAAGCTAGAACTCATCCCACTTTTACAGTGATTTCAATTCAAGGGTCAAACTATCATTTTAATCGCCTGAATATCTTTTAAAATAAATGCTGCAATTCTAACTCAAAACTGGAAGTTTACAAATACAATGCAATTACAGCATCACACAGCATCATACACAGTTTTGACAGAAGTGTGGGCATAGCCTTGAACAGCACATGTAATTCAAACACTGCATTGTATGGTAAAGAGACAGTTCTGACAGCAATAAGGGAGTTGCACAGAAAACTCCAGGCTATCAAATCTGTGGCTTCAATCTGTGGCCTTGGAAGACACAAGATAATTAACATTATTTTTACTTCATCGCAGCTAAAACAAGAACTAAAATTCTAGGAACCAGAATTACAGAAGAAGAGTTAATTTCTTTTTGTTTATAAAGAGTACGTGTAGAAAATAAGTGATTTTACTGCAGAAAATTTCATACTGTGTCACCACAGGACAGAATTTGTTTCTCTCTACAAGAATGTCATTACATGCTTTGTGCTGTAATTTCAGTTATTTACAATCAGCAATAGACTAATTTTCTAATAAAGAAGTAACTTATATCAGCAATACAAAGACTGATGTAAACAAAGTAATCATATTGTTAGAGATGCTTCAATACTGCAAATGAAAATATGTTTGCTATTTGAAAATCAATATAGTAGACTTACAGCATATGCTCATTTATGTATTTTTATGCAGTATCAGCCCTGTAGAGAAGGAGGTACTGGTGCATGAAAAATTGGACATGACCCGGCAATGTACACCTGCAGCCCAGAAAGCCAACTATATCTGAGACTTCATAAAAAGAAGCATGACTAACAAATGAAGTTTTACTCCACCCTGAGGGGGATCCCCCAGCTGTTATAGTGCAACCAGCTCTGGGATGCCCAGAACAGGAAAGACATGAACCCATTACAAGAGCAGAGGAGACCCATGAAAATGATGCGAGGGCTATAGCATATGAAGATGTGCTAAGAGAGCTGGGGTGCTCATCCTGGAGAAGAGAAAGCT
The DNA here is from genome assembly GCF_001522545.3 of Parus major. Lineage (NCBI taxonomy): Eukaryota > Metazoa > Chordata > Aves > Passeriformes > Paridae > Parus > Parus major. Next base: position 42,697,605 of record NC_031799.1, read on the forward strand.
GTGGAAACACCTTTTGGCAGCTTTCCAGTACTTATGGGGGCTTCTGTAAGAGACAAAGTGACTTGTCACACAGGCAAATAGTTAAAGGACAAGGGGGAATGGCTTTAAATTAGAAGAAGGCAGAATTAGAATGACATAATCATCAGAAAAAGACCCTTCACACCATCTATTCTAACTGTAAATGCATTGCCAAGACCACCACTAAACTATGTCCCTAAGCACCAAATCTACATATTTTTTAAATACCTCCAGGAATGATGACTCCACCACTTCCCTGACTTGATAACCTTTTAGGCAAAAAAAGAATTGTCATAACATCCAAACTAAACATCCCCTTGCACAGTCTGAGACCCTTTTCTCTTATGCCGTCACTTGTTACCTGGGAGAGGAGATTGATTTCCCCATCCTTTCAGGCAGCTGTAGAGCAATAAGATGAAACCAAGAACCAAGAATCTGAGCATTAAAAACACTTAGACAAAGCTAGCATTTTAAATATTATCTAAAAATTAACAGCTAGAGTGTACATCCCATATGGCATGTTACAGGACCTGTAATGACCATATTGCAACACAGACTATAGAACCAAGCGAAACCCCCACAAAAACCAACCTAAGATGGTATGAAGATGACCACATTGCAACCACTTGCTAACACAACAGCAAACTAATGAAAAGTAAGACTACCCCAGGCCCTAATAGTGCTTTTGGTCCAGGCTGTCATGTAAGAGACAGGGAATTTACACTGCAAGGGAAATAATTCCCCAGGTATTTCTTTGTTCAGCACATCAACAGAGCTACCAGATACCATAACTGATCTGTACCATCTAATGGAGATGAGAGTCTAGTCTCAAAAATTTCTTCAACAGTAGGGCATATTGAGTTTCACTCAACCAAATTCTCTGTGTACATGCTACAAACCATCCCAGGGTCTTCCCATTACCTAAGCTTCAAGCATTTCCTGGGGTCATAGGCAGGCACTCAGGCAGAATGCCACCCTAACTATTCTGCATAGCATCATCTAGTATTTGAGTAGACAGCACAAAACTAAATTCTGTCCAAATAACAACTTATTGGCGATGGAAAACCAGCCTGAACTAGCATTTCAGCTGGCTGCTGTGATTATCCTTTATTTGCAAATAAAAGGTCATTTTTAACCCCTTACAACTATCAGAATTTGTAAAGCAAGAAGCTTACTTGAAGGAGAGAGATTTAATTAGAATTCACTGCCAGCTCTAGAGTATAATCCTATGTCTGACTCTGGAAAACAGACTATTAGTGTTTTGTGGTTACTTTGTAAAAATAAAAGGATGTCTGATCCACTCTTTGTTCATGAGACCAGGTTGTAAAATCCTCCTTCCCAATATTTCATCTTACTGGTTTCAGCATATCTGATGTACACATCTTATGTCTGTGAGAACTCTGCTTTTCACCCCTACCACCCAGATTTCCATATCCACATAGACAACATCAATTTCACTTCCACATGACAGTGCCTATGGGTTGCTGTCACATACAATGAAGAAAATGTTATTTTTACAGATGATTTAGCTTTTCAGCCCTTGGACTAGGAAATGAAAATGGATTTACCCTGCAAGCAAAATGAAATGAGAATAACTTCATGTTTTCAAGGCCCTGTTTGTGGAGCTTAAAAGTCTTTTCTTTCTCTACACAAACTGAAATGTACAGACAGGAAGAAGAGTTTATTTTTACAGTCTGTCTGCAAAATGCTCCTATAAAAATAGCATTAAATACTCCCATGAACCCCACCTCAGACACTGTAGGAACTCCATCTGCTAGAGACAGATGCAAAGCAGATAGCTTTTTTAATTTGCTTGGCAATTTTTCAGAAGAAACTATGGAGTGTGAGAGAAGGAAGGATCACTCACTTATATAATAACCAATCCTTTCCTAAACTGGATACCCTGGACTATACAAGGCACTTTATGTGAACAGTTAAAGAATAATTTGCCTTAGCAGAGGATTTTCTCTTAACCAAATAGAGATTATTATAACTCATATGTGTGTATCTATTAATTTGCTTAGGTCATGCGTCAAGCCATGGCATCTTTGTTAGAAAAGCATAATTCTTTTAAACCTCTTTTAAGACTTCTTGACAAACTACAGGCTCTCTCAATTACCTGTATTGAAAACAGTCTATCTGCTGTCTTTTGAGCTTGCATTTACAAGAGGAATTTACTTAGTGGTGGATGTTTCCCCACATGATGCTCTAACTTATGTCACACATAGAAGACTATTACAATATTAATTATTACATTTCAATAAGGTGTCTGAATTTCTCTACCTTCACATGATCTCAGACACCATTTCTTTCTAAAGGTAAACTTAAAATTACGATTTTAAAATTTGCATTTTTTCTCAGAACACTAGAATCATAAGTTTGTACTTTATACTCATGGATGTAGAAAGTGCTAAAATGTTTATGTAAAAATATAAGAAAATTATGTTGCATAAGCTTTAAGCCTTTCAACCCTCTTGAAAGATGGTATTAGATCAAGAAATTATTTTTCTGACAAAAGATAACTGTAAAAAGTTCCAGACATTTTACTTACCTCAAATCTTTCTGGTTACCACCAATTATCTACACATTAAATCTTAAATGGGTATTTATAAGTCTTTGGAACAGCAACTCAAAAGAAGCCAATCTCAGAAAAGCGTGCTTCCAAAATAACTTAAAAAATCACCAATTTTCTGTTAGTCTGAATGTGTGAAGCAAAAGGCTGTCATACTCAGAAATTAGTAACTTTTCAGCTCCTTGAAGCAATTGATGGTGAAAAAGCCAGGTTTTTTTGTCAGTTTACATTACTGTACTAAACAGTTTACTTTCTGAAATCACGCAAACTGTACAGGACTCTGAGCTTGTCTGACTGACAAGACAGACCTCAACAGACATTCACAGGTATTCAACCTGTCAGTCCAGAATTCTTCCCACAGTTCCAGTACTACTATTACTGTGATGTCTTCCTGTACAACACATAGGAAGTACCTGAACTTTGTTTTAACAGGACACTGCTTAATCAAAGCTTGGTGCACTTCTAAAGTTTTGTGCATTTTCTCCACAAGTCACATATGTACATTCTGTCTGTAGTTTAAATTTTAAAGTCTTACTCTCATGCACCAGATATATCTCATCTCCCCCTACTCCTAGTGGCAGAAACTGAGCGTACAACATCAAAAGCAAACATTGGTATCAAAGCCTGCTCCCAAATCTGAGAATACTTGTCACACCTAGAAATCTAGCAAACAAGACTTTTCAGTGGCCTAGTACAATGTCCTACATGAAATCGATACTGAGAAAAAGTAATTCCTCAATTACTTTTGATTATGAGCAGTATTCATACTGCATATCTGCCAACATATAGCCCAATGTTTGTGGTTGTTACAAAAGACTGCTGTCCTCCAAGTGAGAAAAGTGTCAAAGGACAAGTACACGAGTTAGGATGTCCCTTTTCCCATTTTATTTGAAACCACTCCCAAAGAAAGAAAGATTTTGCCTTTCCTGATTTACAGAATGCAAAAAAATGTATCACATACTTACTTCTTGTGTGTGAGGTCCAGACCACTGTTGACTATTCCCTCCACTTTGACATTTTTCTGTCCACAAATATTTCCATAACTGTCATATCCTGAAAGCAGTCTTGCAGCTGCTCCTGTAGCTATTGAAAAGCCACAGATAAAACCCTGGAGGAATAAAAAAATCCCACAGTTTAGCGATACTCTGTTTCACATCTGGGAAAAGTCAGTTTTATTAATTTATTTCTAAACAGAGGTTGTCTAAAAATTCTTTCCGACTGGAAAAGGAAAGACAAGGATTATCAACAGAACTGCTGTGCAGTAATAAAACTGAATGCAAGGTAAGAGATGATTCACATATGTAACACTGGGTATTATACAAGCATAGTTAAGACTCCTGTATGTGGTCTATTTGAAAGTCATATTGTCAGCAAGTGGGCATGAAGCAGAAGGGAGAAGTCAGTAAGTGGGCAACAGCAGGCAGTGAAGGAGAGCTACAAGCAAAGAGATAGAGTTTTCAAGGATTGCTATGCATCTTAGACAATTCCTCCCAATCCAGATTTTCTTGCTTTCAGATTTTTTTTCTTTCCTTTAAATTAAGTACTTTCAAAGATGAGCTAGAATTAAGACGCCTATCTAACACAAGTTTCTTTTAAGGAAATCCTCTTAAAGCAAGTGACCAGGTCAAGGCCACTGTGGTTTCAAATGCTGGTTTTAAATGCAGGAAATAAACAGATGCAAAGTAAGATGGTTCAGACCAAGTAATATGGAAAATGCCCTTAGTAGGCAAGTCTTGCTGTGAACTCCCAGAGATATTTTACGAGCAAAACCAAGATTAAGGCAATGATTGTGAAAACAAGACGCTGACCCAAAAGCTTCATTATCAAACCACTGTCAGGGAGAAATGAACCATCAGCTCACTCCACTACCACCAAGGATCTGATTTTACATGTGAGACAGGCTAAGATTTGAGAAGTGGAAGCAGAATAAACAGCTGAGACAAGTGTATGGAGCAACAGATGGCAGTGTCAGGATCAGATGAAATGATGATAACAGGTAATGACGTTGGCATGGAACAGTGAAAATGTGGGTGGTGCACCCTGCAAGTGAAGTCTCCTAGAACGGTAACTGTGTGACCTAGTCAGATGATTTCTCTGTATATTACATTGCTTAGACAGGAAAATTTGGGACACTTGTGCAGAGAAAACTAATTTATTATTGGAAGAACAGGTAAATAATCAAATAATCAGGGAACATCAACAAACCAGAAAAAAAACAAATGCAAAAGAAATCTACTTGTTTCAGGAAGCGCTGTGCTTTTTGCAATTTTAAGATACTCACATTACAGTGATACTGTAATACATATGATTTTAAATAATCATTATGATTTTTACATTTGAAGCCCAACCATTGAAAAAAAAACTCTGGGGAAAGCAGAAGAAACTTTTCAATGTAATTATTCCAAAAACCAGAAACTGAGGAAGAGCAGAAAAGAAGGCTGAGAGCACTTAATCCCCCGAAGGACACCTGCTTGCAGTACAGCAGTACAAAGCAGCAATGGACACTCTCTGTTTAAGAAGAGTAGCAAACACCGGATCATGAAACAAAGTAAGATGGAAAGAAGTATACTTCTAATTTTCATTAATCTGCAGCTTTCAGAAGTTTGGTCTTTTAATAAAAAGTATAAAGTGTTGTGAGGCTGATTTGAAAAAGTTGATGGGTCCATCACAGAGGACAGAACTGTTAAAACTTTGAAAAAATATCTTATTATTAGTAATATGGTTGTTAACAATAGCTGCTTCTACTAAGTATACAATAAAAATAAATTAATTAAATAAACAAAACCCCAGTTAGCTCTTTAATAGTCAGAATCTTTTTTTCTCACAAAAAAACTTTACTGTGATTCACAGAATTGTTTACCAGACTTCCAGCTACCATTCTGGGACATGCAGAGTCCCATAAAGTACATGAGTCAACTGATAATTTGCCATGCTGAAAAAAATCACTTACCACCGAGACTGCAGTTTCAGGGGAAGAGAAGCTAGAGAAAGAACTGACACCAGCAATTAATTATGGTTCCCTACCAAAGGCCTACCAAAGTATTTTCACACTACCCATTTCTGATCTTTGCTGGTGATCAAGTTACTGATAGGTTTTGAAACTCCTTCCTTATGAATGCAAACTCTTCAACTCTATAACATTTCCAAAATCTGCTGAGTTTTACTCACCATTCCTATGCAGAAGACAATGAATAAGAGCAGCCATGGTACATCTGTGCAGCTGTGGTCTTCCAGAGGCTTCCACTCTCGCTTGGAACTCTTGTGTGAGAAGAGAGACACAAGGTTAAAAACACTTTGTCTGTTCATAATAGAAAAAGGCAGAAAACTATTCTACAGGTAATTTATGTACAGCAGGAGCCATCTTCAAATACCAAGATAGTTGAAGAACCTTGGCTGAAAGACTAAGAGTAAGGCTCATGTAAGATTTCAAAATAAGTGCCTCCACAAGAGCTAGACCATCAAATAGTTATTTACCAAAAAATAGCTAATTTATCCAGAAATTTACAAATATTTATCCACAAAACATGTTATTTTCACTAGTCTTTTTATTACCAGAAAACAGAAATGAATGGCATGAAATTGACAGTATCTCCTATTGCACAGCTAGATTTCACAGCGACCTTTCAGTAATCTGATTTCCAGAAAGGATAACTATTAAACTTTTCAAAAAACCCTAGGTTTTCAAATACAATTGGCAGGCTGAACAAGAGCTATGGATGTAGAAAGGAGGGAATAAACTGCTGTTTAAGGAACAGTTTTCTACCTGCCATAAGGCAGCTGAGATTAACACTTCAGTGAAGAAATCCTTCATCTGTATTGTTATGGTGGCAGAAAGGTAAATGGTATAATTAAAGGTTGGAATACTCAATGATGGAGGTAGTTGTAAGCAATTTAGATAGTTTCCTGTTCATGAGGTAAAAATTCTCAAGTAAACATACATTGCTAAGATAATTAGAGTCTTATAAACAGTCAGGCAAAAAGGTTCCAGGAAAGGGAAAATAATAAGCACTAGCTCTAATATAAAACTAACCACCTAATCAGAATTTGTTGTAACAAAAATACTGATTACAGCTACTTGTAAAAATACACAGTTACAAAGAGAAGTTTTTTCAACAGGCTCCCAAATACTGAATCTTCATATGTATTGACTGAGACCCATGAACTGCAGACACTGTTTTAATCCTTCATTCAGGAAGAAAAGGAGGTTGATGTAAGGAGACTGCATACACAACTGTTCTCTCTAGAGAGAGAGTAAAGGGGATAACCTATACAAATTTTAAATTTATTTTTTTCTCTTAATACTCCTAGGAATCTTCAAGATTTTTCCGAACAGGTAGCAAATGTCACTGCTGAATTAAAACAGAATGGCTGGATGAAATGTCAACATGTTCTATCGCCAGTATGTATTTTGCATATTTTTAATAAAAAAACCCAAAAAACCAATAGCATGATATTAGCAAGGTGATTTTTTTCAGTATTCATGACTTTGGCTTTTTTTTGTTCACAAGCTCAAAACAACTTTTTCAAATACTCCCATTAGAAACTGGATAAACAAATAAAACTAAAAACTGGATAAACAAATGAAATCCTGAATGCATCACAAAAACGTGGTTTTCTAAGTAGTTCAACTTGGCATTCAGGAATTCCATGCTGATTTTGCAATGTTTACTAAGGAAGTTCCACTTACAGGTGTGATAAATGTAGTTTTACAGATGTGATAAGCACTGTTTTAATTCAAGCTGCAAATTCATTGTACATTCTGAAAGTCAAACTTTAGATTTTACTTAATAATCAGTAGTTAGAGGTGCTAAAAGGTCACATTATGCACTTTACAATGCACATTCAACAAAACTGAATTTTCTGATGCTGGCAGTTCACACTTAAAACTAGCACACTCTTTGAACTTAACATTTACAACAAGATTGTGACATTCATGTTGTTATAATTAGCATAATCATAACTGCATAAATTATGTAAGGCTTGGTGCTTCCTATTCCTAAATTCACTCCAAGAACTCTAGATTATTTAGAAATTTACTTTTATTTACAAACAGCAGAGAAAAAATTCAGCTACAGCTGCTGTCTTAAGAGCAAACTGCCCTTGGCAAAAGAGGGAGCAGCAAAATGCACTGCAGGGTGTGCTTTGTTTGTTTTGTTGGGTTTTTTTTTATCCTTTCTACCATCTGCATCCAAAATCTTTTAATAGGATTTTTAAAAGCCTCTAGAATAGCTCTGGCAAGGATTTTGGTTGTCTGACTAGTCACAGTTACCATAAGTAATCCATTTTACTTACTAAGTGGACTGCAATTTATATGTCAAAAAGAAACTTGAAATGCCATAACATGGAACATAGTCGGAAAGTTACACAGATAAACTAGTTCTCTATCTGTGATTCTTACTCTGTGAAAAACAAACAAAAAAAACAAACAAAAACAAAACAAAAACCCACATACCAACAAAAACACCAAAAAACCCCACCAAACCAGGAAGGTAATCTAAACAAAGTATCCTTGGATGAAAGTCAATAAGTAGTAAGATACTTACTAACTTATAATTTAACCACCTAGCATGGTAATGACATATAAAATTTTACATATATAGCCTGTCCAATCTTTATTGTCTCAGACCCCCATAAAACCCAAGCTAGCTACCATTATCTGTCTACTGTCTTCTTCCCAGTTACTTCTTTGTATTCCGGATTCCCAATGAATCCCTTTCCATCTCTTCATAGTCTTTTGTCCTTGTCTTTGATATCAGTGTCTCTGTTTCTCCAGCGATTGCTCCCTGTCTATTCTACACCCTTAGGCATTTACTCAGACTGCGATTTTCATGCTTTGGCAACATAAATTGTTAATTCATGGTCAACATAAGGTCTAACAAATGTTGTTTGTTCTGCAATCTGTAAACTATGCTTGTCTCCATTGTGATTGAAACACCATAACATTTTAGAAGACATGCTTTGCCTGAAATCCTAAATCAGCACTTCTACTCTTCCAGATATATTAGGAGCCTACAGTATTTGCTTATACAACAGAGCTAGAGGAAAAAAAAACAACAAACAACTGTAAATTATTAGATTAATTTCAAGTTTACCCTTGAAACAGAGGGAATTATTTTATTGCAATTATGAAATAAAAATTTCATAATTTACACAATGTTCCCTAAGGATATTCTTGCCATTAACAAAGCATGTACTGTCATGAAAGCATGGACAATCTGGAACACTCAGTCAGAAGTGGAAGGCTGTCAAACCCGTCTTTCTCTCCAAGACAAATTTGCAGGCTGGGAACATTTTCTGCTCATAACAGCTTTTCTGTGCTGATTTTATGAGTTATTTACTCAAGAACCCAAATGAGTGTGCTAAGAAGTTTACATCTGTCCATTTTGCACAATCAAATCAAAACCCTCGTGTGCTGGAGTTTTACAATCATGTTTTAGTACTACACACCTAGAAGACTGGATGTCTACAATTAAGAATTCTCTTGTAGAAAAGGAAGTGGGGAGAATGTCAGGACACTAACTACTGTTTTTTCCTAGTTGAATTCAGAGCTACACATTCTCAAGACTAAAAGTACTTGCATGTAAATACAAAATAGAGGTTATTTTCTTCAATCACTCCAAAACAAAAATAGAAATCCCTCTTCCGTATTTCTTTCTTGCTATCACTTCCAAAATATACCTTTGCAGCACAAAGAGTAGGTCTCTTCTGCATACTGCAATATACTTCTGCACAGGAATTGCAAGAATTCCTGCACATAAGCATAGCGAAGACCACTTTCACTGTTAACTGTAATAGCAGTACTGGATGCTGCCATACAAGTACTCTCATGCCATTACCAGAGTGAAACCCATTTAAGAGCATAAAAAGATGAAAAAACATAGCATTTCAATGGGAGACTACAGATGCAGGGAACTAAAGAGAATTTAGTTTGAACACAACATATCTCATGCAATGTAAAATTTGGGAATGATGAGACTGAAGCAAGAAGACTATTAAAGAACATCTGCAGCACTACATATACAGAAAATTGAGCTGTGGGCAAGTAGCAAAGATGTGAATAATATAAGGATAAAGATGGAATCTGCCATCAACTGATGATGTTGCAACATCATGATGGTACGGGAAGTAGAAAGAAAAGGTCTTGTGGTGGTCAGATGACACATTTCAAGTGGAAGAGAACTCTGGTGCTAGTGAGGCAGGTGGGCTGAATTAAGGACAATCCAGTGAATAAATGGCATGAGTTACAACCAATGGATGAAAAGGAGTTGCAAGTCAGAGCCTAGAGGTTAGATTCTAGGTTCCACTTCCGCTAGTGCGTATAAGTTAGCAGCTGGAGAGTACAAGACTACTCTAATTTGCACATGGACACAAAGGTTGTAAGAATAAAGCCACAACTTCATTCAGATAGTTAAATGCATTAACATTAAGATAATTTGTTACAAAACCCTATCCCAGGAACCATACTGATCTAACTATATCTTTAAATTATTTCTTGTTTCATCACCTTGATATAACATCCTGACTCAGAATACATACAACTGTAATTCAATACAGAAGAGTAAATAGACATTACTGCTCTTTATTTAAACTAGAATTCAGAAATTACTGTGTAGCTAACTATCTTCATAGAAGACAGCCACAGTGTGCACACAGCATTAATAAATGGCTTTTAGAGGCAAAAAGGGATTCTCATTCTGATTGGCATCTTTTATGGAAACCACTGGAGTCCTGCAACATCCACGTTTCCTAGAAGGCAGACTGATTCTGTTAAAGTACCAGAGATTCAGCTGATCACATAAATAGCATTTGGTTTATTCCACTAACACTGTGAGTATAGAACACAAATTTTACACCTACAATGCAAGTTCAACCCTTCAAAATTGGAGAGTCCATTTGCAATACTGTGCATACCAACAAATGACATGGAAGAGCATGGCTCCTTGGGAAATGGGCAAGCCAGGTTTAAGAGGTGATGACCGGGAAGCCATCCAGTTCAGAAGCCAAGTTTAACCCTGCACCTTCAAATGCTATTGAAACATACTGACACAGACCAAAACGACAGTTCTTGAAAAATTTATCAGTGTTTCCCAACAGCCATTTAAGGAGATGGTATTTTACCCATTTTACATCTTTACAAGCTAAAGAACAGTACTAATCACATGTTGACCTTGATGAGCAATAATTTACTAATTTACCAAACCATTTCCAATGCAAGAGAGTAATTCTCCAGGTTTAACACACATGGCATTTTTCTGTCCAAGACATGGCAGGCTTTTCTAAACTATACAGCTGTTTAGAAGAACTAGCAGCAGCTGCATACTAGTTTCCTAATGAAACTTCCTCCACCTCTGAACAGACCTCAATCCTAGAGCCCAAAGAGGAGACAAGTCCTGATGCCAAGCATACACACTCAATATTTCACACAAGTACACTTCAGATAGCAAAAGTAAAACTCAAGTAAACTAGCTCTCTCTATAAAACTTCCATATGGCGAATCCAGTGTGTAAGTATGTAGAACAAAGTCTTAAAGAAGGAAACCTGTTTTCAGTTCGTGACATTACCAGCCATGTTACATTTTCATAGAAAACTCCTAGCTTACTCCACCAAGAAGTCTCAGAACACTGTACACAGCTGATTGAGTTAAAATGTTCACCATTACCTAGACTTCCTATACATGACCTACATGGTGTTCAGACAAAGCACTAAACAGCTTAAAGCACTCTATCATAAGTTCAGACAATCTCTCAGGTTCACAATAAAACTTGTTCATTCTACAGCATATTATTGGTACACCTCCATTACTACTAGAGCAGGAACACACAGCAGTAAGTACAAACTTTCCTAATTACACCAGTTCCCTGGAAGAATGAACTACATTGTATCAATTAAAAAACCTCCATAAACACACTAAAATAATACTAAGTGTAGACTTGGCCTGGATCTCCCTCTGGGGAGGAGTAGTATTGCTCCAACATCAAAGAGCTTGCTATTGATTGCATTCTCATGGGAGGCAGAAGCTTGAGTTGCCACAGACTTAGAGAACTGAAGCAATGTCTCCCACTTAAGAGGACAAAAGAGCTTTGCTGGATGGGTGCAGCATGTACCATACATCTCTAGAAAGAAGCCAAAACACCTAGGGGCAATTTCAAAAGATACTGCATAATAGGGCATGCAACTCACAGTGGAGTCCAATGTCCATTTTGTGGAATTTCTGCTTCAATGTCATTACAAAACAGTGTATTTTTCAGATTATAGCAAAGCAGACACTAGTCACATTTCAGACCTAGAGCCATATAACAGTATTTTACATACAGGTACCATATCCTTATTTTCCTATTGACTTTCCATTTCACTGCTTGTTCGCCAATGCCCTGTCCACTGAAAAGATGCACTCATCTGTTATAAGTATGAAACTCAGAAATAATACTAGGAAAAGTCTTCTCATGGTGTAATACTGCTTTATCCACCAAAAGGTAATGAATTTATACTTTGGTTCACTTCAGATATTAAGAATATTACCAATTCACATAAGGTATCATGGTATTACTAGTGGTGTAATATAAGGATGCTTACCCTGAAAACTCATACATGGGGACTTCACTCTTGAATGTAGCATATGTTGTGTTGTAGATCATCTTCCATTCATCTTTACAGTCAACTCATATTAAACACTGCTTCAAAACTCCTTGATTACATACCTCTACCTCAATCAACAACTTAAATATTTATCTTGAAACATAACACAGCTGATTAAATAAATATGACATGATCAACACACCTGCTGTAGCTTTGTAGTTTAGAAATCAGGCCATCTGTAGACAAAAGCCCTGTTTTTAAGTCTCAAAAATATTTAGTTATTGTTTCTTCCTTCATTATTCATTATTTAGTGTTTATTTCAAATGAGCAATAAATAAGGATACTTTACAAGTATCACAGTAATATTTTTCAGGGGTTAAAATATCCATTTCAGTTCAATTTTGGTACTTTCATGGTTCTTAATAATTAATAAAAAAAACAGTCATGCAAACAAAACCAAAACAATAATAAACACCCAAAGCAACAAAACAAACCACAACCCCCCCAAAAAACACATAACACCCCCCAAAAAAACCACAAAACCAAAAAATCAAAACTCTGAAGACTTTTGCACATACCAAGTTACTGCACTACATTTGAATTTTCTACTTGTTGATCAACCTGTTTCACAGAATTTCAAATTTTATTACTTCTACAGATTCAAATCCCAAATAAAATATTTTCTAATTCAAGACTAGTAAAACAGAGTTAAAAATACACTTTACTCTCAAATGTTAGCTTTATCACAGGACATTGAGATGCATTCAAAAGACCTACCAGAAATACCAGAACTCCTCAGTTACTGGTGTCCACATGAAATGTGGAGGACACATTCCATAGATGTTGCCTCTGTTCTTGCCATTGTCTTAATGTAAACCCAAGACCAAAGACATCACAGCTCATTAGGAATTCAGGGCCTGCACAGCTCTGCTGTGGGAACTAACAGTGTTGCCACTTACAGGGACATTCATAGCAGTTTGATATGCATTCCTTCAAAATGTGTCCTATATTTAAATGTGTTTGCCACAGTGAAAATCACTGCTGCTTAAACACAAACTCCTGACTTAGAGGTTCAAAATTCTGGCGACAAGAAAGAAAAACATTCAGGACTACAATAAGAGGGCAGCACTTGAGGATACTGAAACTATATTAGATTAACAGCAACTAATACTAAGAAAGCTCTATCTGAATTATGTAAGAAAAAGTGGGAGGAGAATGGAAAAGGAAATAATATGTCAAGCCCTTAGGTTATTACATAAGCATACTTCCTTATAACTAGGCAATAATTTTGCAGCATTTTATTGCAAACTATGGGAAGTCTTACAAAGCATTCACAAGACATGGTTATCATGACCTTGAACAAAGTACTAAAATGGGTTTCCTGTTTTGTTTCTGTAGTTCTATATACAGCATTCAGAAGTCTCTTCCTCAGTCAAATAATGTATCTAGAGAGCAGCAAGAGTGGTTTCAATTTAAAACAAAACCAAACAAAAACAGGCCAGTGCTCATCTCTGCTGTAGACAGCTGTCTAACTACATTAATAATGAGAGGCATTATATATATATATATATATATATATATTAACAGATACAAGTCACCATGTTCTGCTCATCATGCTCTCCACTAGAGTCTAGCAACACTACTGATAAAAATAGCATCTGCTAGAAACTAGCATGTAAAAATGCAGTATGGAATCAGCTTTCTAATATACCAGCAATCATCTTCTATTCTTATAGTACACTGCATATTGGGTGTTGAAATCATATTAAAGTAGAGAAAACTAAATTTTTGGACTGTATAGCTGAACTTCAAAATAAAGTTGACACTTCTCTCTTCTTAAACATACATACAGACCCTCTTGAGGCTGTTGTCATACAATTATACACTTCTATTCCATATTAGGTAATTACTTACCTAGAAGAGTTAAAAGAAGAAAACAAAATAAGCAAATAAAAAACACCAAAACAAACAAAACAAACAAACACAGGAAAAAAACAAACAAAAAACCCAAAACCAAAAACCCTAAACCACCAACAACAACAAAGAAGGGACAATGAATGCAATGACATTTATTTACTGCATAAGTCTGGGAAACATCAAAGTGATTGAATGACCTAAAAGAATGTTATTAGATATTCACCAACACAAACTCTTTCTCTAAAAATTATAACCAAGCTTCTCGGTTTCATAAAACAAAGGCAAAAAGTAGCAATCAGTTTAGTCAACAGATGGAAATAGCCTGACAACATTGCATAACCATTTTTTAGAAGGTAAGCATAAAACGGACACGATTTTCCAAAAGACGCTTCAAAGGGGGAAAGATACAAATATCAAAGACACAGTTTCTGTTAAATTGCAAGTTCTACTTTTCACAAAAGAAACCACTGACCTAAGTTCATAGAAACAAAATTTATAGTCAGCCCAAATACAGAAAAGGCATGCACAGTTACAGCGAAAGCTTGCCTTCAGAGTAAACAGCATAAAGACACTTAACAACTTCACTACTTAACATTCTCATAATGACAAAAAAAATCCATCAGTTGGGTGATACTTAACAAATTCTTCCAATTATTAACGTAAAACTCTGATGGCTGGCAGCAGTCTTGATGCCAAATAGATTACAATAACATAAGCTTTGGATTTAGCATTCACTATTAACAATAGTGACAACAAGATAATCAGTCTTCTCAAAAACTGTTCTCACTTTATCAAAAAATAATTTTGTAAGGATGCTATGTGCCATGCTTGTTCCCAGTACAAATTATCACTTCCTGAAGCTCTTAAAGTGTTGATGTTTTAATTACCTGACAAAATAAAGGAAATAACTCGCTACCTACAAATTTTAAGTGATACAACTGAAGGGTAATCTGAGCCCCAGATCCGCTAGTCCTCAGTATGAAAATCTCAATGAATTTTATAAGTACTCACAAGTATCTACATAGTTGAAATATTTCTGTGTTAAGATCAAAAGGAATTATTTGCACAGGTTGTGCAGCTGCTTGTGACAGTATTTATAAAAGGACATCTCATGCTTCACAGGAACCTAACAGAGCTTACAGACCAGAAATACAGAAGCAGTTCCATGAGATGCCTTATCATTAGCATGTTCTTGGATGCTTATAAACTTCAACCTTCATACTATGTATCAGATAGAGAGATAGATATGTGTGTGTGTATGTGTATATATATAGATATATAGATAGATACACTTATCAGAGGCTAGAACAGAAGCCTCATCTATTGTAAAAATATTGAAAGGGAAATCAAGCTTCCTATCTCCTAGGAGAATTCACAGCTCATTCGATTTCCCTTCATCAACACCATTATTTGTTTGGTCTTCTTACATGACAGTACCCATGCCCAAAATGAAACTGGCATGTTTTGATGCTCCTTAAACTCGTTTGACTGCAGTAACCTCTGACTACTGAAGATATACAGCTGATGTACAATTAGTAATCTGTATTGCCCATAATGGCAGGAACAGATATTCCATCACAGCAGCTCATTTTTTTCAAAACATTAGAAACTTCAGATTTATTCAGTGTTGTTTTGCTAGCAGATGCTCAAGGGAAAGCGAAGGGATGATCTGTCTTCATCTCCTCTTATAACAGAAAGTTCTTACAGTCTTTCAAAACCAAGGCCACCACTAAAACCACCAAGAATAACACGTGCTTTGTTCTTCCCAGTCATGCCTCCGGTTTCCAATATTTCAAGCTTCTCTCACGCATACCATAGATTAAGTCACTAATGTAAAAAGCTGTAAATTTAAATAAACATACACAGTATTTCTCAATTGCAACACAAACACTAAGACTTCAATAAATTGCCTTGTTTCCTATAACATGTTGCCAAACCAAACACCTTTTAACTACTATCAGCTACTTCCATTGTATAAGAAAGGGAGAACAGGTTATGTATTACAACTGTTCCATGAGAAAGCAGTTTAAGTTCTGTCTTGCCCCACACCTCATTCCCTTTCACTATCTGTGAATTTCTGTCCCCTCAGATGTAACAAAGCAAACTTCACAGAACTGTGGTATAAACTAGATTGGTGGAGCAATTTGAGTTATACTGCAAAATAAGTTTTCTTGCTTAAAAACAAACTAACAAAAACCCTATACAGATTAGTTCAAACAAAGAGATTTACAGCACAGCCTAACAGTTGTGGCAACATAGGAGTGATAAACTCCAACAGTTACTTCCTGAAGATACAGTTTTAAAACAGATTGATGCTGTGACATAATAAAAAATATCACTGGAAAAGGAGAAGAATGAAAAGCAAGGGAAGAGAATACCAGCACTCAACTCCATTTTTCTTCCTCAGTAAAATGAAAGATTTGAAAGAAATGCAATTATTTTAACAACTCAAAACTTATGCACCATTCGCTCAAAAGATCCCTACATTTAGGTAGAGAAGATCATTTCTTCAGAACAACACAAATATAAAATATAAAAAAAACCCATAAACTCAAACTAGAGTTACCTCCATAAAAAGTAAGAAGAAACTTCAGCTTTGTTGCACAGCAGATCCATGACAAAAAAGATGCATCCAGACAGAAGCACCCTTCTTGTGAAAACACCCATTTCATGCTACAGATATGGCCAAGCGAGGACAGTGGGCTGAAGCAACATGAAGGTACTGACAAGTAACAGCAATACCAGACAGAAGACAGAAATCCCATCTCAGTATTTGTCCCTTCCTTTACAGATTTTCATCTCATATAGGATAGCACATTTGGCTAAATCACAATTCAAAGAAATGTTAGGAAGATCTGTTCATGATAACTAACAGTAAGTAAACAAGACTGCTTTTATACAACTGCTAAGATGTAGTTGACATTGCACAAGCTTTTCTCTACACACTCAAGGTTCAAGATGGTGATAGTAAAGAGACAGCAAGCACAAAAAAATGACAGCTTAGTACAGAATCGCACAAGCAATTCTAAAGAAAAAAAGGATGAAAACACTCCTGTAACACCAAGGAGAAAGAACAGGTAACACTGGAAAGGAACAAGAAGTAAATAAGAATTCTAGTTGTGATGATAAAGAAATAGTGGATATCACAGTAGATGCTACACCAGGGGAAGTGGAAGAACTTTGTGCAAACATGGAAAACCAAAATGAAAATAATAAAGAAACAGGAAAAGAAGTACTCTGGTTCTAATCACCTCAGCAGGCAAAACAGCAGTGGAGCAACAGAAAGAATTAGCTCATCTGGAAGAAAGTCTGGTATGGTTGCATTAAGTTTAATTTAACATGACTCTTGACAAATAAAGCTGAAAAGTCTGGTAAAATAGGAAGTTAACAAAAGGGGGAGAAAGGTTCAAAGTATATCCACAGACAGAAGTATTGGCAAATAAACAATAATCAGCAAGTAGAAGGCAGTGAGCAATTAAAAAACAACAGTACTATCCCCGTATGGACCATGCACTTAAGAGCTGGATTCAATGATTCTTGTGGGTTCCTTCCGCCTCAGAAAATTCTGTGGTACTACAGACATGCCAGGGAGAATAAGACACCATGTAGCAGAGGATTACATATGCTATTGAAAGCAACAGAGACCAAGGAGCATAAAACATGGAATCCTTGCAACTTGGGCACAAGAAGCCTGCAGATATATTAACTGAAGACAATTTCAGCACAACACAGAATATGGACTGGAATTAATTCAGTATGAAGAAAGAGGAAAGAATGTGTGACAAAAAACATACATTCCTCTGCTCAGAAATTTGGAAAAAGGAGAGAAACAGACTAGAGTGCTGTTATTTTTAAGGATGAAGAATAGCAAATCAGAATAAAATTAGGAAGGGAATAAGATGGCAGCAGGAGGTAAAAACCTGAAGTTTGAAAGTAAAAGAGAAAAACTGAATGAATGAGGATTTGGGTAATTAAAAAGGCAGAAAAAGCATAAAAGAAACACAAGAATACATCTCTGTAAGCAGCAATCAATACTGCTGAATAAAGGTAAACATGTAAATTCTAATCAGTTCTTCTCTGGAAACCTTTAGATTCTGCTGGGAAAGAGGCACAGAAAAAGGCCTAAGATAAAGGCCTTTAGACAGCCTACAAAGCAAAGGAATTGGGAAACATATATAGGGGGAAAAATGAATAACTGAGTATGAAATAAAAGCTATGAATAAAACTACAAAGAAATCAATCCAGTTCAACAATCAGTCACAGGTAGATGCATTATCAGAAATAAGAGAAGAAGGTGGCAGTCATGAGAAAGGGACTTGGAGATGCAGTAATCAGATAAGATGGCTAGCAGAATCAAAACAGAAGTAATCATTTCTGTCAGAAACAGAAACGGGGATTAGCAGATGAAGATCAAATAGGCTAGAGAGCTGAAAAATAAACTTAATGAGAAATCTACTTGAAAAACAAAGTCAGAAGGAATGAGGATTTTCATGATAAGAGATTATGTCAAAGACCAATATGAAGCTAGAAAGGGAGAAGCAAAATATAGGTGAGGAAATATGAAGGAATTTCTGATGGACCCCTGCCCAGGTGTTGTAGCTTAGGGCACGGCGATGCGGAAGATTTCGGAATGTAACGGAAAGTTAGAAAAAACCCCTCTCTGTTAGGATAGTAAAACCTCTTGTAATTAGCCAATAGCACTTAGGTGTGACGTATGTAGATGGGAGTAACACAATGACCCTAGGTTATAAATTGTCAAATTTCCCTGCAATAAACGCCATTGCTACGCCATCCATCACATTGATGTCTTGTGGGTAGATTGGCCAGGGTGTCCCGGGAGAGAGGCCACAGGCTGGCTCCTGGACTAGGGTGTTTGCCTTGCTTGAAAAACCAGCACCCAGGAAAAACATGAGAGGGGGAAATGCAAAGACCATGGTAGATGAGGAATAGAACATTTATTTGTAATGATAAAAGGGATGATAGGACAGACATTATAACCTAATGTAGTGCTATATGGTATGCAGCAAGGTTTCTGTAATCCATATACCAGACAAAACTGCTGATAAAATATTCAGCAACTAGCCTTTGATTTGAATTTCCTGAGCAGACACACCATTGCTTACGGTTAGGAAATTACATATACTGCTATTCTTAAACTTCAGTCCTACGGTGTACAAAGGTCAGTTGTTGTACCGTATCTTGCCACGCATAAGGAAAGCAAATGAAAAGTTTACTAGAATACTATTAATGTCATATAACCTGGCAGCATTACAAAAATTGCACTAAAATCCAAAATCAGTCAGCTGAAACCCAGATATGCATATGCCAGATACGCAAACCAATTCATCCGCTAACATTACCCGCAAGTAAGTCTGCATTTTCCTTTAAGAAAAGAACAGTGAACTGCAATTCAAATTTTCTAGCTCTAGAAAGGGCCTACAAAACACTTGAGAAAAGCAATTTCTCAGAAATCACAGAAATAAGATTGGAAAAGACTTCAAAACATCAACTTCACTCAGTGCTCCAAGTCTGTATCAGCTTTCCTTAAGCCACTCCTGACAGATGTTTATCTAACATGGGTTGTTTTGTTTTTTTTAGCAAACCTCAGACAATACAGACTTCACAATATGCTCTGGCAGTGTACTGCAGTGACTGAAGAAATTCAAAATCCACCCCTAACATTTAGCATATACCTCACTCTCGTAATTCAAACCATTTGTTTGTGCACCACAAAGCTGTCTGCCTTCCTCCTTGCAGCATATTTGCTATACTGAAAGGACGTTTCCTATTGCAACTGGACAGTTCTCCGCAGTGTTCTGCATTGGAAGGACAGAGCTCTTACATAAAAAAAAAGTCTGCCTGAACGGATGAGCTACAAAAACTCATCTCTGTGATGAGTCATCTGGGACAGCAGAGACGGACTTTCCCACATAAGCAGTCTGCTGGAAGCTGGATTCAGCCACTGCAAGTGATACAGCCAAAGGAAACTAACATTTACAAGCGAGCAAAGCACAGCCAAGGCATCAGTCGTGATCGTTCATACTACAGCCTTCAGAAAAAGAGCCATGCAAAAAACCAGCACAGCTTTGGCCGTGTTGTTCAAAGGCAAAGTTAAAATGGGAAGCAGAGCCGCAAACTGGAGCGTTGGGTGGAGCTCCCGATTGTGCCTTGCCTGGCAGCACCACTCTGGGGGAAAAAAAGGAGTCAGTAAGGGCAAAGCAGAGAGAAGGGGGAGGGGGAAGAAAGAAAAACCGACCTCGGAAACAAGAGATGTGCACGGAACCAATCACATACAGGGAAATGGATATAGGGAGGCACCTGAACCCTCGGACACAGAGTGAAGAAGGAGGCTGGGATTAAGACTGTCTCCAGTGACAGTGGACTTCAGGGATGCCCTGGGCTTGATGACTTTCCTCCCACGGAATAGCTTCTCTTTGTCGGGTGGGGCAGTAGGGACCCCAAAGAACATGCTGCAGGAAGGGCAGGGCATGCAGAGCTATCTAGGGAGATGTACTGAGCATGGCGGGGGGGGGGGAGGTGGGGACCACAGGACAGTGGTGCAAGGCACTAGAAGGATGGCAGGTGAGAATTGGACGTCTGCAGCTGCAGCCATAGCAGGGAAGTGGAGCAGGGTATGCTACAGATTGCAAAGCAAAAGCACAGCTGGGGAACAAGGGGCAAGGTGAAGATGATCCACAGGAGAAACAGCACACAGAACAGTATGCAGAGGGTGGAAGTGCGTAGCATGGTAAGGAGCAAGGCTATTGGGGGGGCGGGGGGAGTGATGCTGGTGAACACGGGGATGCACAACCACGAGCGGGAAAAGCACAGCTACAGAGCGAGCAAAAAGGTGCACAAGCTCATGTGCATGAAGACTTGGGGCGAGTGGATGTAAGGGTGTTGTGCCCAGCCACGAAACAGCAAGGCTACGGGAGGGGAAAGCAAGGTGGTCGCAGTCACGGGAGGCCAAAGCTGTTGGTGGAGGAGTGTGAAGTGGGGAGGGAAAGCAATGGGTTCCCAGCCATGACAGAGTGTGCTTACAGACTGGGACGCAGAAGAGTGCGCAGCAACGGGAGAACGGCGCTACAGGTGTAGCGAGGGGGATGTACTGACACAGGAAAGCGGGGCTCCGTGGAGGGAGGCAGCAAAGCGGTGCTTAGCCTGGTGGAAGCCGTGCTGCGAGGGGCACAAGGAGATGCACGGCCGCCAGAGAGCGCGGCTGTGGAGGGGACAAGCGGCTGCGCAGCCACAGGACAGCGACAGGGACAGACCCGGGGCCAGGGGGCCCACAGCCGCGGGGCGAGCAGAGGGGCTACGGGCGGGTGTGACAGGTCCCTGCAGCGGAGGACGGCGAGGTCGGAAAAGGGAGGGGGACACGGGCCACTCACCTGCGAAGCGGAGCTGCAGCAGCCCATGGCGTCCGCGGGTCTCTGCCCCGGGGGTGCCCGCTAGGCATCCACTCTCCGCGACTCCCCCGCCCCGGGCGGCGGCGCGGTGCGGGGCACACGAAGGGAGGCACGGAGGGAGCGCCGGCTAAGCGGCGGGGACCGCGGGGCCCGGTCAGTTGAGAGCGACAGCACCACAAGCGCCGTCGCGGCGCCCCCTCATCCTCCTCCCCCGAGGCCACTCGGGAAGGGGCGGGGCCGGCGGGGGGGCGGGCCTGGGGGCGGGGCCAGTGCACTGCGGCGCAGGGGGTACCTGTCCTGCCGGCGGCTCCGCCCTCGCCCCGCCCCGCGCGCGCGGCGGCCGCTTCCGGTGCGGTAATGGCGGCGGTGGTGCCGCGACTCCGGTGGTGGTCGAGCTCAGATCTCGTCCTTCGCTCACCAGTCGCCCGACGGCAAGGTGCGCACCGGGACGGGGGCAGCTGCGTGGGGAAACCAAGCTCCTCTCAGCGGGGCTTCCCAAGAATCTGAGAGCCCGCCCTCTGAGAGGAAGAGACGTTCATATGACCTCGTAGTACATACACATTTGCAGCCAAGAATTTGTAGTAGAATCAAGGAGCATTTCTACACTTCTTTTAACGCTTCCAGGGATGGTGACTCATCCACTTTCCTGGGCAGTCTGTTCCAATGCTTGACCAGCTTTACGGTGGAAGAATGTTCTGTAGTATCCCTTGGTGCAGCCTGAGGCCAGTTCTTGTTACCTGGGAAAAGAGGCTAACCCACACCGGGGTGCAGCCTCCTTTCAAGCAGTTGTAGACAGTGATAAGGTCACCCCCGAGCCTCTTTTTCTCCACGTTAAACAACCCCAGCTTCCTTCAGCCACTCTTACGAGGATGAGACTTGTGTTACAGACCCTTCACCATCTCCACTGCCCTCTTCTGGATGCACTCCAGCACCTCACTGTGCTTTTTCTGCAGTGCCAGAGCTGGACACAGCTTGACGTGTGGCCTCATCAGTGCCGAGTGTAAGGGGACAATCCATGGTCCTGCTGGCCACACTGTTGGTGATACAGGCCAGGATGCCATTAGTCTTCTTGTCCACCTGGGAATGCTGCTGGATCATGTTCAGGTTCTGTTCATGTCCCTGGGCCCTCTTCCACCATGCAGCTTTCAGCCACTTTTCCCCTAGCTTGTAGCACTGCCTGGGGTTATTGTGATCCAAGGGGAGGACCTGGTACTTCGCCTTGTTGAAGCTCTTACTACATTGGCTAATCTCAGTCTCTTTTAAGGTATGTTTACTGGCCCAGCAGTTGTGTTTGAGCACCAGCTAAATATATGAAGGAATACTCTGCATAATTTATTATTTTTTTTTAATCTTAAGTCAGTATCAGAGTTATCTCCTATTCTATCAATATAGTAGAATATCCATGATAAGAAATAGCATTGCAATGACTTAAATATAAAATGATCCTTTGACAGGCAGAATGAGGCAAAAGAGACCTTGTGACTAGAGAAGGAGTTTTGTTAGGCTTCCAAAAAAACCCAGAAACTGACGTGGGTGAGTTGTGAATCACACTGGGGTTTTTTTAGTTCTTGTCAGTTTAATGGCAAGTAGAATCATGGAATCATTTCAGTTGGAAAAGACCTCCAAGATCATTGAGTCCTACCATAACCCAGCATTGCAAAGTCCGCTGCAAAAACATGTCCCTTAGTGCCACATATCCTCCAAGGCTGGTGACTCATTAGTACCATTACAATTTTCACATTTTATAGTATCTGCTTAAAATAATGTTTCACCATTTACATATATAGCTATTATTTTCATTGTTCCACCTCATTCTATCCAAATACTTCTGTGCTGTTGAAAGTTGTGGCCATCAAAGAGCTGTTTTGCAGGAACAATCTAGGAAAAAATTATTTTGTGATTGACACAGTAACTGATAACTAGAAATTTGTAGCCAACTCTTATGTGACTTTGCGGCCATCAGAATCTCTGTTCCTCCATTTTCCCATTTATAAAATTGACTTTTGTCCCAGTGTTTATTTTTTCCGTTTCCTTGGGCATCAAAAACATTAGGTCTGTGCCATAGATGTTATTTTGTCAGACTCTTAAAACAAACAAAATTTGATTTTTTTAAATAGTCTATTAATTTAGGACTTTTGCTTCAATAGTTTCATTTGATAGACCAAAATGTCATGAAAATTAAATTCTGCTTCCTACCTTTTTGCATGTAGACTAAACATGTTCAGCATGATTATCAGAAGAGAGTAATGCATTAAAACACAGTGTCTGCCTCCCAAATTTGTGGACTCTTAAAAAACCCACAAACATTCCAGCCAATAATGAAAAGCTTTGTGCAGCTGCAGAGAGGCAATAGTGACTTTATAGGGATAAAAAAATGCCGGTCCTGAATTGGCAAGGTGGGTCTTTATGAAAAAGCTTCTAAAGACATACCAGCTGAAGCATAGGTAACTGGGATTTGATGCAGATACGTGACATCTGTAGAAATTATTTGAACAGTTACAAGTGTTAGAAATAATCATCTGAATCTTTGCCTCTGGACTAAGGAGATTAACTATGTTTTCAGCAGGGATGCAGTAATAGCAGCAGCAGTAGTTGCCTGACTCTCACCAGTTTTACTGTACTTTGTTCAGTCACACAAAGGAGAGGAAAAGTTAAAAGATTCTGGCTTATTCATAATTATATGAGCTTTTATATTTATTTAGATTAGCATTTCATGAAGGAACAGAAATGAGACTTGCTGAATTTTAGTTCAGTAATGCAGAAGTTGAACTTTAAGCATATGTCTAAGTGCATTTTTAAAATTGTGCTTTTTGGATACCCTTCTGAATCTGAATGTAATAGGCTATAAGTCATGGTTACATCACAAGCTGCTAAAGAGCAAATCTGACTGCCCAAATTTACTGTTAACCCTATTTTTCCATAACAGATTTGAGTCTGGCCTTCTGCCCTGGCCAAAAGCTTTATCTATATTTTTGTTTCATTGCTAGACTCAAAATGACAGGTAAGAATATTTTAAGTACCATCTGATACTGAGAAAGAGAGACAACAACAGAGAGAAGGCCCTAGAATGACAGAAATGCCTTTAGTGCTTGAGAAAATTGTAGGTTATGTCCAAACTGCTTCTATTCTGAGAGGAAAGCATTAATTTTATGGTAATATTTACCTTTCATTTCTCACCAGGTGCAGGGTGTTGACCTTACTCAGGCATATTTAAAAACTTAAGGATTTTACAAAGTACAATATAATTTATATCTTGTTCCACATTAATGAGAGAAAATACCTTTAAAATTGTATTAGATAAAATTCTGTCCTTTTTGATATGTTCTTAAGTGTGAATTTTGGGAGGGAATCTTTGAACAGGCTCAGTTCTGAACTAATTGCTCAACCCAGAGGTAGTCAAAACTTGGCCTTGCCATTAATGAATTGGGAAGCAGTGCATTGTCGAGACTAAAAATTGAATATTGAACCAGCAAGGTGTTGTTGTGGTCTGTGTGTTTGCCTGTTTCTTCTAATTGACAAACTCTGCTTATTAGCATTCTGCTGACTTCTTCCACCTACCAATAAATCTGCACCTATGTGTGCTTGGCAACCACTCTGAATTTTTAAAAATCTCATCCTGTGTGCTTGACCTCCATATTTCTGAGGTTGTTTCTATTTGATTTTGGCTTTTTTGGTTGTTTTGGTTTTACAATTTTTAAAATTTATTTTAATACAATACCACAGATATTCACTCCACAATGTGCCCAGTGAATGGACTTTGTTCTCATATACATGTATTGATGTAGGATTAGGGGTGATTCTGCTGATTTCAGCAAAATATTAATGAGAAGGAATTGCAGCAATGGCAAATAAGCTGACAGCCTGTCTCTATGAGCAGGGGATAAAGCCCACTGACTTATTCAGACCCCTGTGGTCTTATATATCTCAGAACCTATGTGAAGCTGATCATCTTTCTGAAAAGTTAAACCATGCCACTGCACATTTTTAAGTGCTGTGGGACTACAGCATATAGAGGCTTGTGTCAAATCACAGAGGACGCCAGTAAAAAAGCAGAGAACTGAAGCTATATGGTAAGAACTCCAGCTTGTATATTGAAAATACATTCAGTTGTGAATTTTTGTCAGTCAAAGTAAAAACATTCAAGGCATCCTTCTTTGGAATTAGAATATTAGGATTCTTGCAGACTTTTTGGTTGCTGACTACGAAAAGATGCACAGTCTTTAATAAGTCTGAGCTTTCACCAGTTAAGGCAAGGATTTTTTTCTTGCTGCATGTCTGACCACAGAAGAATAGGTCAATTAAGTAAACTCTCTGAAAAAGTCAGAAAATCTATTGTGATCCTACTTTGTACTGGAGCCCCATAAATGAGTCATATTAGGTATGTTTCAATTTAAAACTGGAGACTCCAAGGAAAGAGAAAATGCATCGGGCTTTTTGAATGATCAGGATGGTGACATTTTCTTTCTCCAGGCCTGAAACAAAATTTAGGTCCATTATACTCTTAGAGATGTAACTTTCTGGTGAGAGGATAGAGGTGTACAGTGGAGATCCTGTCTGTAGAAGGCTATCAAAAATATTCAGGATTCATTAGGAGATTATAATTTTAGTGTGTTGGGAAAATGGCTTTCTAAACATTTAGTTTAGGTACTGCACTGTATCTATGGTAGTACATTCAAGCCATAATGAAAGTAAAATGGATATTCTTTGTATATTAAAACATGGGGGTTTTTCCCCATTTAATACGTGTTGGACTTCATTCTAATGTCAGATCACCTGTGCATGAAGAACTGTAAGAATAGACCATTTCAGGCAAGCAAAACAGCTGTCACACATTTACATCATTACCAGCCTGAGCCAGAATCATGTTAGCAGTTTGCAGCTGAAATGTTCCATATCCCAATCAATATCCAAGCCCCCGAAAAATCCACTTTTCAAAAAATGTTCTTTAAAATACCTAGGTGCTGTTGTGTGTGCATGGAGGTGGGGATGGGGTATGTAATGATGATATGGTAGCAATCAAAACCATAGAATTTATTTCAGCCTTTTGAGAAAGTTTTGTGTTACCCAAAGGAGGCATACAAAACCAAGTACAATCTTTCCTGTAGAGACTGTACCATCATAATACATGATGAGCTATTACAATCTCCTGTCATTTCACTCCAAGAGAGTTATGGCTCCCATAGTGAGGTTGTAAGACTACAGATGGAGGACTGCCTGCAACAAATCTCTTACAAGGCTGCTGCTGTAAATCTCTTGGAGAAGAGTCATTGCCTTAAAAAAACTATGCTAAGGGGACTATGCCATTTATTTTCTTAGGGAAGATGGAAAGAGGGGCTATAGAAGGAGGTACTCTTCCATTCTACACTCTCTAATGTTATGCAAGGAATCACTCATCAGGGAAGGTTCAGCTCTTTCTCAGAGTGAGAGAAGAGACACAGCTATAGTGTTGTAATACTCAGGCTGCATTGTATTTTGTATGAGAGAGGAGTAGAAATCCCTCTCCAGAGGCTGAATTTTTTAGCTTAGTTGTAGTAATTGCCAGCTAATGATTGATAGATTGGCACAAGTGTGGACTATTGGTTGTGCTGAATATTTGCAGTATGCTCAGAAGTGGCATTCAACTCAGGTTCAGGCTTAAGACCAAAGAGTGCTTTACCATGGACACAAACACTCATACATAGGTGAATGACATTCATTCACCTCATTTGTAGGTGAATAGACACCGATAGAGCTCAAAATATGGCTGGTATATCCTGTGTGTGAGTCCTTGAAAATAGTCTTTTGAGACTTTCAGGCTGAGTCAAACCAGAAAGGTGGATAGAGATATGGGGCTGTCAGGGAGTCTGCGTAATTCAGCTCTGTACTGCAGCTGGCAGTATATATACAGACAATACAGCTGGCAGTGACAGCTAACAAAAGAAGGTAATAGGGCCTTCAGGTTTAATTTCACTGTATTTTTTTCCTTCTGGGCTGGGTTCTAAGGGTCCCAGCCTCAATGCCTGGTTGTTCTTTGAGTAACTCATATTTACCTTTAAAATTAGGGTAGTATAAATTTGAAAAGAAATTTATTTTAATACAATGGCTACCACTCCAATTACAAAAACAAGTACATATATATGTTTAAAAAGGCATTGAGACATATTTGAAATTGACAATCTCAGCCTGCACTTTTCCTGCATATATATATAGACATGCTTATCTTTAAATTCATAGCAAGTACTTTCCTTAGTGAAAGCCTGTAAGTGATTAAAAGAATGTTTGAAAAATCTGGTGTTATATTAATTTTTCTGGCTTACAGAAAATATGGGGATTTTAAGAAGTTCTACACATTCATCAGCTCCTGTTAATACTGAGTTTCTTTTGAAAAAAAAAGAAAAAGCACATTACTTTATTTAAGAAAGCAATTGCAAGTAACAGAGCTTGTGTTACTTGTGACCTTGTGGGCCTAGTTGGAGGGTTTCCATCCTTGTTGGTCCTGGAGACCAGGATGGTACTGCGAATGGTGTATGTTCTCCAGTGGATGTAGGTTCCATCTGCTGAGCAGTATCAGCTGTCAGGCTGCCCACGTCCTTTGGCATGTGTTAGTCAATGCAGTCTCATACTACTAGCTCTGGGGTCTAAGGCCACAAAAAAAATTGGACGGGGGAAAAGAATTCCTGCCCAACTGCAATAACCACTGTAGTATAAACACCAAAGAAAAAACATTGGCTGACAGTATTCTTGAGAAGACCAAGTTCTAGTAACTTCTTCAAGCATTTTTTTTCTTGTCAGCACTTAATATTTGATGAGCAAATCTTTGATTAACTAGAGGCTGTGGCTCACCTGAAGAACTTACTTTACAACAAGACACAGTTGCTTCTGTTTGTTCATTCAAACTCAGAAAGTATTTTACAGGAACACGATTAGCCAATGTTATTTTTAGGTTTGTTTCATTTTGACTATATCTTCTACATTTGACAAAATATCCCCCTAGATACTGTAATAATATCCACGAAGTAAATTGTTCTGTAACAGGTAGGATTTGTCAGCAGGAATTATATTTCCCTGCCTTTCCCAAAAATTTTATTCAGCAGTATTCCAGAATGTTCTTGTTGCTCTTTGCTTCTACATGATAACATTTTAACTCCAGCCTCTAGTCACCTGCACCAGTTTTTCCTGTTATTAATGTTTTTGTTGACAGTTGGTGTAAGTTCCTAAGTGGGAGAATACTTCCAAAATAAACGCAGAAACAGTCTGCTTGTAGGTATTAGTCTGACAAGCCAAACATGTTGTTTCACTTGAAGGTACATCACTCTTGAGCAGGTGACACTGAGAAATAGCTCTTTGGCTGTGGTGTCTTCGCAGTTGTGGCAGACAAGCAGCAGTGTTTAACTTCTGCTGCAGGACTAATGAGTGTGTGATTAATGATGCAGAACTAAGATGCTGGGATGAAGGGACACAGGCAGTAGGCTCAGGAGGTGGAGTAATGTGGAAAGAGTGCTAATAACTGACTGAAGAGATTTTTGTTATTTGTCCTGTCACTGTCCCTGTTATCTCACTGAGAGCTTCCAGAAACCTGACAAAGGCAGCTAGCTAGGCCTAGACCGCAGAGTCCCTGACAGACCCTGGGTACAAAAGTGCAGCTTTATCAATTTTCATGGCACTGGAAAAATTCTGGGGCAGGATGCAGTGTCTGGTACAGACACTTTTGTAGCTAATTCTGGTATGAAGGATTGTGGAAGAAGAAGTGTGTCGCTTTGAAATTCAAAAGGTTTCATGAGACAGTTTTTAAGCTGAAAGATGGAAAAAATTTAAATGTGGAAAACTGGTTTTTAGCAGTGCTGAGGAAACACTGTACATTTTAGAGAGGTCATCTATCCACCAAGTCTATTGACATGGATGCTTGCAATTGCTCATTACCAGAAAGCCTCTTGTTTTTTAGAGATAGATGAGGAAACCTCTCCCTTCTTGTATCAGAAGGTAGGGTCCAGCCCACATCCACATTCCAGAAGTTTAGTTGGCTGAGTTAAGTTTAGCTGTCTGAACCCAAGGTCAGCTACTTTCCCAGAAAGAACTGTTGTAGAGAAGGCCAGAGGTGTTGCAGTCCGCAACCTCAGGATCTTGTCCAGGGAAACTGCAGGATTCTGGGGACCAGCATGGAACACCAACGAGACGGGCCTTTGTTCATAAAACCATTTATTCAGGATGGGAACAAACCCAGACCCAGAACAGAGAGCCACAAACAAAGGCAGAACCAAGGTTTTTGAAGGCCAGAACTCTTAAGGTTCTCCACCCTTGAGGGTGGAGTTCAGGGTCAGGGACCACTAGGAACACAGCAAGGGAGAAACCCCCAGGGACTCAAACCCAATCAGAGCACCTGGGCCATCCTTCACGAGGGGTTTGGGGTGGGACAATGTAACTCTGTCTTCCTCGAGGCATGTGAGGGCCTGCCCCTCTTCTTTCTTGGGAGATGCTCTGTTCAACCTGATCACTGTTTCTGTCCGTGTTCCTGACTAAGACTTGCCATTCTGCATCTCAGCTCCTCGTTGGTGAGTCCTCCTCACTCACAGGAGCCATAATAAGGCTCCTGGCTACAGTCCACCTCCCTTGCTGCTTCCGAATATGCTGTGCATTTGAGACAGCTGGAGGGTATGGCCAGTCTGTGCTTGCAAAACAGGAGCACCAAATGAAGGAATACAGTGAAAGGCAGGAAGATTTATGAGTAGATAGAGAAAACACAGGTTCTCAGACAATTTACATTAGACATTGTACTTTGCATAACAAAACCTCAACAGTGATAAACAGAGCCATGCCACTAAGACAGATTTCAGTAGCTGTTTGTTCTGCAATAGGGAAAAAAGTTATTTCATGGTTTTTCTTCTAAAAAGATGAACCTCCTTGCTTTTTTACTTAATCATCTAATTACTGAGATAATGCAAATGCTGTTGGAAGTAACGCACTGCTGTTCAATTGTTTTTCAAATCAATGCCTCACTCCTCAAACAGTTAGTTCTGTTTGGATTAATGACCAAGGAGAGACTCTGATATAGATCAGACATTTTCCTTCAGATATCAAAATTAATTTCTGACAGATTTAGGGAAAGATTTCTGCATTGCTAAGAAGTTTCAGTTTCAAGAAACATTTTTCAATGAGGAACATGTTTAGTTAAAATATTTCTTAAAACAACAAGATAACTCAATTGCAATAAAATAGTAGTAAAATAATAGTCTTAAATAGCTTCAGGTAGGATTTAGAGACCTGTCCTCTTTTTCAGTTGTTATCCCATCACATTTGCCAAACAGGTCAACTTCAGAGACTTTCCTGAAATAAGTGTCTTCCTGTTCTAACATTTTCTTTCATCAGAGACACCAATTCCACAAAATCTCCAAAGGACACATTCTGCTGCTTAGCACTGATGGCAGGGTACAGAGAAGAGGGGACTTCTTCCATGTCTCTAATCAGTGCATCTACCTTTTTCAGGGGGATAGGCTAACTTATGAAAGAATTAGGAGATCTGACTGCATTTCACCCTTCTTTAGAGTAACTCTTCTGTGGTAGTGGATTTGGGATACTGTATTTTCTTGTGAAATTTCTTGGAGAAATAGATTATCTCCATCTCAGCTAGTGAGCTTGCAGAGGGAACAATGGTTTATTGTGCAGACCCATTCTGTTGTGAGAAAAGTTTGATCTATAAGTCATCATGAAAGTTATTAAGCAGATGTCAAACTGCTTGTATGTGTAGTGTGTGTAATACATTGGTAAAGATGAGGCAGATGAGCTACCCTCACTCAAAGTAGAAAAGATACTGGCTCATGCTGGTTTTGTTTTTTTCCTTTCCTATATCTCACTGAATATCTCTTGCAGCATTTATTCCTCCCTGTGAGTTTCTAGATCAATCATTAGCAATATTTCACTAGGATTATGGTTGTTTTTTATTGTTAACATGTCTGTGTCTGTATGTTCAAGTGTGCCTCTTCTGGAGCAGGAAAGTTATACCCAGGTCTGAGTTGTGGCCTAGTGACTCTAACAACATGTGAGGGACTACAAATGTTTTAACTGTGGTACTGATGAGAGTCACAGTTATCACACACAGAGTCAAGTAATCAAATTGTCAAGTTGATTGTCTGTGTCAGGGACAAAGGATTTTTAAGTAATTAGCATAAGGAAGATGGAGGTGGCAAGCCTGGATTTTGTTTCAGTCCGCCCTTGCTAAGACTTTTATGATTAATTGCAGACTTTGTTAAATAATAACACATCCTCTAAGCAGCATAGCTTTTTGTCTCTTTGTTATTTCAGCTGTAGTTTTCTATGCATTTGCCACCCCCTTTACAAAAGCTTGAAGAGCAATTTCGCTGTAGGTGAGCACTAAGAATTGTGGCAGGTAGCAATGAGTTTATACTTTTTTAGCTTAGGAATGCTTTTAGAGCAGATATGTAGAAGCTGATGTTTTAACCCATATGATTTTGCTCTGAGATCAAATTTCTGAACACCATACAATTTGCTATTTCCCTTTGTAACATCAGGCACAGCAACCTTTACTCTAAATGTTTTGTCTTCTCCTAGAACCTGTGCACAAGACACAGGACAATGAAAATAAGGTGAGAAGATTTTGGGGAGAGACAAGTACATACATTTTTACTGGATGATAATTTTCATTGATTCAGATGATGTCCTTTTTGTGTATGGCTCATCTGAGATTAGGAAATTGCAAAATCTCATTGAATCACCATGTGGCTGACACTTTAAAGATAGAGAGTGCTGAGTGATCTCATTGAGCTCTCTGAAGACAAAATCCAGATGCAGCAGCAGTTCCAGTGTGTGCTGATGAGTGAATTGGGTTTGGTCATCCTTTTCATGCACTGCTGCGCTGCACACACTCATGCTCTTATGCTCCGAGCATGCAGGCAGGGTGCCTGGGTGAGCCACGCGTGCCAGTGGAGTTAAGGCAGTGCCAACCCGCCAGGCCTTTCTCAGCCTGTTCGTAAACTGCAGGTTCATTTTCGTCGTCAGTAGGTGGCAGAATTTGCGTTGTCAAACCGTGCAGGATATTTTTTTTTTTTTTTCAATGCTTGCAAACTTAAGCTCTGCTCCTGTAAATCAGTTTCTAAGTCCTGGTAGAGGGAGCTGTGTGGAGGAGAAAGCAGGACTTCCTCTCAGGGACATGATCTGCCCTGCCGCTGATGGGCAGATCAATTGCATTTTTTCTGGATTCTAGACATGGGAAAATTTGACACATTCTCCTGTTAATGCAGTCTTTCAGGCTTTGATTTGCCAGTGTCAGTGGAAGTTCAGGCCTAAATCCCAGGGTTTTTTTTATGCTGAATAATATTTGCTCTTTTTATCAATTGGAATCTACCTCTGAGACATGTCACGTAGGGGTTTTGGTTAACGCTAGTGGAAATCAAAGCTCACACTACATCACAAGGGGATCATAAGGAATAAATTTTCTGAGCTAAGCTAAAACATTTGGAAAATTCGGGTTTGGTGAACTTTTTAAACTGTAACCTCTTTCTGACAACGTGCTTTACTTTGGTTTGAATCTTTAGGTTACAAAAGGAGAGAATATTTAAATAATGTTTCTTGTTCCAAGCACCCTCTGATAAATGAAGAATGTCCAGGGAATATGTTAACAAGACTGATTTTACAGAGAAATTTTAAACCTAGAAAACTGCATAATATGAAGCAGATCATGATCAAATTAGTTTCTAGTTTGATAGATTTATGTTCAAGTTGCTCTATCTTCTGTGTTTGACCATAGCATGGGTTGAAGGAGCAAATGATGAGAAAAAAATCTATGGAATAAGACTGCTGTTTCCTATCTTGGTAGACTGGGGAATACTGAAATGTCTGAAGGACAGGGTAAATAACTTCTCTGCACCACGGCTTTCATGCAGCATAGAGAAAAAAAACATTCCTGCCACTTTCTTTAATCCTGTAATTGTCATATTTTGTTGTCCTACATACTTTGGAAACAGAGTCTTGCATAATTCTCCAAACAGAATGAAACCGGAAGGAGCACAATTCATCCATTCACTGAAGTTTCTGCTCATTCACAAGGAAGTACAACATTCCAATACATGGATCTATATAACATTCCAGTATATGGACCTATGAAGGTTTGTTTACCATTTTATTTTTTTTTTCAAATATTCAGACATCAAATTAGCATTTGAGGAGAGCTTGCTGGTATGAAAATTCTTTTCTAGTGTTCACAAAGGTGAGTGAGATTTCAAGACTTTGAAACAAAATCTTTTGATTCTGGCAGGGAATTCAACTGCAACAAAAAGTTATGGTATTACCTAGCAGCCTTTTTTTTTTATTACACATTCATAGTCTTCTGCTCCATGTTTCCAGATCTCAGTGTCTTCAGACATGAAACCTGATTCCAACTCAGTATCTTGAGCCCACAGAAAATTATTCTGCATGCACAACTCAATGCTCTTAACCTTCATCAGCTGTATCCCCCTAGCTTAGAGTATTGAGGGCCCTGAAGGAAAATGGTTTGCAATGGTGATTCAAGTGATTTTGTATTTGCTTTCTGCTTCCTTTGGGTCTTTGTACTTAAATGTATTGTAACTATTCTCTGAGTTTTTTCTAATTCGTCATAGCAAGAAGAAAGGGGATTTCTTACATGTGAAAGTATATTACTGAGTTATTTAATGCCTTCATGGCTGCAGCCTTTAATAGTAAGATCACTTATTTTTGGGAGAGTGCTTACTGAGTCACTTTCAATCATTTAACAGCCTTTCTGGCTAACCTGGGAGGTCCCAAGGTGACTGGAGGCTACGCGGTGTTACACCCATCTACAAGAAGGGCAGGAAGGACAATCCAGGGAACTTCTGGCCTATCAGCCTGACCTCAGTGCCAGGGATGGAGTGGTGACAGCACTCATCTTCAGATGGCAATCAGCTTCTCTGCCATCATGTGACATATACAGAACAAGCAGGTGATGAGGGCCAGCCAGCAGAGGTTTAAGAAAGTCAGGCCCTGCTTGACCAACCTGATCATCCTCTGCAACAGGGTGACCCACTTAGTGGAGAAGGGAGTGTGGATGTTTTTTACTTGGTGTTAGTTAAGCTTTTGACACTGAATTCTCCTGGAGAAGCTGTCTGCTCATGGCTTGGACAGGTGCACTGTTTTCTGGGTTGAAAACTGACTGGATGGCCAATCCATGAATGCAGGTAAATCCAGTTGGTAGCCAGTCACAGGTAACAAGGAATATGATGAGAAGAAATCACATCAAGTTGCACCAGGGGATGTTTAGATCTGATATTAGGAAAATTTTCTTCACAGAAAGGGTTGTGAAGCATTGGGACAGACTTCCCAGGATAATATTTGTCCATCCTTGGAGATATTAAAAGGACATTTAAAATGGGGCACTTAGGGATATGGTTTAGTGGTAGACTTAATGTTGTTAGGTTTATGGTTGAATTTCATGATCTTAAGAGTCTTTTTCAAGTTAAATGCTCCTAACATTCATGGAAGTATCATCTTTGATATATATTAAGAAAATTCATATGAAAACTTGACTTTGTCCTTCCCCAAATTCAAAATGTGCATAGCAAAATATGAAATGCAAAATGTAGTCACATTGGACGCCAGATTTTCTTGGCTTCAATATACTGATGCTTGTGTTGTGTCCCTACAGTCAGACTTCCACTTATTCTGATCAAGGAACTGAAGGCAAAGCACCTGTATTATGTTCCTAGCCCATCACTTAGTGGGGGAAGGGGAGGGAAGGAAGGGGAGGAAGGGGAGGGAAGGGAAGGG